>NC_142516.1:161310000-161632500 GCF_057876585.1 Rhinolophus sinicus
AATCCATGAATACATTTTTGATTTTAGAAAATCTATTTGATAGTTTATGAAGTCTGCTCATTCTGTATACTCACTGTTTTATAATCCTTTTCACTCAAAATATTTTAGAGCTTGCCTTTTATTTCGTCAAATACATCTGTTTGATATAATGTGTTTATTACGTACAATATCTAAAAGTTCTTGCTGATCTACCAGAATTTCCCATTTTTTATGCTAATTCTTGCCTATTATTACTTTTTCTTTGTTTGAGTACTTTTTCTTGTCCGAAAACCACTAACTGACAAATGATATGTAAATCCCTGAGGTTTAAAACAAAATGAATTTTTCCAAGGAATATTAGTACAAGGATTTATACAAGGCTGTGCATACTAATATTATGCAGCACTGTAAGTAAAATATAAACAGTAAGTTCAGAAATGTGCTACATCGATTTTAGTCTGGAAACATAGTCGTCTTTGTCATTACTATAACCAAGATTATTTATAACAAAGGACCTGAATATATACAACAAAGGACCCCAATATGAATACACACACATATATATGTATATGTATAATTTATGTTTGATGACATTATTTTCTAAATTTTGGGAGTATTTTATTGACATCATTTAAGTAATATCAAGTGGAGATAAAATTACGATTATACACTTCTTGTAAAAAACCAGGCACTGAGCAGAAATTCTGAGGTCTCCAAGGTGTCTTCCGGGTCAATGCTGGGAACCATGAATGGATTCTTCCAGGTCAAAGGTTCATTTTGGGATGCCACAGTCAATGTGCGGGGATTTCTAAATCCCTCCAGAATGCTCAGGAGGAACTTTTCCCTTTAAACAATAGCCTTCTCTGAATCTCAGTTGGGGGCATTACCCAGAGGCTTCCTCTTCAGGGGGTCTGGGGAACCATCCACATACCAGCTCAGGATGGCTTTAAGCAAGGTCCACACTACCCTATATTGCAGGAGTATACACTTTCCTTTCCTTAGCGTCTGGTGGTTGCTGGCATCCTTGGCATTCCTTGGCTTACAGCTGCATCACTCTCATTTCTGCCTCTTTTTCCACATGGTCTTCGCTGTGTGTGTGTCTGTATCACTCCAAATCCACCTCTACTTAGAAGAACACCAGTCATTGGATTTAAAGCCCACAAAATATGACCTTATCTTAATGTAATTATATCTACAAAGATTCTGAATTTGGTCATTGTCACCTAAGGGTAAAATTTTTGTTGCCTTAGTGTCTCTCCTGTGCCCATTTCTCTTTTACCCTTTATCCATTTTCTGTGTCCGCTCCACGCTCACGTGTTTAAACATTTGTAACCTAATGGCAATGCCTCATAAAGAAATGTCCATTTCCCCCAAAGAAAGACCTTTCCTGTTGACCTAGATGCATTCAAATTAAATGAGTGTGGTACCCACATGCTATAAAGTCATTTCACCCTTGACCATAATGAAGACTGCTGCTTACCAGTTTCTCTCCCCACCCAACCACCCTCTCTCTCTGCATTTAGGTTGAGAAATCTCATTTTGAAGTTTGGGGTACCCTCTGTTTGGCCTTCTGGGAATGTAGTACCTTCTGCTAGGACCCATGAGTATAATAAATCTCTTTTACTTTATACTTCTCTCTGTGCTGTCATTCTGCTTTTGCACCAGATTGGTAATCAGAAAATAAAAAAAGTTTAAGTTACATAATTATTCCTTATAAAAGAGTCATCATCTGATAGTTTTTTGACATTATTAACCTGAAAATAAAAAGCCAAAGTGAGAGGCAATAAGCATTTATTTGAGATTAAAAAAAAAAAAAAAAAAAAAAAAAGCGGCAATCCAGGGGCATAGATTTGGGAAGAAACCTATGTCCTAATTATGAGGTGAAGTCAAGGGGTTTTTTATGAGAAAAGGATGGGAAATAATTACATGAATAAAAGAAAGGAATTTCTATTGGTGTTAACAAGCTAAATTACTCTTCAGCTATACGTGTCTGGTTACAGATTCTAAAGAATTCCAAAATCATCAATCCTTGTGGTCAGGAGGTTTACTTTCCCATTATCTTTACAAATAGGTGATTGTAAGATAATGTTGGTTTGGCCCAGCCCAAAGTTTGCTTTGCCCAGTGCATGTATTCTAAAGGTTCAAGAAATAAGCCGTGCAAGGCAGTTCCTCTGGAATGGCTGCTTTTACTCCTTTTAAAAATGGCTTCACTCATACCAATTTTTCACAACATTCTACAAATAATCTTTATGGAAAATAAAAGCAGAGAGTAATTCAGAAATCATTGGACAAGAACTTATCTTTTGTTATGGACAATACAGAGAGACACACTTAAAGTATACTGCTCAGAGCACAAACAAAATGTGAAGCAAAGACTGGACATGGATTTGGGTTTTGTGGATGAGAATTCTAGAAACACAAACACACATCTTAAGTAAGTTCAGAAAAAAAACACACAAAAAACAGAAAGAAAGAAAGCAAATCTAGAGGACTGACGATGCACAGTAATAACTAACGTGATGTAAAATTTTGTAACTTCTTCAAAGGGATGCAGAGGCAGAAGTGTTTTAAAGAACATGGCCATTTAACTGAAAAATCATAATAATGAATGTAATTTCAGTGTGACAGCAAAATTAGTACAATACAAAGGGATCTTAATTAAAATAATTAACAATTAATTGACTTAAATTTCAGTATTTCATGACATTGCTAAAAATAGACTGCTTAAAGTGAATAATAGAGTGGCCCATACTTATTTACATGAATATGCCAACACTGTGGGGAAATTTTCTCCAAGGAAAATAAAAAAATCTCCACCTATCAATTAATATTAACCAGAGAGCTGTTGCTTACTAGAAGTACTTAATAAAACATCAAATTGATCAATATCACTTTCATTTTTAAAACTGTAGAAGAAAACCCTGCCCCTGGAAGTACACTTAGAAAAATACTGCTTAAAAAGCATAATTTAAGAATTTATATCAGAGACAACGTAAATTGGCTCCAGATGGCTGGGAGGGAGATTTTCAAAGTATGTTGTTTTATACCTTTTGGATTTTGAAACAGAAGCAAATGTACGAACAAATAGATAAGAATTGTTTTTTATAAAGTACAAGAGAGCTATATTATGTATTAATGTGGAATTATACATTGTTATATAAACACCAAAAGCAGCAGAAAACAAAATAACTTATACACAAATATAGTACTAGTTTGCTAGGGCTGCCTTAACAAGGTACCACAAACTGAACGGCTGAAACAACAGAAATTTATGGTCTCACAGTTCTAGAGTAGTAATTTTATTTTAATTTTTGGTAATTTTGGAAAATTTACGGTATTGTAAGATAATTTATATAAGTTCTGATTTTGCTATGACCTGGATTTAAAAGCAATCCAAGCACTAAAAAAAAAGTTTACCCCAAAAGGAGTAATTGTGGTCCAGGTATGTTTCATAACAAAGAGATGGTCGGCAAGAAAATGCATACTACAGAATGGCTGCTCATCTTCTACCACCCCAAAAGATTCAACAATCTCCTTCATGGCACACTCCCCCCAGAAGCACAAAAAAGGAATTCTGGGAATTGTAATTCATTCCTGCTAAAATGACACATTAACAAAACCATCATATATAATACCCTTCTACATGTTAAGATTTCCCTGGAGTTTACTTTTCAGCTTTTTAAAGAGATTTCTACTCTAAATACCACTACTACAAGCTTCATGATGTATGAATATTAGTAAGACTTGCTTAGAGTTGATTACAAAAAGGACAATTGTAGAGTTAATTGATTTTCAAATTAAAAAAATGGCTTTACACATATTTTAAATCTGATAAGAGCTCTCATTTTTAAAAGCAATATAATTTTTATTTGCAACATATTTTTATTTGCAAAGTGAGAATATTGTTTAAATTTGAATTTTACATTACTAAATAATAATTCTTCAAATATGTATTAATATTTTATATCAGTTCTATGATTAACCTTTTCTATTTACTGTCTTAGTAAATTTGTTATAACAAAAGTATTAACAAATATCTATCACATGTGTTTTTAAAAAAGTTTATTCATATTTTAAAATTTTAGCTAAATTGGCCTAAGAAAAAGAGAGGAGATTCAAATTAACTACCTCAGGAATGAAATCCGGGGCATCATTACGCATTCCTTAGTCATTGCAAGAATAATAAAAAAAAATAATAACTTTATTGTCATGATTTCAATAACTTGAATTAAAAGAAACAATTCCCTGAAAGATATAAATCACCAATTTTCATTCAAAAAGATATACACATTCTGAATATTCCTCAACAAATTAAAAAAAGATTAATAGTGTCAAATCTTCATAAACAAAAATTCCAGGCATAGATAAAGGTTTCACTGGTGATTTCTACTAAGCATTTATCAGTATGAAGTAACAAAAATTCATCATAATCTCTTCAAAAATATGAGAAAAATATCTCCAACTAACTTGAATAAGTCCATCATTGAATTTACTGTGAAATAAGAGACCATAACATGAGAAAATAGAACTAATCTCCGTCATAAATATTGATACAAAGATCCTTAACAACATATCAACAAATTATACCCTGCAATATATAATAATAATAGTAATAATACATTGCATCCAACTATAACCTACCCCAGGAATGCAAAGCTGGTATAACACTCAGAAATCAATGCATTTCATGACATAAAATGACATGTTTAAATACAGAATCACATTCATATCAATAGACGATGAAAATATATTTGACTGTTTCCATGTCTGGGCCACTATGAACAATGCTACAATGAACATCAAAGTACATATGTATCATTTGATAGATGATTGGATAAAAAATATGTGGTATGTACACACAATGGAATACTACTTTGCCACAATAAAAGATGAAATAATGCAATTTGCAACAACATGGATGGATCTTGAGATTATCATGCTAAGTGAAATAAGTCAGACAGAAAAAGTCGAGAACCATATGACTTCACTCATATGTAGGATATACAACTGAAAGCAACAAAGGAGTAAGACAAACAAAGAAACAAAAATTCATAGACACTGACAATAGTTTTGTGGTTAGCAGAGGGTAACGGGAAGGGGGATGGTAGAAGAGGTAAAGGGAGTCAAATATATGGTGGTAGAAGGAGAACTGACACTGGGTCGTGAGCACACAATGTGATATATAGATGATGTATTATAGAATGGTACACTTGAATCCTATGTAACCTGACTAACCATTGTCACCCCAATAAATTTAATTAAAATATGTGTGTTTGACAAATTTAATATTCTTTGAAGGTGAAAACAGTGAGCAAACAAGGAGTAAAAATAAACTTATTGAATTTAATTAAGACTATCTACAAATAATCTGTAGCTAGCATCATAAATATTGGTGAAAACAAAATGATTTCCTCTACTTAACAAGGATGTTTACTCTCACTACTCTTATTTATTATGTTATTGTAAGTTCTAGTATTTGCAGTGAGTCAGGAAAAAGAATTCAAAATCACTTCGATTTTTAAAGTATCAGAAAAATGATGCCTATTAACAGACAATATGATTGTCACGTAAAAAAAATCTCAAGGCACCTATGAAAAACAACAACAAAACCTCTTGGAATTAGTAAATGAGTTGAGCAATGGACATAGATCAATATACAAAAACCTACCATACTTTTGTTCATTAGCAATAAAAACAAAAAAACAAAAAACACATGAGTTTTCCTCCTCAAGAAATTTTAAATCAAATGAAATATATGCAGGATATGTATGGTAACATTTTCAAATTTCTGATGTAATATCTGAAAGAAATGGAAATAAATTTAAAGACAACATAAGAAATATATCTGAAAAACTCAAAATAGTGAAGATGTCAAATATCCCTACTTAATCTAAAGACAATGTAATTCCAGTCAAAGTCACAGTATGATGCCATGGAGAAACACATAAGTTGAGTTTAAAATTTATATAGATAAGTAAATGAAGCTATATTATCCAAAACAATTTTGTAAAAGAAGAACAGAGTTGGTACACACAAAGTGTCATGGGTTGAAAGGTATCACTCCCTCTAAAAAAAAAAAAAACATGTTGAAATCCTAATCCCCAGTACCTCAGTATGTTACCTTATTTGGAAATACTTTCTTTACAAAGGTAATCAATTTAAAATGAGGTTATTAGTCTGGGCCTTAAACCAGTAAGTCTGGTGTCCTTATATAAAGAGGATATTTGGACACAGAGAACACATAAAGGGAAGTTGAGGTGAAGAAATAACAAGGAGACTATAGCCATTTATAAGCCAAGCATACGAGGTCTGACAATTCAGTCCTGACAATTAACTCATCCTATAAAAAGTGCTATACACCGCATTGCTGAATATCACTACAGTCACCTTCAAAGTACTCCCCTTGGGAAGCTATGAATTGACACCAGCGCCTAGTCCACCCTTCAAAGCAATTTTGGAAATTTTTTTCTGGAATGGCCCTCAGGGTTGTCATCATATTACTGTTGATATACTGAATGTCATCAAAATATCTGCCTTTCAATATTTCCTTTACCTTGGGGTAAAGAAGTCATTGGGGGCCAGATCTGGTGAGTAGGGAGAGTGTTCCAATATAGTTATTTGTATACTGGCTGAAAACTCTCTCAGATACAGTGCCTTCTGAGCTGTTGCATTGTTGTGATGCAAGAGCCATGAATTGTTGGCAAAAAGTTCAGGTCGTCTTACATTTTCACACAGTCTTTTCAGCACTTCCAAATAGTAAACTTGGTTAACTGTTTGTCCAATTGATACAATTTCATAAGGAATGATCCCTCTGGTATCAAAAAAGTCTAGCAAAAGCATTGCAAAAAGTTTGCGAACTTAATGGTCAGACATTGAACAGGACTTTTCCCTACAGCCCTCATAAGGAACCCACCATGCTGACACTTTGCACATATCTAATCTTCAGAAATGTTAGAAAATAAATTTCTGTTGTTTCAGTCACACAGTTTGTGGTACATTGTTAAGGCTACCCTAGCTTACTACCACACAGTAACTGATTTTAAAACTTGCAAAGCTATATTAGCCAAGCCAGGGTAGTATTATAAAAAAAAGATAAACAGGAAGACCAATTAAACAGAATAGAAAATTCAGAAGTAGATCCATGCAAACAGGGTTAATTGATTTTTTTGACAGAAAAAGCAAAAGCAACTTAATGGAAAAAGGATAGTCTCTCTTATTGGTGTTCGAACAACAGGACAATGTAAAAAAAAAAAAAAAAAGGAATAGAATAAGACAGAGAAAAGGAGAAAAAGAAGAAACAGCTTGACCTACACTTGACACCATATAATAATTTAACTCAAAATGTATCAGTGTATCAGCAACCTAAATACAAAACATAAAACTATAAGACACATAAAAGAAAATATAGAACATCTCCATGACCTTGGATTACACAAAGTGTTCTTAAATTTACATAAAAATGTGTTCCATTAAGAAAAAGTACACATGATAAATTTGATTTCATAATTTTTTTCTATGAAGAACATAGTTAAGCGATTATAAAGACAGTCCAGGGACTGCAAGAAAACACTTGCAAATCAAATAGCAGAAAAATGACTTGCATTCATAATGTATAAAGGATTATCAAAATTCAACAGCAAGTAAACAAACAACTTTATAAAAATTTGCAAATGTGAATAGACACTACACCGGAGGAGACACATAAACCACTATTATGCACATGAAAAGATGCCAAAAATCATTAGTCATTAGAGGAATAGAAATCAAAACCTGCTGAGAGACCAGTAAACACCTAAAGAATAGCTAAAATCAATAATAGCAAGAACACCAAGTGCTGGCTACGCCAGGGAACAAGGGGATCACTCAGATATTGCTGCTGAGAGAACAAATTGTACAGCTACCTAGAAACGTGACAATTTCTTATAAAACTAAATGAACCCTTATATAATGACCCAACAATCATAGTTCTAGATATTTGTCCTAGACAAATAAAATCTGATATTCAAACAGAAGCCAGAATACAAATGTGTACAGTGGAATTAGTCATAATTTCCTCCAAAACAATCCAAATGGCTTTTCAGTGGGTTAATGGATAAACTGTGATACTCACTGGAATATGGCTCAGCAATAAAAATAAATTAAGTAATACTTTATGCAACAATAGGCATAGATTGCAAACGAATCATATTAAGTGGAAGAACCCAGCCTCAAAAGTTTCAATATTTCATCTGATTCAATATTTATGACATTCTGGAAAACTTAAAAGATATAGGAACTAACGATAGACTAGTTGTTACCATGAATTAAGACTGGAAGAAGGTTTTGAATACAAACAACGTGAAGGAATTCTTTCTAGTGTTGGAATTATTCGGTATCCTGTTTTTGTAGTGTTTACAATAACATATATATGTGTACAAATCCATAGAACTGTATACCATGGGTGAATTAACTTTAAGAAAAGTGAACATCTTAAGGCTTTACTAATGAAAATATTAATTGTAGAAGTCAAAGTCTTGAATACAAACATTTCAAATGTTCAAAATTAACTCTATTTGAGAAATAACTGACAAAAAAAAAAGACATTTTATTCAGCATTTCCTTGCGCTTTCAAGCCAGTATGTGTTAAAATTTAAAAATCTTGCAAACTTTGTGCAGATAACTGCTCATTATTTGAAAAAATTTTGTGGCCATTGCATTTAACATGCTGAAAGGAATTATCTGTTGACTCTTTCTTACAAATATAGTAGTGGTCTAATACATAATGTATTTTTATTATTTTCCTTCAAGGAGACTAGACAATATTTTTCAATTATTAAAAAATTGCTCATTAAAATTAAATATAAATTACTATAAGGTAAAGTAGAAGCACAGATGAAACATGTATCCCTCATGTACCTGTTGTAAGGTGAAGTAACATCACTTCTTTTCACAAGAATTGCAGTCTAATCTCAGACCTCAGAATTAAATAAATTACACTTATTTCCTCAGAATATGATGTTCTGGCTAAACTATCAAATCATGTTAATATAGAAGTAAGCCCAGAAGAGCCATTTTTGTATTGTTAAATCTAAAACTTAGGAAACTACAGTCATGCATTTATTTGTTTCTGTGGTATAGTTTTCATATTGAAATAAATGATAGCAGATTGTTGAACAAAAAGAAAATGAATTATGTTGTTCATCTTGTAAATACTAATGAATGTTAACTTGTGTTCTAATGATCCCTCTAAGGGGGAGCTTATTGATCAAGAAAAGGCTGGATACAAGAAAAAAGAATCCCAAGGCAGCAATGCTATGTAGTCATAAAGCAAATTATAATCAAGAAGAAGATGATTTGTTCTTTATACAAAACATAAGTTTTAATATATTGAATTTCATAAGAATGACTTATTAAGAAAATTATAGTAATAGAACTGTTTAATTTGGGGGAACGTACAGAGTAAAAAATAACAAGTTTAGGGAATATGTCCACCTGATGATATATTTCTAGTTTAATGGAGTTAATTTTTGATGCTATTTCAATATAACATTGTCCTCAAAAAAGAAATAGTTCTTATATGGATTAAAAATCATAAAAATTCCAGAAAAGACGAGGTAATTTTATTTAGACATTCAAAAATATTTCTTTATTACTTAGTATAGGCCAGACCCTGTACAAGAAGGTTGGCGTATATTAGGGAACAAAATCGATAAAAGCACCTACAATCTATCTCAGGGCTTAGATTATAGCACAATAGTGCTACTGGTTTCTCTTGTTTTTAACATATGTAGTGAGAACATTACTCAAAATACATATAACTAAGTTTTTGTTCAAGGAGATCACAGTTATAAAATATATGAAACAGAAATATTTCTCTTATCAGCAAAGATCTGGAATTGCTCTTGGAGACAAGAATTATTATGTTCAGAATGTTCTGACAACTATGAGCATCATAATAAGCCATGCTCACTTTATTTACTTTTGTAAGAACTGTGGTGTGTGTGTGCATGTGTGTACATTTGTGTGTGTGCATGATTTTAAAAATTTATACTTAAAATTATTTATAAAACATGTATCTGTGTAACCACATTTTGGATTAAGACATTTAGTGCCAGAAATTTGGAAGCCACTTGTAAACACTTATAGAGCTCATAAATCTAATCAGTGACTTATTTTTGATAAGTTATATGTATATGTCTCAAACATGTTTTAATAATAAAATATATGGGAGGACATGTAACACAAATATACAAGATAACACATAACATATTTCAAAATCATTTTAAAAAGGTGCAAGATTTACAATAATATTTCTTTTCTTAATGCAATGTTCTGTGTTGTTTTATAATACTATATTTACAAGGATATTATTATATATATTTATAATAGCTTAAATGTAAATAAGTAATA
Organism: Rhinolophus sinicus; assembly: GCF_057876585.1. Lineage (NCBI taxonomy): Eukaryota > Metazoa > Chordata > Mammalia > Chiroptera > Rhinolophidae > Rhinolophus > Rhinolophus sinicus. The sequence continues at coordinate 161,320,369 of NC_142516.1, forward strand.
TTTCTTATTACTTCAAAAATATATTAAAAATCTTAAAATACCCTTTTATATAAACATATTATATATGTCACATATTTTAGGATATAGGACATACACATACACACATATATAATATGATAATGTATACATCATTATCAATATATATGTGTGTATGTGTATATATATACATATATATGTAAATATATATGTAAATATATATATTGAGTTTTTTTATGGACCAAAGATTCATTTGTTCTTATTTCCACAATCCCTAATATGCATAAGGTGACCAGGTGAGAAGTAGTATGCTCTAGATAAAAAATTTTACTGGATCATCCCTGATTTAGAAATTAGTGATTGATTTAAGACTTTAACATATATAACTGAAACCAGGCATCTATTAGTTGCCAAATAAATATTTGTTTAGTGAAATATTTGGGGCATATCACTTAATATCACAGGACCTCATGCTTAATGATGGCAAAAATAGAAATAATAATAACTATGTTATAAAGTTATAGTAAGGATTAAAGATAATCTATATAAACTTCCTGAAATAATGCATGCTGTTAGAAGTTCAATTAACATTCATTTAAACTCAGTAGCAATTATATTTTTCCTGCTTTAATATAAATTACTCACTTAGCTAAGTACAGTCACAAATTAGAAAAAGCTTATTCACATATAAGTGAAATCATATGGTTCTCAACTTTTTCTGTCTGACTTATTTTGCTCAGCATGAGAATCTCAAGATCCATCCATGTTGTCAAATGGCAGTATTCATCTTTTCTTATGTGAAATATAAAACTGAAAGCAACAAATGAACAAGACAAACAAAAAACACCCCAAAAAGTCACAGACACAGACAACAATTTAGTGGTTACCAGAGGGTAAGGAGGTAGGGGGATGTAGAAGATGGAAAAGGGGGTCAAATATATGGTGATGGCATAAGAAATGACTCTGGGTGGTGAGCACACAATGCAATATACAGATGATGTATTATAGAACTATACACTTGAAACCTATGTAATTTTACTAGCCAATGTCACCCCAATTAATGTAATAAAAATTTTAAAAAGCTTACTCAGTTTACCAACACTAGATATTCTCAAAAGACAACATAAGGCATAAACTAACTTTGAACTGTAACTAATGTAATATGTATGTATATGTATATATTGAAGGTGAGGGTATGTATGTATAGATGTGTATCCGTCAAGAGCTGGGAGGGCTCACCCATTGTAATAGGACCAGTGAAATTAGATTTATAAAGATGCTGAGATGGTGGTTACCCCATTGGAATCTACTTAAATTCTAGGTTATTTTAGTATAAAAATCTCACTTTTAACTGAAAATCCACTAGAAAAATCTGAGCAGAGAACGTAACAGAGAAAAACAGAGAAACTGAATTAGAGATGGCCCCATTCATTTTCATTGTTTGCCTCCATACAAAAGTATCTGGTTTAAATGATTGCAAAGGTTAAATGTTAGGCATATTAAAGAACTGATAGTTTCAATATGGCTGAAACTATTCTAAAGTATAGAAAAAGGAGAACTTTAAAATTATTTTTCTTACAAACCAGTATAGAAATAATAAAAATGCCAAACAAAAATAAAAATACTGAAATATTTGTATACATACATACTTTAATGAGATAAAAGCATTTAAAAAACCTATTGACAAAATGAAGTTAATACCTATTTGACTCAATTATACACATGCATATATAATATTATATAAATATACAGTTATGTATATATAATTTTAATTGACTAGTTTTTAACACAAAACAAGATTTACCAAAAATAGAATTTGAGAAAACTTAACATCGTTCCTGAGTAAAAAAAAGCTAAATCATAGAGCTGCTATAACAATAACATATATACTAGCACAACACAAGGCGCTGCTTCTATAAGTCATAGTTCTACTTCATGTTATTATTTATTTAACATATATTTACTTTATTCATATCTTAATATATTGAAAAATAAATGAAATGCTAAATATATTTTTTTCTAAAATAACATTCTTAAATTTCTTAGGAACCTCGTGTTGATTTTATTAAGTTTTATCACTCTTACTTAGCTAACACACTTCTTTCCTTTCTCACTGACTGAATTCTCCCTCATTAACTGTTCATGAGGAATGCATCAGGACCCTCTATGGATAATTATTATCTTTCTATCAGCTATGAAATAATAACAAAAAGGTCATGGTTTAATTTTCAACTCTTAAATCCACACGAATTGCTGCATTTTTAACTTAAATTGTGTGAAGTTATCTTCAAATGCTTAGATAACAGCTCCATGTGGATATATCATTATTACTTCAGACTCATCCTGCCCAAAGGTGAGTAATGTATCTTAATTCTGATCCTTACTTCTATTGGAATTCTGACCCTTATTCTCCAGTTGGAAAATATCAAGATTTTTTTTTAAAGGCTTGCAGAGGCAATTATTTTTAAGGGTTGACAATGTTTGTGTAGAGTAACTTTAGTAGTATATAAGGCAGATTTAATGTTATAAGGCTTTTAACAACAGAATGTTTTTGTTTTATTTTCAATAATATGTTCTAACTATCTGTAGAACTGGTAGTGAACATTTATGGTTAGTATATCTAACAAATAAAACTAATAATTATTAACCACTTGACTAGCATTTTAGGCTTAGATATTTCTAAAGTAATCATTCCTGGCATATAGTTCTGCTTATGAAAAACAACCTTTTAAGATACACAATTTACAATTTATAGAATATGCCATATTATTTTTCTAATGTTATGATACAAAGAGAAAATGATTAAAATACTCATATGTTTAGCTATAGCTCTCAAACATTAGTATATCTTAAAAATTAAACTTACATGTATTGTCATAGTGCCATTTGTGACAACATGGACGGATCTTGAGATTATAATGCTAAGTGAAATAATTCAAACTGAAAAAGTAGAGAACCATATGATTTCACTCATATGTGGTATATAAAACTGAAAACAGCAAAAGAACAAGAAAAACAAATGAAAAAACAAAACTCATAGACACAGACGATAGTTTAGTGGTTACTAGAATGTAAGTAGGGGGGAGAGAGGGTGGTGAAAGAGGGAATAGGGGGTCAAATATATGGTGATGAAAGGAAAACTGACTCTGGGTGTGAACACACAATGCAATATATAGATGATGTGTTATTTAATTGTACCTTTGAAACCTATATAATTTTAGTAACCAATCACTCTCCCCCCAATAAGTAAAATATAAAATAAAATAGCTGGAGAAAGGAAAAAAAGAAAACTTGAAACATCACTGATTATTTCTACATTAGGTATTTTTCAAGACTTACAGTTTTTCAAGGTTTAATGTATTGAAATATATCCCAAATGAAAGAACAGGAGAAAACTCCAGAAAAAGAACTAAACAAAATAAAGGCAAGCAACATAACAGATACAGAGTTCAAAACAATTTTTATCAGGATGCTCAAGGAACCTAGGGAGAACATCAACAAAGAGACAGTAAATATAAAAAAAAGGACATACAAACCATAAACAGAACCAGTCAGATGTGAAGAATACAGTAACTGAAATGAAGAATGTACTAGGAGAAATCACCAGCTGACTAGAGCAGAGGATCAATTCAGCCATTTGAAAGACAAGGTAGTAGAAAATATCAAATTGGAACAGAAAAAAGGAAAAAAGACTTTTAAAAAATGAGGATAGTTTAAGAGAACTGTGAAAAACATCAAGCATAATAGCATTCACATCATAGGGGTACCTGAAGAAAAAGAGGGAAGGCAAGGGATTGAGAACCTATTTAAAGCAATAATGACTGAAAACTGTCCTAACTTGGTGAAGGAAATAGTCTAGGAAATAGACACAAGTCTAGGAAGCACAGAGAGGCCCTAACAAGATGAACCCAAACAGGCCCATACCAAGACACACTATAATTAGAATGGCAAATGTTAAAGACAAAGAGAGAATCCTAAAAGTAGCATGAAGAAGGCAACTAGTAACTTGTAAGTGAGCTCCCATAAAATTGACCGCTGATTTCTCAACAGAAACTTTGCAGGACAGAATAATTTAGCACAAAATATTCAATGTAATGAAAAGCAAGGACCTATAACCAAGGGTACTCTACACAGCAAAGGTATAATTTAGACTCGGAGGACTGATAAAGAGTTTCCCAGATCAGAAAAAGCTAAAAGAGTTCATCATCACCAAACCAGTATTTCAAGGAATGTTAGACGGCCTTCTTTAAGATTAACAAACAAAAAATACAACAACCAAAAAAACCCCAAAATTATGAAATATAAAATGACAATAGTTGCATATGTATCAACAATTACTTTCAATGTAAATGGATTAATAACTTCACTCAAAAGCTATAGGAGGGCTGAATGGATAAGGAAACAAGAACCTTACATAGGAGGCTTACATGACTCCTTTCAGATTGAAATATACACACAGATGAAAAATAAAGAGATGAGAAAAGATAGTTCATAAAGATGGAAAGAATAAAAATACTTATACCAGACAATATTGACTTTAAAACTAAAGCTATAATAAGGACAAAAAAGGGCCCAGTAACCCCATTTTGGGGTATTTATCTGAAGAAACTCAAATGCTATATTGAGGGGACATGTGCATCGTTATGTTCATGACAGCATTGTTTACAATGGCCAAGATGTGGAGGCAGCCTGGGTGTCTTTTGATGGAAGAATGAATAAAGAGGAAGTGGTGCATATATACAATGGAATATTGCTCAGCCATAGAAGGAAATGAGTTCTTACCATCAGCGGCGGCATAGATAGACCTGGGGGATATTGTCCTGAGTGGAGTGTCAGACAAAGACGTATGCAATGTGATTTTGCTTATATGTGGGATCTAAAAAACAAATAAATAAACAAAACAGAAACAAACCCATAGATATAGAGAACATATTCATGGTTGCCAGATGGGAGAGGGGTTGGGAGTAAGTGGAAAAGGGGAAGGGATTAAGAAGTACAAATTGGTTGTTACACAGTAGTCATGGGGATGTAGGGTGTAGCATAAGGAGTACTGGTATCGTCATTAATATTGTAATAACTATGTGTATAGTGTCAGATGGGTACTAGATTTGTTAGGGTGATAGATGGGAGGGAGTTGGGGGCAGGGTGAAAAAGGTGGAGGGATTAAGAAGTACAAACTGATAGCTACAAAATAGTCATGGGGATACCAAGTACAAGGAATAAAGTCAATAATATGTTAATAACTATATATAGTGCCAGGTGAGTACTAGAATAGTCAGTGGGATCATTTCTTAAATTATATGAATATCTAACCACTATGCTGCACACCTGAAATTAATATAAAATAATAATTTATGTCAACTACAATTGAAACATTTAAAAAGTGTGTGTGGTGGGGGAGGTGAAGGGGAATAAGAGGTCCAAATTTCCAGGTAAAAAAACAAACAAGTCATGTGGACAGAATGGAAAGCATTGGGAATATAGTCAGTAATATTGTGATAATGTGGTACGGTGTTAGATGGTTGCTGAACTTATGGTGATAACTTCTTTAGGTATATATATATATATATATATATATATATATATATATATATATATATATATGTTGAATAACTATGGTGTACACCTGAAACTAATATTATATGTTAGCTATATTTTAATAAAAATATTTAAGTAATACAATAAAATAAATTGAAAAAAATGTAAAAAACTGTGAGGAGAAAGATGGGGGCAATAGAAAGAACAAGCAACATAAAATGCACAGAAAAATCGTCATCATGTTTCCCTTTGGTCACATTTAAAGATAGACAACAATGAAGCAAGACCTCCATGCTATTTTTTTGCATTACTTCCTATTCAACAGTGAACAAAGAAATGACACAATTTCATACATATAAAGTCTCATTATACTTCTCTCCCTCATGAAACAAAAGTGAATTACTAATGAATGCACTCCAACACATTATCTATGAAAGAAGACATGGTACCCAATAAACTGGCTACAGTAAGGATAGAAATAATATGAAGTCTCATAATGCTGATGGAAAGACCCACTGTTAAGACTATGTCTGACTCAGGAAACAACAACAACAACAACAACACACATCTGTATGAGATTAAAGATATAAAATTCTCCAAGAGTGGTGCCACCAATTGAAAAGTGGGTAGACCACCTCATGGGTTTGACATGTTTTCAGAGGTAAATTTAAATATCATTGAAAACTATTACAGAATTGTACTCTTGAAACCTATGTAACTTTACTAACCACTGTCATCCACTTAAATTTTAATAAAAAAACAAAAAAAAAAATGCGTGCATGTAATTTTATGAGAAAAAACAGTAATAAGAAAACTATGGAGATGAATAAATGATCACAGAAACCTAGTTGCATCATTGAATAGAATTCAAAATTCAATTGTAATTTATTAAACTGATAATTTGAAGTAGCTTTTGCATAGTCAAAATTATCATTGAATTTACTTAACCAAGAATTTTGCTATAACTCTATTGAGAGGATGTAAGTAGTGCAGGTGGATTAGGCCTGTGGGTTAGATGTGTATTTAGGCATGTGGGTGAATGAGATAGCTCAATCTTCATCTGCCATAACAGAATATTAAAATATAATTCTAAAATTAATAATTGATAATATTAATATAATCAAAATATATTTTAACATTGTCAAAAAGAACAACAAGAGGTCTTGAGAGTGGTGATCTTGGGGTGTGTGAATTCGGTATGGAGACTTGCTGTAAAGGACTGTTGATCTATTATTATTATTATTATCATTTTGTCTAACAGTATTATTTAATATTTTATACTATGTTCATAGGTTATTTTACTAGAAATATAAAAACAGATGGTTTAATTTTAAATTCATGTATTTGAAAAAATTTTAGTCTAAACATATAATGAATAGATTTAACTTGTGTAAATATATGCACGTGTAAATCCAGTATAACATCTCTCTTCCTCTCCTGACGTCTGAATTAATAGAGAGAAAAAAGGCTGAAGAGTCATCTGATAGACATCACACCATCACATCACTGATACGCAGCTTATATTTGAATACAACTGGAGTGTGAAGACCTAAACATCAGCACGTGATAGACTGATAGACAAATACACCGAGTATAACACAATGGCAAATCCCTGTTCCTCTTGGGGACCTGCCCTTGTGAAACATACCCCATGGAAGACAGAAACTTAACATGTACTTGCTTTGTTTCCATGCTACAGCCCTTTGCCAAGGGGGGAAAAAAAGAGAGAGAGAAGAGAGAAGAGAGAAGAGAGAAGAGAGAAGAGAGAAGAGAGAAGAGAGAAGAGAGAAGAGAGAAGAGAGAAGAGAGAAGAGAGAAGAGAGAAGAGAGAAGAGAGAAGAGAGAAGAGAGAAGAGAGAAGAGAGAAGAGAGAGAGGGAGAGAGAGAGAATAACCAACCTCTCCTAGTTTATGACTCTCATTTTTTTTTTTTTTTTACTTTTTTTATATTAAATAGCCTTTATTTATTCTATAGGGAGAAAAACTGAAAAAAAAAAAAAAGTAGATCAATGTCAGGAGTATTAAATGACTGGGACTTTTTCCATGTGAAAATTTACAACAGGAGTGGAAAAGACACCAGGAATATGGTTATACATTCCAGAACAGGTTCTCCATTTCTCTTAACTCCTAATGCTCTTTTATGGGTTGTCTTGAGATCCCTGATTGCACTGTAGATTTTTACATCAAAGACCAAAAGATTGCCATGAATTAATTACATAGTTTCACTAAGGCCACTTGGCTCTCAAGGCTGACATTTCATTCACTGTTTAATTGCCCATCCCAAATCGTGTTCAACTGCATAGTCAAATATGTATCATAGCCTCAATAATGGCATCAAATGATCTATAGTTATTCAAATAATGAAAGTTGAATACAAAGATATCCCCAATTTCTGTATAAATCCTTTGAAACCATCAAAGTACATGTATATGGAATTTATTCTGGGAGAAATTAAAGCCTAATTTTAAGTTCCCTTAAAGTTTCAAAATAGTCAGTCTCCAAAAAGAGTAAATTCTGCAACCATATTGTCTTTTTTGATGAGTGAAAAGGACAATACATTTATTATTAACTCTTTTATTAGTTTCAGGGATGCAAAACAACATAATGATTAGACATGTACAAAGTGATAACCCTTAGAAGTCTACTACCCATCTGACACCATACATAACTATTACATACCATTGATTATATTCCCTAGGCTGTACTTTACATCCCCTGACTATATATGACTGTATATACTGAGGGTGCCCCAAACATGCATACACATGATGTGTATTCATCTTTCGCTATGAGTATATATTGAGTATTACAATTTTAACGGTTTTTAAATTTCTTAAAATGCATCTACATTTTTTGGCACCTTCTATGTGTATGTATGTGTGTACGCACACACACACACGAGGAATGATAATTAAGTTTGCAAACTTGTTGCACTGATGTTATTAGCCTTTTTTGATCTCAGAGAGATTATTTATTATGAATTTTTACCAACCGTACAAACAGTTAATCGAGTTTACCTTTTGGAAGTGCTGAAAAGACTGAGTGAAAAAGTTAGACGACATGAACTTTTCACCAACAATTGATGACTCTTGTATCACGACAATGCACCAGCTCACATCGTACTGTCTGGGAGGGAGTTTTTAGCCAGTAAACAAATCACTGTATTGGAACACCCTCCCTACTCCCTCATCTGGCCCCCAATGACTTCTTTCTTTACCCAAAGATAAAGGAAATATTGAAAGGAAGACATTTTTATCACATTCAGTACATCAAGACTAATATGATGACAGCTCTGATGGTCATTCCAGAAAAAGAGTTCCAAAATTGCTTTGAAGGGTGGACTAGGCACTGACATCAGTGCATAGCTTCCCAAGGGGAGTACTTCGAAGGTGACCGTAGTGATATTCAGCAATGAGGTATGTAGCACTTTTTCTAGGATGAGTTCGCAAACTTAATTGTCCGACCTTGCATAATATCTTCTTGCAGCCGAGAACGCATGTTCTCATCAAAACCTATATATTTCTTCTAGCCATAGATTAAATTTCCCATTCTCACTTGCAGTCAGTAGTGGTAATATAAATGATATATACCACCTCCAGAATCAACCAATAAAAATCTCCTATGTGATTTACCTCTTTTTCTTTTCCCCATACTTTCTAATACCAAGAATGCAAGTGGGCTCTGAATTCCTAAGGGATGGTGGAAAAACAAGATGAAAGGAGCATAATCTCTAAAATACTGAGTACAAAGCTATATGCCAAATACACATATTGAACTGTTAGGTAATCAACGAAAACAACACACCAACAAACGTTCCATTTCATGTCCCTGAGATTAGATAGGTTATTACAGCTTACACTGCATGATAGAGAAGAGAGGTGCTACCCCAACAAAATCTTTGTTTGGCAGTTGGGAGACAAAAAGCAAGGAAAAGAGACATGGCAAGGTGAAAGTTGGAAAGCCCTTCTATGTATTACAAAGCATTCTATAAAATGTTATCTGTAATAAGTTGGAAGACATGATGAACTTAGTGAATCTGTTAGGGGTCAACTAACTATTTGTAAAGAGTAAGGTAGTAAATATCTTCTGCTCTGCATGCCACGTGGTCTGCCATAACTACCCAATTCTACCAATGTAATGAGGAAGTGTTATAGACTACTTTTAAAAGAACAGGCATAGCTGGATTTGACCCACTGACACTTGTTTAGTTATCTTCTTCTAGGAGGAATGTTTCCAATAAGTCAGAATGATCATAAACATTGAATGGGAAAAAAGAAAATCAGAATCCTTACAAGAGAATGGTACCACAAATCAAATCAGCCATGGTCCAAAAATTAATTTAATGGTGTTATCTTCCCACCCAGGCTATTGTTCAGTTAGTCACATCATTGTTACTATTAAGTTGAGAGACTGAAGCATGGGATAAATAATTAAAGATATAATTTAGATTAAGAATTATGTCTAGTACAAACATTGGTGGGTTGACTGTCACATGGAACTGACAAAAAATGAATAGAGCAGGATGTGCCCGGTAATTTTTTATTGAATCGCATTTCCAGAGAAAAGACAAGTCATAATAAAACAAAAGAAAAAACAAAGAAAAACAAATTATTTGTATTTTAAAACAACCCACTGGTTCTCAAATATGCACCAGCTGGATATCTGCAATATCCAACACAGATAAAACCATGGATGTTAATGAATGTGGTTGTGCTGAAGAGCACAACCAGGACCTCAGAATAAATAGCAAAGGAATCTTTCCATGGAGAAAAATCAGGGACCAATCAAATAATTTCTATATACAGCTCCAAGATGATACAGACTAATAGCTTTTGTGTTGTCTCATTCTCATTTTCCAAATTGATGTTTTCTGTTCTGCTTAGTTTTTCTTTTCTTTGTGGATGTCTGTCTCTATTGTTCTCTGTTGTACATGTGAGAATGGGACTTGGAATGGCAGATACCAGGGAGTTGGGTTGACAGATAGCAGGTTTTCTTTCTTTAGATCACAGGTCACAAGACCAAAGGAAGCCAAAATGATACATCATAGAAAAGTCTGAAAATCATCCAGGTCCTAGACTTTAGGTTGGGTAGAGTAAATGCATGGAACTTTGGGTCATCTCCCCTGGAGAAGGGTGAATATATTTCATAGTTGAAAGGAGAAGTAATATATTTGTGACCAGGAGGAGACAGGTGAGGAGATAGAAAGCAGAGACATTTTGGGGCACATAAAAAACAATATTCTCTTTTCCCTAAGCACAGAGATAGTCTATTTTCTATCCTCCCTTGCTGATAGGTGTGGTCATATGATTGAATTACAATCAATATAGAGTAAGTGGAAATAATATGGTCACTTGTAGGACTATTCCATACAATAAAATCTTCCTGCAAGTCCCTTCATTCTCTCCTCATGATGGAAGGGTATGCAACAGAGGACTGGGAGACTCTACTGGTGATGTACCACAGATGGAAAACACCAAGATCCCTGAATCTATACAGAAAAGGCCACCCAGTCAATATCATTATTAAATTGTTAAGAATGAGATGGAAACAGCTTCTGTTGTGTTAAGTGATAAGATACTTTCAATTGGGTGTTACGAAGTTTATCTATGCTATATACACTTCATTTTCAGAGCGGGAAATCTAAGACCCATTTTCCCAAGGTTTAGAATACAGGCTAATTTGAGATGGATGTTTAATTACACACATTTTAAATTTCCATCTCCACATTTCTCAAAGGCAAATGTTGAACTGTTTCTGGGATCTATCTTACACCACACTTTCTATACTCTTGGGAGTAGACATTTCAATCTTTTTTCACAGATTTTGTTGCCAGTCTCTCTTCTGTAGAATTGCTTAGGAAATTACCTTCGTTTACCTCATTGTTAGCTCACGTAGAACACATTGTAAGCCTGAAGGAAATGGATACTTTGTCTAAGATGCACATGTTATACTCAGGCGATCAAAAAGCCACTTCACTTTTCAAGGTCACATTTTCATTAAAAATATCAGAAGAGGCAACTGCTCTCTAAGCATTGCTAATAACTTGCAAATATTTTAAATATGATTTTAGATAAGAAAAATTATGTTCACTAAAAACAGAAACATATTACCTTTTAAATTCAAATGGCTGCCTTTAAAATATATATATAATCATGTCTTATGGTCACATTTTTCATTTCTATGGCAACAAATATGTTTTGCATGAGAAATAAAAATCCAAGCTACAAGATGTCCTGAGTTCCCTTATCTTCTATGTCTGGGTCCATAAATTTGGGGTGTAAACACTGAACTTTTTGTCAATCCCCAAATATGTCACAGCCTTTCACGCCTTTGAAATTATTTTTTCTAAATAAGGAGGACATTGCTAAATTTATGTTAAGATACATTCTTAAAGATCTAGTTCACCTTTCTTATCTGCAATCTCTAAGAAGTCCTAGTTTATGAATCTCTTACGGAATTAAAATTACTCGTGTGCTTTTGATTTTGATACTAAAACGTTTGTTTCTCAGCGGTTTCCATTTTAATTGCTTCAGATTCATAAGTGAACCTCTATAAATATAATATGTCTCACATTAAAATCATTATCATCTCCAATGTTTGATACATGCTGTGAAATCAATAAATATTTGGCAAATGAAATAATTTATGAATAATACTAAATGATTTGGTTTATGAAATTTTGTTGGCTGAGTAAGTGTCAAGAAGACAAAAATAAAAGAAGTTGTTTTTGGGAATTAGCTATTTTCATTAAAATAAATCAAGGATGAAATGATCCGGATAACTTTTCTTGATTGCGGGTCTTCTGATTTAAGTGGTTCTTTACAATAACTTTGTATCACAGCATACTTTCAGACTCAAAATTTCCACTTATCTTATTTTATAAGTATAATTACCTTGCCTTATTCTTATTTTTAAACTCACTATTAAAGATGTTTCCTGATTGTTTATAATTCAGTAAATTACAGTTCATTTTCTTGTTTCAGACTAAAACGTCAATAAATTGAATCTTCAAAACTTATACTTTGAATTTGTTTTGAAATACAACTGCAGAAATTGGTCATTCAAATTTTAAATCTGCACATCACTAATAAAAATTTTCAAATAACTGCTCTTACCAGTAATTTGTTTTCCAGAATACAGCTTTCTTATGACAACTTTCTCCTTAAACTATATTCACTATTATGCTTATAACTTTCATTATTTTTAGGAGATATAGAGGGAATTACATAGGGAACATTATATTATGAATATTTAAACAAATAATTAAATGTATGCTTTTTTTCAAGATTTAAATTGTCCATTATCAAGAAAACAACTATTGTGGGAAACTTAAAGTAGAGAATAATTACAGATTAATTTATTTTCTGAAATTGTCAAGTCCTGACAGAGGAAGGATACTGTATTTTTTATCCTTGAAAAGTAGAGGTCATCACTTATTTACTCAATAGATATTTTTGCATGTCTAGTATGTGCCAGGCCTTGTTCTTTGTACTGATAAAAGAGCAGTTAATAAAAAAAGGAAACTCTCTGTTGATGTTTCATGGAGTTTACATTTTTGAGAGACAGTGTGAGGAAATCAGTAAACATACACTGACAAGCACATACACAGACATATACACAATGCTACAGTGTCTTCTACGGTGTTAAGAACTGTAAAAAAAACAACAACTATGAAGTCAGAATTATGACATACACTTTGAGAGGGTTGGAAAGTTACATTATTAACCTTACTTTTAACACAATAACTGGATTACCTTTTTGAGAATAGTCTATAAGGGGATAAAAGCTGTTCCTGGAAGACATTAGGTTAGCAGTGATATAATGTAAATGGCAGACTATGTACAATGATTCATGCAGGGGGTAACTGTGGGAGGTAGCAAGGTATCACCATATTCTACATATATTCTGAATGTAAAACTAATGGAATTTGATAAAGAAAGAATGAAAGAGAAACGGTACTCTAAACATTTGACTTGAAGAAGGGAAGAATGGAGTTGCTATTAATTAAGATGGCAAAAACTATAGAATAAATGAGTATAAGAGGAAAATACTTTAATTTACAGATGTTAAATCTGAAATGTTCTTTGATATCCATCAGGTTGGTAATTGAATGCAGACTTATACTAATATTGGTGAAAATATGTTAAAGCATTGCTAGAAAAAAATGGTGTATTTAGAATAAAGACAAAGTAATCAGTTCACTAAGAAAGTAGTATTCTAAATCTGTACATACCAAATTTAGAGAAAAGAGTTCAAAGAATATGATCTGTGAAACTGAGATGATGTATGTATTAAATTTGAAATGATGGATGATGGTGAGAGTATGATATGGAAAGTGAGTTGCCATGGAAGGGCATCTTGGAGGAGATAGGGCAATCAACTGAAGGCATATGGCATTGGAAGGAATATTATGACACTGGAATCCCCAAGAAGTCTGACAAATGCATTTGACAGAGTCACAGTGAGTTACTGTGTTAGAGGAGGGAGGAGGCGTGGTCAGAATGATTGCATAGTACTGCAAAGAGAAGAAAACTTAAGATAAACTTTGATGACATACAATTTAAAATTTGGTATTTTAGAGACCAGTGAAGGTGACTGGTCTGGAAATGGCAAATAAGAATTAGGAGGAACCTAAACAACTACCAGGACAAATGTGAGGTTTGTGGGAGTCCTACAAGGGTGATGCCATCCTCTGAGGAGAGCCAAGTTGTAACTGGTGTGAGGCAGAAAAAGAAATCCTTACACAACCAGTTGGGGATATTGAAGGCTCTTGATCTGGTGGAATGTGTGCTCCAGAGTACATGGGATGAGTGTGTTAAGAGTTCAAGGGATGTGGGAATTTGGATAAGAAAAAGGGAGATACAGAGATACATAGTGATCACTATGCAGTCATCGAGGGCATATTTATATGGATTTCTGGTGTATGGCGGAGACTGGGAACATGTTCAGCTTTATATATATATATATATATATATATGTGTGTGTATATATATATATATATATGTGTATATACATATGTATATATATAATATGTGTATATATACATATTATATGTGTATAAATATGTATATATAATATATAATATATATACATATTCACATATAGAATATATGAATATAGTATAGTATAGAATATAGTATGTACATATTCACATAAATATTTATAGTTATGTGTATATACAGAGGTTAAAATACACACATATAATTCTGTACACTCTCAGCAGTAAGGACCTAGAAGAAATGGCATCTCCGTAGTGATGAACACAACTGGCATATGTTGATTTCTAATACCATTCTCAAATAAAATAAACCAGGATTCCTTACAGGAAAAGACTGATTTTAGGACTGGAAGAATAAATATACAAGATGAGCCCAGACCATCTTAAAGTAACAGAAAATCAAATAGTGCTTAAAAAGCCCTGCATTAATGAGAGTAGGTCAAAGTGACACAGAAGTCAACTGGAGGAGCTCCCAATGTCCAAAGGAACAATTTGAGATACAGAGTAAATAAACTGTCATTATATTATTACCCAATTACAAAATATATACCCATGACTATAGTTTGTTGAATTCTCTCCTCTAAATGACAGGTTCAAATTCTAACCTCTGGTATCTGTGAAAGCAATCTTATTTGAAAATAAATTCTCACAGACATAATTAGTTAAGGATCTCAAGATGAAATCATCCTGGATTTAGGCTGAGCCCTATTCCCAATGGCTGGTATCCTTATAGAAAATTAAAGATCACAGAGAGACACATGAAAACCCAGAGAAGAAGGTGATGTGAAGATGGAGGCAGAAATTGGAGTAATGCAACTGCAAGCTAAGAAACATCAAGAAATGTCAGCCACCAGAGCTGATAGAGGCAAGGGAGGGTTCTTCCCTAGAGGCTTCAGAGGGGTTCTGGGCCTGTCTAGACGTTGATTTCAAACTGCTGGCTTCCGAACTGTGAGAGAACACATTTCTGTCACCTTAAAAGACCAACATTGTGATAATTTGTTATGGCAGTACTAGGAAATGAATGCAATGATTCCACTCCGATATTAATAAATGATTGAATAAATGCATGGGAGAGAATGGACAAATATCCTGTGCAGAACAATTCCAAAAAATTTCTGTAGATAGTTAGAGGTTGGGAAGTTAAAGGTTGGCCAGGACAAAGTGTCATCTTTACAAAAAGTATAGTATGGAACTTTACACTGGAGAAACTTGGCAAACCCTACCAAAGGTGATGTAGGTTAGCATCAACAGTGATAGCGATAATATGTACCTGTGATGTGATATGTTGAGAATGACACTTTACCTCTGTGGTCTGTTTCCAAGCAACTCACAACCCCAATATAATCATGAGAAAAACACCAGAGAAATCTCAGCTGAGGAACATTTTATAAAATATGTGACTAGAACTCCTCAGAACTGTGAAGGTCATTAAAAAAAAAAAAAAAAAAAAAAAGGAAAATCTGTGAAGCTGTTAGTGTAGAAGAGTCTGAGACACGACTTGGACTTAGACGTGTTGTATCCTTAATGGGCCCTTGTAACAGAAGAAAGACATTAGGCAAAAACTAAGAAAATACAAATAATGTATTGATATGGTTACACTCATTATGACAAACATACAGGGAGGAAACTGAGTGTGGGGTATATGAATAGTTTATGTACTATCTTTGCGGTTTTTCTGTAAATTAAACATGGCCCTAATTTTTTTTTTAAAGGTTAGTCTAAAAAACTTAAAACATACTTATTATTGAAAAACAACTGCTCAATTATAAAGAAAGAGTTAAATTAATGATACCGATATATTTGATAATTCAGTCTGAAAATAATATTAAAATGGTGCTTTTTCACTGTACTAACTACTATAGAATATGAATTTATGCAACAAAATTTCTGACGCACTCTAAAGTTATCTAATAATAAGAAAATATAAGTATTATTAATTCAAGGTACCAATGCATCTTGCCTGAATTGCTGCAATAATCCATAAACTTGGACTGTCTGTATTACTTCCAGCATTTTTCTGATCTATTCTTTGCATTACAGATTAAGTGATGTTCTTCAAAGACAAATCTGAACAGATTACTTTCATACCCAGTTGACAGTCACTTCCATTCACAAAGGGCCCAAAGCCTTTTATGATATATGCCTCACCTACTTTTCTAAAATAACCAGTTGCCTCATATTGACTTCCTCCCCCGCCCCCGTTTTTCAATCACATCATTCTTCTAGTCACATGTCACACTGCTTAGAAACACTTTTCCCTTCTTTCTCACCTAATCCATTTTTAATCTTTCTTTAGGTCTTCATTCAATCGTCAGTTTCTCCTGGAGAATGCACCTTATTCACCAGTTTTAGAAATGGTCTGTTATATATGCTTATAGAACTTTATTCCTTTTCTTTATATCTCAGTTTGCAATTATATTCCAATGAGCAAATTAGTGTGATTGTTTACCTTTCTCAGTAGACTATAATTACCTCATAACCAGAATCATGTTTCCTTAACATTGTGTGCCCAGAGCCCAGCATGATACCTGCTATATATACACATAATATAAAGGAAGCACATTCGAAAGAATAATTTAAATCTTCCAATATATATTGTAATTGTCTGTATCCAGAAGTTTATATGCATTATTCTTCAAATTTTTTCTGCCCTGCTCCCAGGCTGGGTCAGTGTATCAAGAACCCCTGGAGTGCTCTAAGAAAGAATATAAAATAGATTTAGTTTGAGTTTCCACAATGAGCAGTAAGAATCCATGGCTTCAAAGTACAGACAAATCGCAGTGCCCTAGACTCTGATCCTCCCTCTGCATATTTTCTTCTGTACCTTTCACTTCTTCACAGTTACCTCTCTTTCTCTACACATTAGATGTGCCTTCTTCTTTATTAATCTCATTGATACAGAAATCAGTATCTCCGCCCCCAGGCCTCAAGATAACCTATATTATATTTACCAACACCAGCTGTATGAACATTATCTTCTATGTCCCTCATATAAACTTCGATTCTACCATACCAAATCAAGATATATAAGTCTTCAGTCTTGGGCACCTTCACATACTGGAATTATGAAACACACAAACAAATAACAACGACAAAAGCATAGGCATGTAGCTTTTTATATTAAGTAGCAGCTACCAAATGCCATCGATTGGTGACATAAAGGAGAGAGCGATCTACAATTACTGTTGCTTTCAGAGTTACCCATTTCTGGGGTAATATTTTTTTATATGTTGCCTATGATGTGTCAGGTGAATATCTAAAATTAGGACTACTTTGAAACTTTAACAAACACATACGTTGGTACCCTTCATTTACCATCATTGACTTATGAAATTAAATAAGCAACTAATATAAAAGTAGCAGAGACAAAGAGCTTGATACATACATATAGACATACAAATACATATGCATATATATGTATAGAGATAAAATTTATTTAAAGCACACGAGTATATACATATATGCTTTTCTTCATTAATATAAACACATTGGATATTAGAGAAAATATATAACTTTTTCTTTAGAGGTTAGACAGATTCTAAAATTTTACATTAGTTTATATTATGTCCTCATTCTAATTAATGCTATTCTTTCTTTCTGGTCTGTATTACAATTAGCATTCTATTCCCAAAACAAAACACATACTCTCATTTATTTTTTTTAAAAATACTTCAATGTTCTAAGTTACCAGTGCTATGCATTATTATTTGTCTTTTTCTCCTTTCTTTTTATGTCACTCAAAGTTTATTACATTGCAAGCCAGCAAAACGTCTTTTCCTCATTTATTTTTATTAATAATAACTTATTTCTGTTCTAGCCCAATCAGCCTAAGACCAACAAGAACAAACTTTTAGCCTAAAAAAATAGTTTATTGACCCATTTCGACGAGGGAAAGTGAAATGTAGAGAAACCAAGGGTTATCTCACAAAACATAGGAAAATATAAAATTATGACATGTTTTGAGGGTAGGGTAAAGTTCAGATGAAATTTAAATGAAGTAGGCCTCTGTGTGAAGAAGTCAACATCTGGCTTGGATTGCAAAGTGAGTTCAAGATCTCTTTTCCTAGGAAGCTACAGTCAAGACAAATGCTGAACTCCATGTACAGAAACACTTTATTTGAAGTTCTGTACCTGGGTTGTAAATCGAAATGCTTCTCTGTGTTAAAGTGATTTAGATTCAGGTAAGAAAGGAATATATTTTACTAATAACATTTCAAATAGTAAGTTCCTGATAATCGACAAGTATAGAGAACAAACATTCTCAGTGATGGAAAAAGCAGTATAAAAAGGTATATTCATATATTCTTAAATTATGCACTCTATTTTAATCTCTGATTTTAGAATGAAACAAACTTCTTAGTAGGAAATAAAATAACCCTTTGTTTTAAATCACGGTTAAAAAAAAAATTTAAAAAATCCTTGGATAAAAAAAAAGTCCAGAGTCACATAAAGGAAAAAGCAAAAAACGCAAGACTAAAATCAAATCTTAATGTATTTTTTACTTTAGAACTTCGGGTTTTCTTTTGGGAATTAAAAATAAAAACAAAAAAAGAAAAACATTCACACAATGGGCAAGTGGTGAAGCTGCGAAATCAGGTGTGCACAATTCTTCAGGTGCACACCAAAACCAAAGTGAGGTAGAAATAGCACGAGAAGCCATATTTGATGTTAATTACCATTAATGAAACAATGGATAAAATCCAGTCTCCAAAAGTTAATTACACTTGATGTAAGAGTTAACAGATTTGCAGAATAATAGGTCACATGGTGATTTCTATGGAATGAATGACTTTAAAAAATCAGA
The DNA here is from genome assembly GCF_057876585.1 of Rhinolophus sinicus. Taxonomy (NCBI): domain Eukaryota; kingdom Metazoa; phylum Chordata; class Mammalia; order Chiroptera; family Rhinolophidae; genus Rhinolophus; species Rhinolophus sinicus. The sequence goes on from NC_142516.1 coordinate 161,339,684, forward strand.
CTACTAAAATGAAATGAAAGAGTAAAACTTTTTCCTACCAGGTAGTCCCTTTGAGTTTTTTTTTTTTTTTTCTCTTTTTGAACAACGTTTGTTTGTTGATATATGTAAACTGCCTAATCCACCAAAGAGTGTTTAGAGCACCTTTTAGAACATTTGAATCAATCTGCATTCCCACTTACAAATCTGAGTGGAATGACTTCTAGAGAAATGCAAAGAGAAGCATAGTTCATGAATCTCTGGGTGGATATTTCACAGTATGAGTGTGATGGGGCCACTGGCCTACATTCCCGAAGGATAATTTTAAGTCTTGTAGAATTTAAAAATACACTGTAATGGGGAAAAGAAACCTTTTAAAAAAAGAAAAAAGAAAAACCAATATACCCACTTCTGTTTGACTGTGAGAAGAGGGAAGGATCATTTAGTTGCAATGATAAAGCTCTCTATGTATGGTTATGAACATTCATCCAGTCCTTTATTTCAAGAGAAGCCCTATGCCCTCAGAGGGCTCCGCTGAAAAATCAGAACCCTCCTTGCCTCTGGGAGTTATAATGCCTTCTGACTGTCTGACTGCCGCTAAAGCATCATTAAATCTAAGTCATAGCACTGCCAACAGCAGGAAGCTGAATATATAAACCGACAGATTATTCTGACATATAATAATAAGTCCTGTGTACTCATTCACATGTTCCTTTAACAAAGAAAAATTCTATACTCTAGTTGTCAGTGGCAACTTTACAATGAGAAATATCTGGAGCCCCACACAATGTTTTAGTTACATTTGCTATTTTCAATTAGCAATACATTCTGGATATAACTTAATATCAGGTAATAGAGATTGTTCTCCATGCTTTGTATAAATATAACGTGCTTCACTGTCTATCAGGAGCATGGTTTATTCAATCAATAATTTATGCATGGAATATAGATTGTATCTAATACATTATAATTATAAACAATGGTTCAATGAATAACACTGCATATAAGTTAATGTAGTATTGGATGTATTTGCAGAGTAATTTCCTAGAAGTGGGATTGCAGGTTCAAAAGTAAACATAGCACACCGACAATTAAGTTCACGAACTTGTTACAAAGATGTTGCTAACCTTTTTTGATATCAGAGGGATTATTCATTATGAAGTTGTACGAGCTGGACAAACAGTTAACCAAGTTTACTATTTGGAAGTGCTCAAAAGGCTGCGTGAAAAAGTTAGATGACCTGAACTTTTTGCCAACAATTCATGGCTCTTGAATCACGACAATGCACCAGCTCACAGGACATTGTCTGTGACAGAGTTTTTAGCCAGTAAACAAAAAACTATTGGAACACCCTCTCTACTCACCTGATCTGGCCCCCAATTACTTCTTTCTCTACCTGAAGATAAAGGAAATATTGAAAAAAAATGCATTCGATGACATTCAGTAGATCAAGGGTAATATGACGAGCAGCTCTAGTGACCATTCCACAAAGAGTTCCAAAATTGCTGTGAAGGGTGGACTAGGCGCTGGCATCTGCATATAGCTTGGCAAGGGGAGTACCTCAAAGGTGACCATAGTTATATTCAGCAATGAGGTAGGTAGCACACTTTCTAGGATGAGTTCATGAACTTAATTGTCTGATTTCCTATGTAATTCTGTTACAAACTGACAAATTTCCCACATTGAGGGTAGTACCAAGTAATAAATTTTAGGAGCAACTCATGCCTATTTCCCTACAGCTTTTCCAAAATAAGCCTTTCATTTTTTGTCAAACTTCTAATTGTTTAGTAGGACAAAATAGGTGTATCACTACAGTTTTTATCCTGTATTTTTTTCCACCTGGGAATTATCTCTTCATGTATTTGATATTTATTTTGCATATTTGTTCATTTTTCCACAATTTTAAGTTTTATATTTAACATTAAATCTAAATTATCTCCAACTATATTTTATGTTATAGTGATATTTTAATATAGATGTTTATAATGTTTTACTCTCTTATAGGTTATTCATTCCTCACAGATTATCTTTAATCATCTCCTAGATATTTATGGTTATTATTTAAACAACAAAACAAAAGAACTTTGGCATGAACTTTTGAAGCTACATGAGTTGTTTGTATTTTTATCAGAAACATATATATATATATATATATATATATATATATATATATATATATACACACACACACACACACACATACATACCTGAGGGAGAACTGACATCTTTAATTAATTAGAGATGTTTTAGTCCATTAATTAGCGATGCTTTTCTATTTGTTGACGTCTACTCTTCCATTCTTTTGTGTATTTATAGCTTCCTCATACAGATCTTGCCCATTAATTTTAGGTTTATTTCTAAGGATTTTCTTTTCTCACTGGCTATTGTAAATATAGTTTTTATTTAACAATTTTATCTTATAAGTGGTTACTGTGTGTCTATGTGAAGGTTATTTCTGTATGTACCTTATATTTCTTATTACTTGAGTTAGATATATGATTCCCTATTTCAACTCTGCTATCGTACCATCTGAAAATGGAGTTTTACCTCTTTTTTTCTTATTCTAAAACCTCTGACATCTCTTGACTAATTGCATTGACTCATAGCTCCAGTACAACATTTATAAGAGTAGAGGTGATAGATATCCTTGTCTTCTTCCTCATCTTAGTGGAGACATCTGTCGTGTTTCAATTAAAATCAAGATTAGGCTTATGGAATACGTTTGATCCTTCATTCCTTATTCTCTGAGTGTTACTATCAACAATGAGTATGGAACTTCCTGGAGTCATTTTTATGTATTTACAAGAAAAAAAATCGTAAGTTGTCCTTTCCTCCTGATCACTTTTAATTTTGATAAAACATACATTACAGAAAATTTACAATTTAAATAATTTTAAACATTTTTAAGAGCACTCAGTGGCAATAAGTACATTCACATTGTTGTGCAATTGCCACTATCTATCTCCAGAATATTTTCATTTTCCCCATATGAAACTCTCTACCTATTAAACACAGATTCCACATCCCCCCATCTTTTCAGCCCCTGGCAACCATCATTATCCTTCCTGTCTCTACAAATTTGACTACTTTATATACCTCATATAAGTGTATAACTGGAATAAAATAATATTTGTCCTTTTGTGGTCAATTTTACTTAGTATATGTCTCCAAGTTTCATCCATGTTATAGCATATGTCAGAATAATGTTGCATTGTATGTGTATATCACTTTTTTTTTGGTCATTAATCCATTGATGGACACATGGGTTGCTTTAACTTTTAGCTGCTATGAACTTGGGTATAGAAATAGATGCTCAACTTCCTGCTTTCATCACTTTTAGGCATATACACAGAAGTCAAATTACTAAATCATATACTAATTCAATTTTTTGAGGAATTGTCATACTGTTTTTTATTATGCATTTTATTTATTTGCCATTTTACATTTCTACTAGCAATGACACATACCAATATCTACACAACCTTACTAACATTTCTTTTCATTTATTTTTCAGGGGGGGAGGCTTCTTTATTTTTGTTTTTACATATTTTTATTTTTGTTGTTTTTTAAATTAAAATTTATTGGGGTGACAATCGTTATAAAATTATATGGGTTTCAGGTGTACAATTCTGTAATATATCACCTATATATCGCATTCTGTGTTCACCACCCAAAGTCAGTTCTCTTTCCATCACCATATATTTGACCCGTTTACCCTCATCTACCACCCTCCTCCCCCGTTACCCTCTGGTAACCACTAAACTTGTCTGAGTCTATGAATTTTTGTTTCTTTGTCTTGTTCCTTTGTTGCTTTCAGTTTTATGTCCCACATATCAGTGAAATCATATGGTTCTTGACTTTTTCTGTGTGATTTATTTCGCATAGCATAATAATCTCAAGATCCATCCACTTTGTTGCAAATGGTGCTATTTCATCTTTTCTTATGGCTGAGTAATGTTCCATTGTGTATATGTACCACATCTACTTCATTCAATTCTCTATGGAAGGATACTTTGGTTATTTCCATGTCTTGGCTACCGTACATAAAGCTGCAATGTATATGGCCAATAAATATATGAAAAGATGTGTGACATCATAAATCATCAGAGAAATGCAAATAAAAACCACAATGAGATATCACCTCATACCATTTGGAATGGCTATCATCAACAAGACAAATAATAACAAGTGTTGGAGAGGCTGTGGAGAAAAAGGAACCATCATACACTGTTGGTGGGAGGACAGATTTGTGCAGCCATAGTGGAAGGCAGCGAGGAGGTTCCTCAAAAAATTAAGAATAAAATTACCATATGACCCAGCAATCCCTCTCCTGGGTATACAGCCCAAAAAATCTGAAAACATTTATCCCTAAAGATATACGTTTTTACATCTTAATGGGTGTAAAGTGTTATCTCATTGTGGTTTTAAAGACATCTTTCTTTAGGTCTATTGTTATATGTATAATAGTAATGGAATTATTAATATTAAAACTTTGACCCACCTTATCCTGATTGAAGAATTTTTCCTGTGGTATTAGAATATGTTTAATGATTTATTTATTTTACATTCTTTTAAATATGCTTTGGATTAAAACTGAATTCAGCTTTTGCAGCTGAGGTGAAGAGATATTTCTGAAGAGTAACTGCCAGGAAAAATAAGCAAAACAAGAAGGTCCAAGCCTTTTCACCAACATGCTTCCACGTAGTTTTCCCCTCATCCTCTTGTTGACATAACATCATAGGAAGACATCTCAGGCAATCCCTGCCCTACCCATTGTCACAGAACAGTGTACAGAAGCTTAGGTTGGAGGCCTTTAAAAGAAATTATATATATATATATATATATATATATATATATATATATATGTATATGTATATATATGTATATATGTATAGATATATAGATAGATATAGATATAGACACACACACACATATATATATATGTGTGTGTGTGTGTATATATAATTGATTTAATATCAATTGCTCTTGATAAAAAAGGATATTCCTAGTATCTATATTTCTTTCCTAAATTGTCAGTCTGCTCTAATTTCAGTCAAAATAATATGTACGTGTATGGTGAGAGGGGAGTAAGAAGTAGACTTTACAGTGTTGCAGTGAAAAATCTGAATTTTACAGTTTACACTTAATAATATTAATTGTTTATTAACTTCATTGGCATTAAAAACTTTATTTTGATGTTGCCCCTTTTCAGATATTTTTCCATTATATGTCCAATTATATTCCTATTATTTCACAATATTGCATTGAAAAAAGATTTTTCTGCTTGAAGCATTAATAATGTAATAAGTTTACTCCATGGAGCAAAAGTTTAAATAGCCTGCTTTTATCAACTGCAAATGTTCTATGTTCCTTATGGTGCTATTTCTTTTAGTAAAGCAATTTTCATTTTATTCTTTGTAAAATCAGTTTTCTTCCATTTCCTTTATTGAAGGTCAAAATGTTCAGATTTTATCTGAATTTATCACAAATTTTAAGTAGCAGTTCAATTGAAATCATTTTTAGTAGGAAGAGAAAAGAATAGTATGAGAAATTTTCACCTATTTAGATTTCAGTTATAATCTAACTGTAATATAATCAGTTTTAGCCTTTTGGAGCTACTTAACCTGTGTAATAACAAGTATTCATATAGTCCTCATAACTGTGGTATTTCTGATTTCTTTTCTACTTTTCTAAAGAATTACACTACATTTTCAAAAGTAAACAAAAGATTTTTCAAAATTTTCTGGGAGTAAAATCACCCCATTTTTTTCTTAATTAAAATGGCCTTAAAGAACAAAAGTATAATCACAGAGTTATATGTGACATGTGCTTTATACTTAGTCTTTACATTTTAAATTATACTATTCCTTACTGTCATGCAGGGACTCAGAGTTATGCAGGGTCTCAGTTCCGGCTCCCCCCATAAGAATGCAGGATATGGTGAGGCCAAAAAGGAACACCCACAGAGCCATAGATAGGGGAGTCATACCACTATAGTCTCGCTGGCGTCTGGGTAGGAGACACAGGAAGTAGGAGCCACACGATCTGTAACCTGCTGTCCGCTTCTGTCAAACAACCAACCCCACTTGCTAGCTACACTCTGCCCTGCTAACTGCAATCCGCATATGCTAGCTCAGTCACCATCTTCTTGCTAGCTCCCATTTTTTTCTGCTAACGTAGCCACAGCAGTTATATTAGTGGCCAATGGCTCACTGGTTACAGCTGATGGCCAACTAGCCACAGCTGATGGCCATCCAATGACAGTTGATGGCCATTTACTGCCTGAGCCAGCACCTTTCCACGTGAGGCCAAGAGCCTGGAAACTGAACTCCTGGCTCTATCTCCACACTTACATTTAAGGAAAATGTTACAATTAAAGTTATCTGATTTTTAAGTTTCTTTTTTGTTGACACGGCTGTTCAAATAACTGCTTTAGAATGTATGTCAGCATTCTCACAAAAATGATTAATTTAAAGAATTTGAAGAGAATTTGAGGGCAGAATTTAAAGAGATATGTACAGGTTTCTAGAATTACAAAGGTTTGATGAAACACTCAAGTTGTGGCTATAGTAAGAAGCCATTAAACCATAAGCTTGAAGAGGCAAGTGGAAAAAATGGTGTTACCAGACTCTGTGGCTCCAAGGAAAAGTGATCATCTGACCAATGTTAACTGTAGATACAATCACTGCTAGAATAATGGCAATGCAGGGAGCAAGCTGAATATATTGCTAATGTATTTCTCCATCTATTTTCTATTATCCTGTGGAGGTTTATTTATTCATTCCTTCATCCTTTCATCCATTCATTTATTTACCAGTTCAGGCTAACAACAAATCAGGTTTTCTTTACCTGAAGTTATTTTTTGTCACATTTAAAATAGTACCTGGCTAATTAAATTATAGCAAGGAACTATTTAGACCTGTTTATATCAACCTTTCTGTGAGTTCTAGTGACAATGATCCTTTTATTTTTAGCAGGAATGATAGATGAACGTCTTCTTCCGGATCAGAGTCACATTTTCTTGCCTTCATCATCAAACCTGATTTGTTGTTAGCCTGAACTGGTAAATAAATGAATGAAGCAAGTTGAACAGAGGTAAAAACACTTAGTTGGTTCTCTAGGTAGGAGACATCAGAATTCTGAGAATCAGATTTTCAGCATACAGACAGCTCCTCTCTCCAAATACTTAAGTGGAGCCCCATTAGTGACTTTGATAAGCTCTTTTGAAAAAAAAAAAAAAATCAATTTATTGAAACTAATAAAAAATTCAATCATTTGTCTTGATCCCCCACCCCCTACCTCTAGCAACGACCCATCTGCCTCTGCATCAATGAGCTCGGTTTGTATATATGTATACACACAGACACATTTTTGTAGATACTACATATAAGAGATCACACAATATTTGTCTTTCCTTGTCTGATATATATATATATATATATATATATATATACACACACACACACACACACACACACTATGGGGACAGAGCCAGGAGTGCAGTTTCCAGGCTCTTGGCCTCACGTGGAAAGGTGCTGGCTCGGGTAGTAAATGGCAATCAACTGTGATTGGATGACCATCAGCTGTGGCTAGTTGGCCGTCAGCTATAACCAGTGAGGCATTGGCCACTAATATAACTGCTGTGGCTACGCTAGCAGAAAATGGGGGCTAGCAAGAAGATGGTGGCTGAGCTAGCAAGAGAGGATTGCAGTTAGCACGGCAGATTGCAGCTAGCAAGTGAGGTTGGTTGGCAGAGAGAAGTGGACGGCAGGTTGCGGATAGTGTGGCTCCTGCTTCCTGTTTCTCCAACCCAGCCGCCAGTGAGAATACAGTAGTATGACTCCCCTACCTAAGGCTCCATAGGTGTTCCGTTTTGGCCTCACCATATCCTGTGTTCTTATGTGGGGAGCCGGAGCAGAGACTCCGCAGGTCCCCCGCATGACACAGACACAGACACACACACACACACACACACACACACACACACACACACATCAATGGTCACCTAAGTTGTTTTCATATATATCTTAGCTATTATAAATGTTACAATGAACATGGTTGGTGCATATATCTTTTCTAGTGTTTTCATTTCTTCAGATACATACACAGAAATAGGACAGTTGTCCCATTTTTAATTTTTTTAGAAGCTTCGATACTGTTTTCAATAGTGGCTCCCCCAATTCACATTTCCACCAACAGTGCACAGTGGTTCCCTTTTCTTCACATCTTTATTAATATTAGCCATTTTGATAACAGCCATTCTAACACATGTGAGGTAACGTCTCACTGTGGTTTTGATTTGCATTTCCCTGATGATCCATGACATAGAACATCTTTTCATATATCTGTTAGTTATCTGTGTGCTTGGGAAAATGTCCATTCAGATCTCCTGCCCATTTTTTAAATCAGATTATTTGTTTGCTATTGAGTTGTATGAGTTCTCTATATATTTAGGACTTTAGCCCCTTATCAGATATATACTTTGCACACACACACACACATATATTATATATGTGTGTGTGTGAGTGTGTGTGTATATACATACACACACACACACACACACACACACACACACACACAAACTTTTTCCCCCCATTCAGTAGGTTGTCTCTTCATTCTGTTGATAGTTTCCTTTGCAGTGCAGCGGCTTTTCAGTTTGATGTAGTCCCACTTATTTATTTTTGCTTAGGTTGGTTTTGCTTTTAGTTTCAGAATCAAAAAATTATCACCATCTTCATTGATACTTGTCATTTTTAGTCTTTCTCATAATGGCCATTCTAACAGGTGTGAGGTAATGTCTCATTACGACTTTGATTTTCATAACAAAAGCTTAACATATTAAATATAAAAGCAGAAATTTATAAAATTAAAACCAAACATAAAATAGAAAGTGAACAGCAAAGATAGATATCAGTAAATGCAAAGCTTTCTAAATTAAAATCCGCTTATAATAATAAAAAACAAAAAGAAGGGCAAGACAAATATTATTTTAAATAAAAATAGTAATTTTACTCATTAGTATATTAAATGAATACATCTATAACCAAATCTTTCACAAACTATTTTTTAGGAATATGTTAGTTTGATATTTGAAAATGAGTGTAATTAACCACAAAAACAGAAAAAACAAACTTATGATATGAAGAAAAATAACTCATTAGATATGAAAAAAAAATTTTCAAAAATCTTAAGATATAAAAAAGGATTAAAAAAAGTAAACTGGACTGGAAAGTGAAGGAAATAAATTTAAAGTACTAGTCTGGAATATATATATATATATAATTTTCTCCCCAAATGAGGTGATGATGCTAGGGAAAGGAAATGCTAGGGAAAGGAAAAAAGGCAGGCAATTGGGTCTGATCACTTTGTCCTCTGAAACTCTTCTGAGTATATAGATTAATGGTATTTGCTGATGAATAAATAAGTAAATAAATGAAAAAATAAGTCATGTCTCTAAAAAACCGTTAGCAGTGTTGCTATCTAAGGATTTTCTAGAATAAATAGAATATAAGATCTATTAGGTATGGCTTCTGGAGAAAGTCAAGTAGACAACACAAGTCTCAGAGTTATAATATAGTCACATACCTTAAATCTCCTGAGATAATCTTAAATAGTAAGACACAAAATGATAGAAGTTGTTTACTGTATTAGTTTCCTATGGCAGCTGTAACAAATTATCACAACCTTGGTGGCTTAACTAAAACAGAAATTGATTCTCACCATTCCTGAGGCCAAACATCCAAAACCTGTATTACTGTGCTGAAATTAATGTGTATGAGCAAGACCACCATCCCTCCTAAGGCTATAGGGTAGAATCTTCCTGATCTTGTGCCTGCAGCCATTCCTGTGCTTATGGTCACATTGTTGTAATTTTTTTCTCTGTAATCACATTGTCTCTTTGTAATCTTCTCATTGTGTCAAGTCTCCTTCTGCATCCCTCTTATAAAAATACATGTGATAGTATTTAATACATACCCTGATCATCCAGAATATCTTCCTAATTTCAAGGTCCTAAGTGTAATCATTTCTGCAAAATCCTTTTTTCTCATATAAATTAGTATTCACCATCCCCGGGATTAGGGCATGGCTATTGCTTGGGGGACCATTATTCAATCTATTACACTGAATTTATTTCAAGTCACTATAAAAGCTCTGATATGAACAGAACATCTCCAGAGAAGAGTGTGTGTGTGTGTGTGTGTGTGTGTGTGTGTGTGTGTGTTACTATAAGGTGATACTTCCAGCAAGGGAAAAAGACAATCTTCTCAAGAAAAAACACTGGGTTAATTGTATACCTGTATGTATAGAATTAAGCCTCTACCTAATACCAATCAAAAATATTTACTCAGAGTGCGACACTAAATATAAAACAATAAATATAATACATTTTAGTTAATAATAAATATATCTATATCTATATCTGTATCCATATCATTTATTCCCTTATATAGGAAATGCTTTTATATAATAGCACCAAGCCTAATAATTCTGAAAAGAAAAGTTGAACTTTATTCACAGTGGGAAATTCTGCTTATCAGAAGAATTCTTTGAGATAGAAAACAAGCCACAGAATGGAAAAAGGTATATAAAACACATATAACCAGCAAGGACTATATTTTTCATATCCAGGATATATAAAGCACTCACAAATAAGTAAGAAAGCCACCTAACTCAATGTACAGTTTTCCAAAAGACGTAAACAGCAAATTCAAAAGAGAAGATTAAAAAAAAAAAAAAAAAAAAACAATAAACTTACTGATAGAAAGATGCTTAACCATATCACTTATTATGGAAATGCCAAATAAAACAAGGTAAAATACCCACAAATACACCTGAGCGTGGCTAAAATATAAAAGCCTCAGAATACCAAAACTTGCCAAAGTAATGAAGCAACTGGAACTCTCATCCCCATACCGTGATTTGGTGGAGTGAGAAATATCAAAAAGTTATCAGAAAACTGTTTTTGTTTTCTTATCTACTAAAGCTCAACATATACATGTACTGTGACAAGCATTTCTACCCCTGAGTGTATACCTAATAGAGTTATCTGCACTTACATACCAAATGTTTGTAGTTATCCCAAAGTGAAACAAATCCAAATGCCCACCAAACAGGAAACAAAATTTTTGTAGTTTATTAATTCAAACGAATACTATGAAACAAGTAAATGAAAAAAGTTTTAGCTTCCAGCAACAGTAGTGAACGGATCTCTCTCTCTCTCTCTCTCTCTCTCTCTCTCTCTCTCTCTCTCTCATCATATATAATGAAAAAATAACACACAAAATCATATATACTATATGGTGTATTTATATAAATTTCAAAACCAAGCAATGTTAGCACATATATTTAAAAAGTAAAGATAGTACTTACCTTTGAGATGATACCTTGGATATTAGGGGGGCTCTGAGACATGAATAATATTCTACTTATTGGTTTAAGTGGTGAAAGCAAGTTTGAATCCACATATAATACATGTAATTTACTGCATGTATGTTATACTTCCATACATTTTAAGAGGAATTCCATTTGATCTCATCCAACATTTCTGATTTATTGTAGGAGGGATTTTCAGCATATTTATTCTGGCAGTCACCCATTTAATAAAATGATATAGACATTAAAGCATTGCATTCCTATTATTGCCTGGAAGGTAAAACACCTTCATATGTAAATCCCCATCTCTTTCTGTCTTTCTGTCTGCTTCTGTCTCTCTCCTCACTTTTCTCTGTATCTCTCCTGTACACACACACACATACACACACACACACACACCACAATTTCTTGTTTATTCCCCTCCAATAATGAATAACCTTTTCCCATGTTTGCTTTTTGTAAAATGTAAATTCTCTTTCAAGAGGAGAATGAAAGGAAACACTTGAAGGAGTATTTACAGTAAAAAAAAAAATCTCAATTTTTTCAGCAATTTATAATCTTAATTAACTTACATTCTGATCATGTTTCTATTGATCTCAGCCTGGACTCTCAGACGCATAACACAACAGTATTCCTAACTTGCACATTTACATTTAATAAAAATATAATATACCTCTCCTTATATCACTGGGTAAATAGTCATGTTTGATTATTATTTCCATGCATTATACTCTTCCAGGTAAAATTTGATTAAACGGATTTGCTCATTTCAATTATCCTGATATGCACTGAATTAAAGCAATGTTTCATTTTTTTCTTGCTTTTCATTACTTTTAAAACCACAAAACAGGAAATGGTGGAATGTATTCTTGAGGTACTCTTCAGAATAATTTAGTAAACATAGAAAATTATTTCATACTTGTAAGGCACTGCAAGCAAATGTAAATTTATTTTTAACAGCATAATATAGTTTAATTACTATAGTTAGGATTCAGAAGAAGATAGAAGAAAAAAAACAGAAAACCATTTAAAGTGTTAAATGGCACACACAACATTACAGAGACTTTTAAAAAGTACACTCCTCTCAGTGTCTAAGTTCCTGGAATTAAGTTAACCTACCCCAGTAAAACAAAATTTTCAGAAGTGTAAGAATGCTAGTTTTTATGCTAGAATTTTTATGGGCCAGAATTTTTTATGTCATTTTTAATTTTCTCGCTAAAAATGTGAAGAAAAAGATATATATATATATATATATATATATATATATCCTTCTTTCACAAAAAGGAAACCAAAACATCAACGTCTAACTTTTAATTATGGCAGCACCAAGTCTTCAAGCTGGAATTTCAAACTTGGTATGTTTTATCATGAACCCTTTGCAGCTTTTACAATATGATACTTTCTTTATTGAGCTACAGACCAATTCCTAAGTTGTCCAGATTTCTGTCTTTGTCTGAAATTTGTCTGAAAGAGGTTAATGACAAAGGCCACCTACTTCAATCCTGGAGAGCTGAAAGACTCCGCTTAGTGTCCTGAAGAGAAGCATGAAACCCGGTCAAGGCCACACAAGTCCTCAGACAGGAAGAGCAGAGCAGGTAAGGCCAACAGGTGGAGAGTGGCACTTCCAAGGCTCTGGCTCGGGCCCAGCAAGTTTATCTTTAAAGCTTCTTTGTTCTTCATGGCAGCAGCTGCCTTCTCTCACTGTCTTGGTGCCAATGGAGCAGCTGCGAATCTCTGTTGGTCCTTGCTTGACAAGAGAAGTCCTAGGTATAGCTCACAGACGGGGTCTGTAATGCAAGGACTCAGCTCCCACTCGCCACAGAAGAATGCGGGATATGACTAGGCCAAAAAGGAATACCAACGGAGCTGTGGATTGGGGGTTCATACCACTATATTCTTGCTGGTGGCTGGGTTGGTGATACAGGAAGCAAACATCCACAAGTACCCTAATGAGGGGTCTTCCTGCACCCCAGTCTCACTAGTGGGCTGGAGAGACACAGGAAGTAGGATCAACATGATCCAAAATCTACAACCCACATACTAATCCACTTGCTAGCTGTAATCCACGCTTGCTAGTGTAGCTATGGCAGTTATATTAGTGGCTGATGGCTAACTGGTTACAGCTGACGGCCAACTAGTTACAGCTGATGGCCATCAACTACCCAAGCTAGGACCTTTCCATATGAGATGGAGAGCCTGGAAACTGCATTCTGGGACTCGTCCATACAGAGGCCCTCGCACTGCACTCACACAGGCTCTGGGTCAGCTCCACGGGACCTTTCTGAGCCTCTGTGGGGGCAGAGCCCCAGAAAGTAGTTTCCAGGCTCTCGGCCTCACATAGACAGGTGCTGGCTCAGGTAGTAAATGGCCATCAACTGTGATGGGATGGCCATCAGCTGTGGCTAGTTGGCCGTCAGCTGTAACCAGTGAGCCATTGGCCACTAATATAACTGCTGTGGCTACGCTAGCAGAGAGAGAAGGGAGAAAAAGATGGGGGCTAGCAAGAAGATGGTGGCTGGGCTGGCAAGTGTGGATGGCGGTTTGCGGACAGTGTGGATCCAGCCTCCAGTGAGAGTATAGTGCCGCCAGAGAGAATATAGTGGTATGACTCCCCTACCTATGGCTCCGTGGGTGTTCCTTTTTGGCCTCACCATATCCTGCGTTCTTGTATGGGGAGCGGGACCAGAGACCCCACCGGGTCTCCTGCATGACAAATGGCGCTGTGAGCAGGATCTCCCGCATGACAAATGGTGCAGCGAGCAGGGTCTCCCGCACGACAGCCTCCACACCGCGAGGTGCTGCCGGGAAGGCCCTGCCTCTAGTTTCCGCACCTTGGAATGTATTGGAAGATGTTATCCAGAGGATTTGACCTGAGAGCCGTACCCGGGAGCTGGACCCCGTCTATCCAAGGCTCCTCAACCCTCGCCTGTTTTGGAATGTATGCTCGGTCCACCCTTCCCACAGCCGAACCATTTTGAAGGACACAGCCTTGAGAGAGCAGTGCGTTGTGGAGACCATGCTGTGTATGGGACTGAACTGCGTTAAGGCCTCTATCCAAACATGTACGAATCTGACGGGTGGGTTTGGAGTCTCCTTGTCCTGCCGTCTCAGAAGACAAGCCTCCTAAGTAAGTTGTCAAACCAGCCACAGACCCATCTGGAGTTGTCGGACCCTATTCCTTCTCTCCTTATCCTTTTTGCATGATGGCCAGTTTTCTAACCGGCAGAGTGTCTGCCGGGCCTTGGCCTGCAGGGGCCCTGCTCAGGCAAGAGGGGGAAGCCTGGCGCTGGCGCCTTCCTTTACTTCAGTAGATTTTTCTCTTTTTTTTAATAAATAGATTAAAGGTTAAAAAAAAAATGAAAACAGAACAAAACTCTTTCAGATTTAATTTTTTAACAGAAAAATAGGGAAAACATAATCCTTTCACTTACGAAGTTTGCAGAGGCACAATGAAATAGGGTTGAGAGAAAAATGTGAACTTTAAATTATGAGTCCTAAAAAAAAATAATAATAAAAAATTACTTGCAGTCATTCTGGTGAGTAAGAAGGTAGACCCAGGAGTGCTGTTCACTTCTGAGTTCTGCCATTTTCAAGGCCTGTGACTTTGAGTGAGGTATTTAACTTCTCTGGGAAATGTACTTAATGTAAGTGTTGTTAAGAGTATAAAATTAGTTAATATTTGCAACTTAAATTAGTGCCTGCAACAAAATAGATGCTACATATTGCAGCTATTATTATAATTAATTTGTTCTCCAAATACATTATAAAGTGTGGGGGAAATAAAGCTTATTGTATTTAGAAGGATAAAAAATATCATGAAAAATTCTGGAATCAAGGGTCATTTATCTACAACCTTGGTAAAGGCATAAATTCCCTGAGGCTTAATTTTTGCATCTATGAGAAAAGGGTAATTTCAGAGGACTCAAAATTACTTATGTTTAATAATACAATAATAATTTTTAAAAGAAAGAATTAGAATCTTATTGAATTTTGTCTCTAAAATCAATTCGCTACTTTGCTACAGGTAAAAGTAAGTTTAAAAGTAGATATGATTAATATTGAGCTATCTTTTCAGGATGCTAATTACATGCTCAATCTTCAGTTTCTTTCCTAATAAAGTCGTGATTTGATTGATAGACTTAATAGAAATATTATGGAAGGAATATAATTATCATTGTTTTGTAAAACTCAGGAAACAGCCTAAAAGTGATCATCAATAAACTAATTACCTTGGTTGTAACAACAACAAAAATGATGACAGGGAATTGTAGGAAAATCACAGATCAAATAATGAAAATTTGCTCATAGAAAAAAACTGAAATATTTGTAGGTTACTCTAGTAGGAATAATATAAGTCATTGTGGATACGGCACCTACAGTCTATTCTCATTTTTGTCAGTAGTTATCTTCTATAAAGGTGCCCTGACACTGAGTTAGTGAATATTAAATCATTACTCATAGGGGAAATACACGGTTAGTTTGCTGTGAGCCTCTGGTCATGGCATTTTTATCACCTAATCAGTGTATAACCTTGTTTTATATGTGTTTCTGTTTAAAACCACCTTTTTAATACATATTTTTATTCATTAACATTTAACTCCTTTCCAACAGCTCTATATACATGCCTGAGCAAAGCTTATCTCAGACAGGCATTTTGTACATAAAGTTCATCACCGCTTTCTTACAAACATGAGACATTTCAGCACTAAGCTTGGGAACCATTTTAAACAGTGAAATCACCAACAAAACAAAAGCCCACACAAATGTGAAAAACATGGTGTTAAATAGACCATGGATGGGACAGTTGTGTACAGTGTGAGAGCTGAAACAAGGCAGGGCATCACCTGATTCCACCTCAGCTAGGAACACTGCATCAGGTAATTCAAAGTTTTCAATCCGGGCATGTCTGTGAATGATTGTGAAAGTGCAGTAAAAACTAATTTGGGAGTTACAAAGAAATTTTAACAAGTGGGTAGATTTGTAAATACAGTATCTGTTAATAATGAAGTTCAACTATATTTAATGTCATGCTTCTGGTTTTGAGGTCAGAGATGCTGCTCTTTCTATTCTTACTTATTTCTGGCTATTTTTTGCAGACACATAAATGTAAACCTAAGCCATAAACATAATAAGAGTACATGAATGCAACATATAAACATAACTAAAATACATAAACTAAGCCAAAAATACTCATTATCCTTATAAGCCATTTCTGCCCAGTCCTTCGGACTTGTTATTTTGCCATTTTTCTAGGATGAACATTGACTCTCATCCAAGTATTTGTTTTGGTTCACCTCTCTGGTTGTCAGGATCTCAGGCGGCTTTCTGCAGGATAACCCACCTGAGCTTTGACCTCTAGAACTTCGGTTAAATCCTTGTGATGACTTCCCAGAATGCACAGCCTGCTTATAGCTGTTCCATTCAATATACAAGAGGGAGGATTTATATGACAGTAGTGTAAGCATCCATGTTCCAGATTACCCAGTCACTTATTCCTTAAATTAATTACTGCATAATGCATTTGACTTTTCAGCTTTACCATATGAATCCAGAAAATAAACCAGTTAGGCCATGGGACTCTGTTCATCTTCTGCCTATTCCTCTGACCTTGATAATTCTTGTGTACTGTTACCAAGGAGAAATAAATACACAAAGAGCCTGTATGCACACCAAGAAGATCCTGAGGCAATTTTAATTATTATTTTTATTGCTTTAGTTGTTAATTATTGATTGACAGGGGTAAGTAAATCCTGTAGTTGTCAATATCATTTGAAGTGGGAGTATAATCTTGTGGTTAGTTTTGTCTTAAAACAAACAAACAACAAAAAACCCTTAAATTTTTTCATTGAAAAATCCTGAAAATAAGCACAGACTACAAAAATGATATTCTTAGTGCCAATATAGTGGTTTCTAAAATAACACTTTAAAAAGAGATTTGCTTAGCTCTAGTTACTGAGAATTTCCTACTGTTAACTTAGAGAATCTGTTTCACTTTACGTTTCATATTTAGGCTATAATCATACTGAAATTAATTTTTTGTATATGGTATCAAGTAAGGGTAATGATATATTTCTTTCCCATGTCAGTATTCAATTTTTTACATATTTATACAGTTGAAAAAATTAAAAAAAACAGGAAAATATTTTGTGACATGAAAATTGTATGACTCAATTTCAGTGTTCATTAATAAATTTTACTGGAGCACAGCCATGCCCATTTGTTGACATCTCGTATCTTGATGTTTTCAGGAGGAATTCAGTAGTTGCCATAGAGACTTCATGATCTGCAAAACCTAAAATGTTTATTATTTGGGACCTCACAAAAAAATGTTGCTGGTTACTCAGAAAAATTCATTTTCATACTGTACTACAGTGTCACTTTTGATAAAAATCAAGTGACCAGATATGGTCAGGTATATTCCCAAACTTTCTAAGGAATCTGTTATTCTATGTGCCTATCTTTGCACCAAAAATATGCTCAACTAATTGCTGTCACTTAATAATACATTTTGACATATCAAAGTATAATTTCTCCAATTGTGTTGACTAACTATTTTTGTATCTTCTTGCTGTTTTGTATTTTTAAATCAATTTCAGTATAACTGTGAAACTTCTTGCAATATATCTCTTTCATTTTAATTAGTATTGCATTGAAGTACAGATTAATTTGGGGAAAATTCATATATTTTTTATCATGAGACTTCTAACGTGTGAATATTAAATATCCTTTATTAATTTAGTTTTCTTTTCAATTTTTCTCAATAATGTTTCAAAATTTCTTGCATATCTTTAATTTTATTAGTCTTTGCATTTGCTGTTTTTTCAATCTTATTGTGGGACTTTATTAGATATATATTTTTTTTTTCTTCTTTTGCTGCTGAAGTAATTTATCTGGAAATTTTTTTGACTTCCTTATATACACAACATCATTGCATGGAAATATTGGCCTTTTTATTTCCTGATTCCAAGATTAATAATTTTTATCTCATCTCTTTGTGTTTCTTTGTTGAAATAATTTTCTAGGCCCAGGATGGAGCTGTTCTTGCCCGGGGTGCCACATCAGCACACTGAAACTTGATAACTTTCATGCCCTTATAAATCTTTTCCTTGACCAGAAACACAGTATATCTAGTCAGCTAATTCCCAAATGCCAAGCTAACTCTGAGCCTTCTCGCCCCAAAAATGTTGGCTATGTGGCACCAACCAATCAGATATTTTGTATTTTTTCTTCTTTGTTTTTCATTTTTTATCTTACAAAATCTCCCTGCCTTCTTTCCCCTTTTGCAGTTCTCCAAAAGGAGACTATCCACTTCATGAAGTGTTAAAAAAGGTTTTTCTTGTTTGTTTGTTTTTTTTTTTTTTTTTGTATCACCTAAATTGTTTAATCATTTTTTTTTTTAACAGTTTTTGGTGACAAGAAATGAGATTTCAAGCTGAGTGTCAACAACTGGAGAGACAAGACGCACAGGTCAGGTACCTGCTGAATACTTTGAGTTCACTCTTCCTCTAATCATCATTGACACTTGGGGTAAGTCACACTTAAATTTCAGTTCTATTCCCTTGCATGCAGCTGTCTGATGCAAACAAACTTTATTTAGAATATTAATACAATATAATACAATATCATCACACTCAACTAATTACTGTAACTTAACGTTATATTTTGATATATCAAAGTATAATTTATCCAACTGTGTTGGATATTTCCCAGAGAGATTTGGTGTCCGAGAAATGCTCCTGGGTAATTATATTGGAAATCCACAATAGGGGACAGCCATCATTAGGGGACTCACAAAGCCTCAAGTTAAGTCCACAACATAAACAACTGGGGAACTTGGGAAAATAATTCAGGACAAGAGATTCAGACTGTTTTGACCATCAAAATCAAAATTTATGTAGGTATACATCAGACTATTAAAATCTATTAGGATCTGTCAATATAAAGAAATCTCTAAGCGAATAATCAGTCTATTGCTAATGAGAATCTCAGAAGCCAGAGCCAGAAAATTAGTGGGCCTGGGTCAAACACTTAAAAACTCATAGAATATTCTTCACCTAAGTGCAAGACTACCATGCTGGGATAAGTTGGTCACAGAATGGGTTAGATTGACCCTAGGTGACCTGCCAACCTCAAGAAAATTTCCATGTAAGTAGGTACACTGTAAAACAGCACAAAAATCCCCAACTCAGTAACAAATTCCTCTTAGGCATTAATTTAGCTCTGAGAGACCCACAGTTTAGCTAAATAAATGGGATCCTCACGTTTCAAAGAATTGAGTGTGCCACCTGCTTATTTTATGCCTAAGTACTATGGTCCTGGAAGCTGTAAATATCTTTAAACATTTTAAAATCTTACTAAGAAAACCTAAACTTACAATAGCTATTTGGGGAGTGTTCCAATTAGAAAAACAATCTTTGAAAAGTTCACTTAGAAGCAAGTGTTCCCAATCAAACAAACGTAATGAGGTACTTATTTCAACTGGCATGCAGAAGCCTCCAAAAGGTTTCAAGATTTCAAAATGGCTTCATTGAAAGATTCATTTCAAAAGGCTAATGAAAAATCAAAGACACAAGAGGTGCTTAAAAAAATATTTTAAAACTGATATGATCCCTATTACTCCTGTTCTTTGCTTGATTACCTATTTTACTAATCCTCTATCTGGATTACTTTTCCACTCTGGATCATGGGAGGGTAGTATCTTCTACATCCACTTAGAGACACCTCTTTCATCCATGGTCCATGGGGTCGTTCAGTAGCTCTACAGTCAGAAGTTTGACCAAATTGGAAGCTGATATTCAGAGCCTGATAGAAACTTTTATTTAGACCTTCTGCCCTAAGCTGCATGAATCTATGGACCGAGAGAAAAAGAAAAACATTCCAAAGAAAACAGCCTTAAACCTAGAACACCTGAATCTTGTGGTCTATTTTGGTCAGGAAAGTGAAACTTAGAAAATTCTCATGTCCTTGTAATTGTTCCTCTTGACCAGAAACACAGTATTTCCAGTCAACCAACCCCAAACACCAAACCAACTCTGGGGCTTCTCACCCCAAACAAGATTGACTATGTAGCCTCAGTCAATCTGATATTTTCTGTTTTTCTCTTCCTTGTCCTTTGTTCTTTATCCTATAAAAGCTTCCTGCCTTATGCCCCATTTTGCCCTTCTCTGAAAGGCTGTCTGCTTCATGATGTATTACATTGTTTGTTTGTATCACCTACATTGTTGTCTTCAATAATTTTTTTAACACCTTATTTTCTGATTAATATCTGCAGTACATCAAGGATATAATGAATATCCTTTTTTCAAGACTAATGTCAGGGCTAAAGTTTTCAATATTTTGGTATTTGATATTTGTTTTGTTGTAGAGACTGTTTATGTTATGGAGAACTGTCCCTTCTGTTCCTGTCTTTCTAGAAGCTTTAATCATAAATTGACATTGGTTTTAATTATTTATTCATATATATATATATATATATATATATATATATATATATGTATATGTATCCTATTGCTATGCTCATATTATTTTTCTCCCTTTTACATTAATATTGTGAATTATTTTTTTTAGCTATCGCATATTATCATACTCACTAACTTAACTAAATGCAAAACCCAGCTTGTAAGACAAATAATCAAGTAAATGAGTGCAGAGAAATCTTCTTGACACTTCTAATGATTGGTATCTTGTCACATTATGCTTTAGGAATAGTTTCCTTAGAAGACAGCAAGATACCTAAGGTTTCAATATATACTGATTTCCAGTCATTCAAAGGGCTTATCAAACCTATGTGCCTAGATATCTTTCTATTGTGTAATAAATGTCACTTTTGCCATATTATCTGATTAACCCCTTATATTTCTTTGTGAATAGACTGCAATTAGTTAAATAAAATATAATAAGGAGTGGGAGAGTCACTACTATTCCCTTAATGTGGCAAAAATGTCAGTTTCTCTCCCTAAGTAGGTGTTAGCTAATGATATTAGGTTGGGATAATACAGAGGTTATAAAGATTATTCATTGTATTATGTGTCAAAAGACCTAGAATTAATATTTAGTTGTCACTTTTTTGAAGATCCATAAAAAAATTTTATATGTTGATTATTCATGCACTAAAGAGAGAATTTTGACACATGCTATGTGTCCAGAACTTTTCTAATCACTAGGGAGACAACAGTGAGAAAATATGATCCATCTCATAGCACTTAGAGTCTGGTCATAGATGTCTTTATATATCTTCTAAGTCAAACTTCAAACCCAATTTTATACTTTTAAATTCCAAATCTTAAGGATTACTGATCAAACATTTTTTTAAAAATCAATCATTTCATGAAAAAAGACATGTGTGTCCGTAGATTCAATTTTCAACGTAAGATATTCCCTTCCTTTTGTTCCTCAGAGAAATTTATATTCTCCAAACGTCCACAACCCTTTTCTTCTCAGTTTGTTAGATTCAAAGGGCTTGGATCAAATGAAAGGAGGCTTTATCAAATTATATTCATATAAGAGATAGCTCGAAAATGTTTCTCAGATCTCAACACTGTAATGTGATGGAAAACCACATATATGTCAAGGGGTATTAGAGGTCAAAGAGACCAAGAGAACAACAGGCAGTCCTTGCTTTGCATGGTCCCAATATGTACAAATTGTGATTACTATAATTTGGTTATATACTATCAGTCCCCCAAGAAACACAACTCAAATTTCAGGTACCACAGAATATTAACTGAGTAATTGCATGAAATTTTAATTTTGATGCTAACTTTTCAACCTACAAATCACGATATAAATAATACATGTGCATCCAAATCTATGATCAGTCTTACTACTTTTTTCTAAGTCTGCTGGTGATTATTAACTGTGCACCTGTTATTCAGTTTATGCACAAAAATAGAGTCTGTAGTTTTGTCGCCTCCCTGTCTTTCGGTGCTAAAGCCATGTA
The DNA here is from genome assembly GCF_057876585.1 of Rhinolophus sinicus. Lineage (NCBI taxonomy): Eukaryota > Metazoa > Chordata > Mammalia > Chiroptera > Rhinolophidae > Rhinolophus > Rhinolophus sinicus. Next base: position 161,361,972 of record NC_142516.1, read on the forward strand.
CAATTTTATTAAAAAAACGGATTGATGAAATAGGGAATAATGTGGCAAAGAAACAAAATATGAAAGTGTTGGAGGTAAATTAGAATATACTATGAATAGAGATATTGAGAAAAATAGCTGGTGTTGGAAAGGTGGATATGACATCTTTTGAGAGACTCCTGATACGCAGCCAGAGAAACTTAATTACGGCAACCTTATTGACATAAATGAGGAAAGTGATTATGACAAAATAAAGAGATCTCAGAAGTGATGCTGACCAAAAAATAAATAAATGAATGAATAACATTAAAGGAATTCCACAGATATTTTACAACATTGACAGTGCAAAGGATAAAATCTTGAAAGCTGATTCAAATTTAGAAAAAGTATGACAATATGCAAACTCATAGAAAAGATGCTCACTGTGTGGTAAGATATACATCAAGAAAAAGGCAAGCAGTGTTCCAATTTTACTTAAAGTTTTATACAAAGACATAGAACAGCAAATTATGAATATCTCTGCTGTCATAAATTACAGTGAATTAAAGATGGCTGTAAATTCTTTGTAGTTCTTCCCATGTAAAAGTGGGATCTATATCCCATTTCCTGGAATCTGGGATAACATTGTGATTTGTATTTTAAAAAAATTAGTGTATGATATAATAACAGATACATATTTGGTCTTTGTTCCCTGCTCCTGGCACACAGTTCTTTAAGCCCTTGAAATTCCCTGAGTAATAGTAGCATATTTTCTTATTCATAATGAGCTGCTTTTGATCATACCTGGGTTTATGTTCATGAAGAAATTTAGGGTGGGATCCCTAAGGAGCCTCAGGATGAGGCTGGTAACCAGAAAGTCAAGTAATTAGAGGGTTGGAACTATTAGCCCCTCCCAATGATTTCTAGGAAGGGGAGTGGATATTAAAGATTGCCATAAAATCTGTGGACCAACTTCTATTCAAAGGGCTTCTGGATTGGGGAACACATTGCAGAGCTGCTCCGTACCTAGCCTTGTGCGTCTCGTCAATTAGCTGTCCCTGAGTCGTATCCTTTATAATAAGCTGGGAAACATAAGTCAACATAAATAAAGGTGTTTTTTCTGAGTTCTGTGAGCCATTCTAGAAAATTATCACACCTGAGGAGTTATGGGAAACATGAAATTTATAGCCTGTCAATCAGAAGTATGGGTGATCCCTAGGAGTTGCCACAGGAGTCTGAAGTCAGACAGCCTTACAGGACTGAGCCCTTACACTGTGTAGTCTGTGCTAACTCCAGACAGTGTGAGAATTGAATTCAATGGTTGGATATCCAGTTGATGGCAGAGAATTGGAGAATTAGTATGAAATCTACCCAATTTGGTGTCAGAAGTGGTGTCAAGAAAAAGACACCTCAGTATTAAATAATTGTTACCTTTCGTTTTTTTTTTTATTTCACGAGAAATGTATAACTGATATAATTAAGAGAGTTATTAATGTTTTGACAAAATTTTAAAGGTGTGATACTGAACTCACCGGTTGTTGTTTTTTTCCCCACTGATTATGTGGAAAAAAGGGGGTACTGTAATATATCTAACTGAAAGTAACCTCAGAGGGAGATCTGATCATAAATTTCTAAGTGGGCAGGTCACAGTGGGTAGTCACACTCCAGGCATAAAACTTTTTAGTAGAAGGTTTATCTGTGCCTTAAGCAAACCGTATCCATTGTTTCTGTGCATCTAAATCAACACCTTTGAAGTGCCTCTTTTTTAGACCCCTGGGAAGGGTGACCTCAAGAGAGCACATAATCTGTTGACTATTCTGTCCCCACCTTGCTTTCTCCCACTTCCATGTAATCTTTCTCAGTTCTCTCCTGAATCCCAAATGCATGAAATAAACTGCAAACTATCATTCTGGGAAGTATATTTCTCAGTCGGTTGAGATCTTGCTTCCAGGTGTATCCTCTGGCTCAAAGAAAAATTTTCTACAGGTTTGGACATTCTTATGTCAACATTTATTAAGATAGCTTTCCATGGTTTCAGCTTACATAGTCATGTTTGTGTTCTCACAACACCATGCAAAGTGAGGACAGGCTATAAAAAGTTTGCTGCCCTCATCGGCTTACTTTTGTCCTTTCATAGCAAATCAATAAACCTTAGTCCAAGTGTAATTTGGATGAAAAGAGAGTATCCAAAGAAGGAACAAATTAAAATCTGTAGCTTCTTAGGCATTCCTCCAGCTATAATGAAGAAAGAGGAAGGAAAAAGTCATTCCCATCTTTTGCTGAGAAGTTTAAAGCTCCTAGAGTCTTACACTGTGGCTTTATCCTGAGTTTTCTTTTCAGTCTTGAGTGGCCTAGCTACCTCACTAATCAGTATTTCAGTTTATTAAGTGAGTAGCTGAAGAATGAAAAACATTCCTTCTAAAACTATGGTAATTACCAAATAAAGAACTAATTACATATAATCAGTGTAACAAACCCAATATGTGCTATCAGATAATTGTTTTCTTAGCCTTGGTTATTACATTGTGCTAAATCAGTGTTAGATCTAGTAAAAATATTTCAGTTTTAGCAAAATCTAGTACTATTAACAGACAACTTGAGATATTATTAAAAACATCTATTATATATATTTATTACTGCTCTGGAATGGGTTTACAATATTAATGATGGTCAACCACTAGACAATGAGAAAATTATTCAAAGAAAGCTAGTTAAATCTTTCCAATCAGTCCCACCCATTAAAAACAACCTCACCTCTTTTATTAAAACAGGGTGAAAATTTAGGATATGTAAACTTGATAATGGGACATTAGATGTTCCATATTAAAGCACATTCCTTAAAGAAGATTGCCTATGTGTGAGACAGTTCCATATCAGTCAGAGAACTCAAAAATGGTCCTGGCAATGTGGTTATAGCTGCTGAGTGAAAGAGTTCCCAAGCCTCAAATAGATGGAGCTCACTGCATGATATAAAGCTTTGGGTAAGCTGAAAATATTAGAAGATTGTCTGGTTGATTCAAGCGCTCTGCCACACAACCCAAGACTAAATGTATAGCCAGAGCCTTGTTTACTGGCATGGAACAATGCTTTCCATTCATGCCTCCTCATCCTTTCCTCTATCTTTACCTTTATAACCTCCCCCATCCCACCCCTCTTTGGTCCTCATTATTCCTGCTCTTGAGTTTTCCTTTGGGGAATTAGCTTTTCTTAAATTGATGCTAACTGCAATAAATTAAATTTCCTTGTCCAATTTATGAGCATAGGATTCAAAGTGGTCCCTCCGACTCAGCCTCTTGAAATTTATTTGATTCATGTGAAATAATACAATAATAAATTGTTGTGCTATTGATCCTGAAAGCTGTTCAAGGACATTTACATTAATTCTTTCTAATTAGATAACAACTTAGATTTCATGGCCTTGTTCTCATTCTATCTTAGATTAGAATATTCATCTTTACTTTGAAATCTCTAGTTGTCCCTGATTCTTTCTGTGGTTTCAGAAATTAGCTAGAGTTGGTGTCTTTGCTGATAATCAAACTAACTGAAACAAAATTTTTAGCATCTTCTTTTTCAAAGAAAATCATTTTTAATGCACGACCTAGAATAAAATTATGTGCTAGCAACACAATATCTGATATTTTTAAAATAATTACTCTCTCTACATAATACAGTATTTTCTGTTTCATAAAAATATCAGTTTGGCAAAAATGTACAGTTTGAATGAAATTTTATTACTTATACTCATTTTTAGTCCTTTTCTATAAGCATATATTACATGATCATGAAAGTTAAATAAATTTGCAATAAAAGTTGATTCATTCAATGTTTATACTTTAAGAAAAGCATTAACATTAACTCTGAAATAGCAGTATGTTACAATTATATGTCATCATCCTAGTAGTGTAAAGGAGACATGTAATATAGTTTTGGAATTGGAAAGCTCTAGGTTTGACTAACAACTAACTCATTCACTTACTGTGTAACATTAATCATTGGCATTAGTCTCAGATTTCTGAACTACTAAGTGGGTAATTATAGGACTTACCCTTATAGGATTATCACATGAATTTTGTGAAATTTAAATGAAATTACAGACTTAAAGCACTTACTTTAATCCCTAGGCAGTTATGAATAGACACTATATGTTAACTGCTTTTATTAAGTGGACAGCACATTTTCCTTTACATTTCCATGTCTTATGAACAGTGTGATTAAATTGACTTTATTCACAATAAAATATGCACAGAAAATGCAAGCACAGTGAGGCTGAAGCTACAAAATTGATCTGAACAGAAAGTTACTGACCAATTGTAGTTGCCTCATGGTCTCCTTACTTTATACCACTGTTGATATTTGAAATTAATTATAGATCTTCATAGTGTTCTTCACTTTTTACTAACCCTATGTTATAGCCTGGAAATATGTAATGTGGTTAAATAAACTACTCTCTTTGAACACTTTTCCTCTTGTGAGAAAATGTGACTACTAGGTAGGCACAGTCATTAGCAACTTTGGGTATGAAAATGATGAAATGCTAGTTATGAAAATCACATGACCTCGAACATTAGTCACTTGGTTGCAAGGAGAGATTCTATATTGATAAGTGGAGACTCTTCCAAGAAAATAAAAAAAAAAAAGGTCACTTCTGTTTAGAGTAGAAAAAGGATTTTTGTTCTGACACTGATTTATTATTATCATCCATAGAAGAAAGACAAATTTCACATTAATACATTAAAATACATTAATTCAAGCTGATTTAGAAGCTGACTGCTACCACATATACATGTTACAACATAATCATATAAAAAGTGCTTAATATTTCAAGGAATGTAGTTTTTATTTTAAGTAAGTTGTGTTTTGGTATGAACATTTCAATTTCTTTTTTTATTATTAGTATTGATTCATATGACTGAACATTCACCTTTTTATGAGACCTAATTCATTTTGTTTACTTTTTTAGGAATACTTCTTAAACACATTATAAAATAAGATGTTTCACAATAAATTCCACACATTTAATATGTCAACTTAGTCTGTTTTACAGTATGATAGCATTTCTACTTAATATAATAATGCCTGATTATCTTCATTCTACAAATACAAAATATAAGCAGAAGGATTAAGTAATTTTCCAAAGGCAAAAAAGAGGGTCAATGTCAGGAACTGGATTAGACCTAAGTAAGCTTTGATTCCCAGGACTGGCTTAAGATGATTAAAAATGCCTCTTTCAGGTTGACTTCAATAATTAGTTAGAAGTTGGGTCTTTCCATTGAAACCTTAAAATCTGATGTTTTTTTCTCACTTTAAGAAATATTAAGGGGCAGCCGGATGGCTCAGTTGGTTAGAGCACAAGCTCTGAACAACAGGGTTGCTGGTTCGATTCCCACATGGGCCGGTGAGCTGCGCCCTCCACAACTAGATTGAAGGACAATGACTTGGAGCTGATGGACCCTGGAGAGACACACTGTTCCCCAATATTTCCCAATAAAATTAAAAAAAAAGAGAGAAATATTAAGAATTCACTAAGTATTCAGTAAACCAAATGGGAATTTTGAAAGATGTTAATGGTTTTATCTATTTAGATATTTTGTATCCATAGTCTTATTTTCTCTAATTTGCACTAATTTACAGTATCAGCAAATCTTATTTCCATCATCAAACTACAGTTCCAAATTACTTCACCTCACTCTGAGCCATGTTATCATCTTCACCCAAGTTACATGTATCACATACATATGATCTCACCACTGCTTTTGTCCCCATTTAACAACCAGAATGAACATTATAGAAAATGTGTAAGGTCCTACCATTTGGGACTTGAAATAATCCAGTAGTTCCTAATACAGTTTGCATACCTTCACTTCAGGATTTTTGCGCTTGTGCCCTCATTATATTAGACCTCTTCAGACTTTGCTATTGTAATGGTTTTTCATTAATCCAGTGCCACCCTGAAATGCCATCTATTTAGAGAGAATTTCCACAATCATTCAATACCATTAGCATGCTCTTTCACTTCCATCCTTTGTTCCTGCTTTATTTGCCTCATAATGTTTATCACTATTTGAAATAACTGGTGAGTTTGCTTCCTGTTGATTCCTGCTTCCTCAGGAATTATACTTATCTTCTCCACTACCTGCCACATACGTCTCTCATATGTAGATGAGTATCTAAGACACATGGATATGCAAAATTATTTTTTTTGATGATAGTAATAGATATAATCAGAGAAACACTAGGAAATACATATGTAGTCCACAGAAATGTCTCCTATCAAAAGTACTAATCTCATTTTTGTATTATACCATCTTTGATTGTCTTAGAAAATTAAATGCTTCCTTAGAGAAGCTAAGGAGAAAAAAGCATACGTAAATAAATTGACACCATGAAGAAAAATAAATTGGCACATCAATCTAAACTTATTTTTTAAACAAAATATTAAATATGATAATCAAGCATATTTAAATAATGAGAAAGATAATTTATCTTCTACAACTCTGCTATCATGAACACATTTGTATTCTAAACACTGCTTTTAAATTCAACACATTGAAAATAAGATTTTAAAAAGTAAAGTATAAAGAAAACCGGACTTCATATATTGAGGGAACACTGATGTCGCACCACAATTTTCTGTTGTCAAGACAATGGTCACAAATAATGATTCAGTCACACAGTAGGAATCACTTTTCTGTCTTTTAATATTATTTATGTAACTGATAGGTATTATATGTAAACTGTAGTCAAAATTATTTATGTAGTTGGGCAAGATGACCTTTAGGTATTTTCAACCGTGAACATAAGTAGGTCAAAAGTGATTCCTGGACATAGTGCTATAGGCAATTACTTACTCATTCTGCCTTTGATCGAAGTACACAGTGGGAGATTTTTTTTTACTTGTACAATAAAGATAACATATTATAGTCTTGATGCACCAAGGGGAATTGACATCATTCGGTCTGAATTTTTTTTTTTCAAAGAATATTTAAGGAGAGATATTTATTTTTCAGAGACCACTAAGGGAGCCAGTGACAGGTATGGCAAAGCAAGTGCAAATAGTAAGTTTCAATGTGTTAATGTTTTCAACTAATTTATTCTGCATTGATTTTTTGAAAATTTGAGCAGGGACATACATGTACAACATGTTAGAGGACTATTTGAATTTCCTTAATTCTCATCAAGCATACTGTGTGATTAAAACTAGATGGTTCCACTAGTATCTCACCTTCTTCTAGATTCCCTCCTCTAGCAATGCTTTTCCTTAGGAAAAATAAAACAAGCTGTTTTGAGTTTCAAGAATGTATAGGTATGCTTCTTGAAAAAAAAACATGGGGCATGTTCTTATTAGCTTGCCTTTCTTCAGGGAGAGTTCCCTCAAGTTTGCTATGAGTTAGATCACATTTGAGCACTTCCTATTTCATATTCTTGTCCTTAAGGCAACAGGATCATTGGGATTATACGCTGGGGAAAATGACCTGATGAGTTGTTAGATATCATTTAGGATTTCTCCAATTAGAACATAGGCAAATGAATCTAGTCATCATTCATAAAACTTCCATGTGAATTAAAGGATGGGGAGAGGATGCTTTATACGTTTTAACATTTACATTAATCAGCATTCATTCATCACCTTATTGTGTATATGAGAGAATTAAAACAAAGGCTGAAATGTGTGCTATGCACTCATTGAATTCATACACAGAAAGGAAATTGAATTTTTAACAAATGATGTTAATAAACTGATAATAATTAGAATATTTGAATTCAAGTACTAGATTCAGAGCAGCTCTAAATAAGACATAAAAAAGGACATCTCATATAAAAGAGGTGAAAGCCTTTCCAAGGAAAGATAAAGCTAATGAAAAATGCTTAGATGTGTGAAATAGCCGGGTGTGATAAGAATCCAAACACACAATGTGATATATAGATGATGTATTATAGATTGTACGCTTGAAACCTATGTGATTTTTCTAACCATTGTCACCCCAATAAATTTAATTTAAAAAAAAGAATGTAAACACAACTTAGCATGTGTAAACCAACAATGGGGACAGCTATAGCTCAGAAAGTGTGAAGGAACTAAGTTTCACAGACTACAAAATAATATGTCTCATGGTTTATTTAATAAATTCAGATTAACATATTTCAAATATTATAATATTTGAAAATAAATGTTTATGTAGACTTTAAAAACATCTGTCTATCTATCTAACAGTGGGGAGAACTTTCAATGTGGGTTTTTTATTTTTCTATTTTTAATTTTTCTTTTTGGTGATTTGAGCAATTTTCAAAGCTTCTGTGGGTCCTATTTCATCACATATTTACAGATATTTAAAGTTTTCTCAATATGTGAGGTTACTTTTCTCCTCAATATGATTTTAAGCTCTTTTAGAACAAAGTTCTTATACTATGTGATGGAATGTAAAAGAGGTTATTATATATTTTGGCAAATAAAATGCTTTATAGTTTCCCCAAATACCTGTATTTTCTTATGGGGGGAAGCAGTACTGGGAATAGTGAATATAGCAGTCAACATTTGGTTATTGTCTGTATTTATCAAACATTCATTATTCTGACACATCTAGTTAATACTTTTTATTAAATGAAACTATTGTAATATGATATAATTGGGAAAACATTTAACAATGTTTCCCAATCCCCAATTCAGTACTAAAATAATCACAGTATTCAGCTTTATAACAGAATATTAATAATAAATTAACTCATTTGGAACAAAGAATTTTCATAGACTATAAAATATTGTTTACATATGGGGAAAGAAAAAAAAAATTTGCCAGTATTCCTCTTTCATGCATAACTTTGTAACTCACTGAGATATTAACTTATTTCCTTTTATTATTTTAGAAGTGGTTGATATTAAATCTCAATAATAAACATTTAAGAGAATATGTTTTGAAATATCAAGGGTAAATGTGTACCATGGAAAGTCTAAGATTTATTTTTATGTCAGAAAATATAAATTTGTATGATGTGCCTACATAGGTAATCTCAAAACGTCTTAGTTCATCATGACCAAAGGACTATTTCAAACCCAATGGAGGTTTTAAAATAAAATGTTATTTTAACAGTTACATAGTTCTTTTCAAATATTTCCTCTCTCTTTGCCCAGTTCTTTCTAATTTTTTTTAAAAATTAAGTCATCCTTCTGGACTTTTGAATGTCTGGTTATATTAATATTTCCAATTATGTATCAAGTAGAGTCAGCATAAACACTGATAGTTGCCCATCTGAGAAATTACATTTCTCCATCCATGAAACCACAGACAAAACTAATATTTGTCCTTTCAACCGCAAAAATAAATGTGATTCTTGGTGGAACACAAATATAAAGGAAACACTTATATATTATATCTTCAAGGTATTACTCTAAGCACTTTACATTTGTCACTAAATGTTCATAGAAATGCTGTAAAGTCAGAATTATGTTACACATCATGGACGATAAAATTATGTTTCAGATGTTAAATAACTTGTTCAAGCCAGAAATTTCAACTCATTTGATTCTGATTCCAAAGGCTGTATTTTCTGTCAGAAAACTGCTTGGCTTTTCTTCATTAGCACATTCAGAAAAAGAAAACATTTATGAAATTCCTAGCAAGAAAAAAGTAATATATTGGACTTTTAGTAACTAGTTAGAAGAGGTAAGGTCCTCATCTCCAGAAAATAGAAAAAACTCTCCTAAGTCCAAATTTGAGTCCTATTTAGGACAGTGCTACTTCTAAAGCGTTCAAGATTGTATAAAAATATTGTCTGGTCCTCCAAAGACAGTGATTTTAAGAATAAAATAACTAGATAAATCATAATTCAAGATGTGATATACAAAACAGTAAACAGAATGCTAAAAATAAGCTCCAATCTGCCTACTGGTTAGTCAGGAAGAAACTGAGAGAGAGAGTTGTTCCCGACCTGACCTGACTAACAGTAAGAATAAGAGTAACACCCAGATCCTTAAGAATTAAGATTTAAGGAACCAAGTTTCAACAGAGGAAAGAACCTGAATTACAACCAAAAGACAAAGGAAGGATTGTTTAAGGACTATACGAAAATTTATTTTCATATATGAAATTTAATATATAAAAGAAGGTGGTTTATAAGAATAGGAAACAATAGTGAAAGGTGTCTCCTGACAAACCTCAAATAATGTAGGTAAGGCCTCAAGAGTGTTTGACTTGTTTCAATATGTAAATGCACCATACAAGTGACTTACATTATTACTTATCATTCAGTTAGTTCAAAGTTTCAAAGCATCTTCCTGTTTTAGTGCTAATTATAACACATATAGGTAAAATTTACAAATCATAAATATATAGTGAATCATCAGACTCATTAACTACCACCCAGGTCAACAACTAGGATACATTTTAAAAATTAGAATACTAACAATACAGAAATCCATTTCATCCACTCCAACTCTCCAAGCTAGCCATAACACTAACTTCAAAAACTATAAAAATGTGTGTGTTTTTTTTAAATAATTATGGCAATGACATAATCCAGTATTAAAGGTTTCCATTTGGTTTCTCTTTCTCAATATAACTTATAAACACGATATTGTGAAAAGCGAACCAAACTCTTTATACTGGACTATGTTGAGGGCAGCAAATTTGTTTTCATTGTTATACTATTCCATTGCATGAGGATATTACACGTTTTCATCTAATGTTAATGTGTATTTTTTTCCAGATTTTAGCTGTTATAAATAATGCTGCTAGGCACATCCTGTACTTGCCTCTTGGTGCACATAGGCATACATATATCTACATTATATAGTCATTAATTAAAATATTGGGTCAAAAGACTTGTGCATATTAAATTTATGAGACAATGGGAAACAGTTTTCTTTTTTGAAGAATTTAATCAGCCATGAAATACATTAGAGTTGCCATTGTTCAGCATATTCACCAAAACTCGTTTCGGTCAGTGATCTGAATTTCAGTCATTCTAGTGAGTGTGATCATTTTTGGTTATATGCATGTATGGTAATATAAAGGGAAGTGAAAGAAAATATGTTTACATGTGGTAATATTTCTTTGGTGATATCAAAGGGATAAGAAAGGTTCTTCAGAATTGTTAACGTTCAATAGCTTAAGTTGGCTGGGAGGTATTATACTTATAATTTCACAAACTATATACATATGTGCTATATTTTCTAATTTATTTAATTATATGCAAAAATATTTCAATTTTGTTTCTAAAATTATCTATGGTGTACCAGTTAGCTGTCTTCCCAATAAGGCTTAAAGTATCAGGCAACTTTCATAAAAATGGACACAGCTGGAATGATGTACTACAAGGGGTTACTAGTATCTTCCAATATACAACTAATAATTCCTATTCAGTGAATATCTTTGTAATGGGTCTCTTACATTTTTAATATGTGATGAATTATGGTGTTGTAAAGACCTCAGTAATGAATCAGTGTAGGATCTTAATTCTATGTCTAATTTTAGGGATTAGGTGCCATGCTGGCATAGAAGGCTCATTTGCTAGGTATGTTTAGTGTCTTTGTCATCTTTACATCATTGTTTACCAGGGGTTTTTGCCCAAGTCTTATCTAACGTGATGTCATAGTGAAGCGTGACCCAAAGGTGAAGCCACCTGAGAAGATATTGCCACATCCACACTCACATTGTACTTTCTATGTAGCTATGTTTTTGAATAGATATTGTATAGTTATTTTAATATTTGTTTGCCCCCACTAAATTATTAACTTTTAAAGATGTAACTATCATATCATATTCTTCTTTGTAGTTTTGGCTCATCAGAATGTTTGACAGGTTATATTTGTTTTTGAATGAGGACATATGTCGGTTACATATTCAAATAATATAATCAGTTGGAGAAAATACGAGTTCATATTTAGCTGAATATAGATACAATAGTTATCTGTAGAAATATTTATACATCTGTGTGTATCAACAAGTTAGTTGTATATATTCTCTTTCTATGCATATGAGAGGGCTTAAACAAAGCAACACCCCTTTAGCAATGAGCATACTTAGCATCCCGATCTTATATCTAATATCATTATCAAATAAAAGGAACCAGGCCTCCTTGGTAAATGACTGATTGCAATTTTGAAACAGGAAATATCCAAGGTGAGCCTGGAGCATCTTGTGGTATCAGATATTAGGACCTTAAAAAAAAAAAAGAAAGAAAACAACAAAAGAGAAAAATAAAATCCTACAATGCCAGTGGTATATTAAAGGGACACAGTAGCCGATGAGTTCTCAATACCAAAATCTGGAACAATTTGAGCAACAAAACAAATTAGCATTGTGTATAAATCAAAGTATATAATAAATCCATGAGTTCATAGTGATATAAATAAATGAGAATACTTGATAAATGGGGGATAACAAAAAAACTAAATGTTTTTCCAGAAAAATTCCAAACTTCGTGTTGATATTTTATCTCCAAGGAAGGATAATATAAATCTCCACTTCTGAAATTTTGCTACACGTAGAACTTTCTTCTAAAGAGTACAGCATGGAAATTAGAAAAAGAGCAATGTTACAGGAGAGAAAGCTGACAAACACTACCTCAGCCAGGTGATTAAGGTCAATGTCAACAAAGATAACTCATGTTGATAGTGTACATCCATGATATGATTAGTGAAAACTGCACTTTGTCTGTGACCTGTCTCAAAAACAAACAAACAAAAAACAAAGCAAAAAAAAAAAAAAAAAGAAAGAAAGAAATAAAGGAAAAAATCACCATTCAATTGTGGGGGGAAAGTTAGACAAATTCCCTTAGAGTAACATCCTTCAGAATACTTGACCTGTACTCCTCCAAATCTTCAAAGTCATCAAAAACAAGGGTTCGGAGAAACTGTCACAGCCAAGAGGAGTGTAGGGAGACATGACAACTAAATTTAAAATATACTAGTATCCTGGAATGGAAAAAAGACATTAGATAGAACTAATAATCTGAATAAATTACAGATTTAGTTAATAATAAATGTTGATTTCAATATTGGTTTATTAGAATTAATTCACTATACTATTTAAGACATTAACAGGAGAAACTACATGAGTGTGCATATGAAAGCTTAATGTACAATCTTGTAAATTTTTCTGTAAATCTAAAACTTCTAAAACACAAAGATGATTTTAAAAAGTAATTTATAAGCCTCCAGTGCAGTTATTGGCAAGCATGTGACATTGTTCTTTCCAGATTAGCAAGCTAAAGATTTGCAGGAAAGCCTTATTTCTCTGATATAGAAACTGCCCCTTCCTCTTCCCACCCATTTCCCTTCTTCAGTTGTCCTGGGATGAGGATACAATGAAAGGGCAGTGGTTACACTGTATGTTAACATGAAGTGATATGCATGAGAAAGAACAAATATTTGAGCTTGGCAGAGCAGAAAGAATAAAAATAAAATACAATGTTAAAACACCCTGGAATCACTGTACAATCCTTAGACTGTCTGGAAGTATCTTTTCCATTAAATAAATCCTTAGATATAAAAAAGATATGATGAAAATCAATAGCCTTGCCTAAAAATTTCCATTTAAATGAAGAATATATCTTAACATACATTAAAAGAAATATATTTTCTTCTGGTTCATATATTTAAATTACAAATAATATGTTGTAAGACTGATGTTTCATCTAATAGCACCACCTTTTTCACAAAGACACTTTAATATAGATTATATTAATTAGTGTACCAACACACAGTTTGGTCAATGGATCGTAGTGTTTGCAAAACACATTTTCATACGCTAATGACTTCAATTATTAAAGCAGAGTCATCAGCAAATAAACAAGATTGGACATGTAACTGCAAACTCAAATGCCCTAATATGCAACTGGATTATGAAAACAAGCAGCTGTACCAACAAGATAGGCAATCAAATTGACAAAGTGTGTCTCTGAATTAATGGAGTATGTGCCACTTGACAAATTTAAATAAGTGCTGAAATTGTGAAACAAGTCGATTTGGATTATCACATTCATTCTGCGTCGACACAATTTAAATGAGATAATTATGCATCTACATCGGGAAAATACACAGTTTTGTAGGTAATAAAGCATAAAAATGAATCTAGAAAATGTATAAAAAGTAAGCTATTTTAAGTATAATTAAATTTAACAAACAAAAAGTTGATATTTAGAAATAATAGAAGAATGAGGCAATAAGTTAGGTGATATTTCAAACTTTAATTATTAGAATATGTTAAAATATGTAATTTTCATTTCTCTTCAACTTTACGGTCAAGTCCAGACATGTGCCAATAAGCAATTATTATAGCAATAAGTAAAAATAATGAAATATCTTATGTGACATTATTTATCATTTTGCTTTATGTTATAAATGTACATGGTAGGACTTTTAAAACAATAATCATGAAATAAACAAAGTGAACTCCAAATAACTTTATTTTCTATAGCTATTTAAAAACTTAAATAGCAAAGCAATATAGGTAAACAAAGTTGCCTTTATTTATTTATTTAGTTATTTATATTATTAGTTTCAAGTATACAAAACAACGTAGTGATTAGACATTTAAACAACTCACAAAGTGTTAACCTCAACAAGTCTACTACCCCTCTGACACCGTACACAGCTATTACAATCCCATTGATTATATTCCCTATGCTCTACTTTGCATCCTGTGACAATACAGAGATAGATAAATATATATCTATATCTTTGTCTGTCTGTCTGTCTGTCTGTCCGTCCGTCCATCCATCCATCCATCCATCCATCCATCCATCCATCCATCTATCTATCTATAAATATACACACACACAGAAGTGTATGTGTGTATTTTAACTATAGTTAATATTCAATAATTTTATATTAGTTTCAAGTATACAGAAAGTGTTTAGGCACTTATATTAATTATGAAGTTATCCCCCCAATAAGTCAAGTACATATCTGACACTATACAGAGTTTTTACATTATTGTTGACTATATTCCCCATATTGTATTTCACATCCCTGTGACTATTTTGTAACTACCAATTTGTACTTTCATAGTCCCTTCCCTTTCTCACCCATCCCCCCGAGCTCTCTCCCTTCTAGCCACCAATAATTTGTTCTCTCTGTCTATGAATCTATTTCTATTTTGTTTGTTCTTTTATCTGATCTTTAGATTTCACATATAAGTGAGATCATATGGTATTTGTCTTTCTCCATCTGACTTATTTCACTTAGCATAATACCCTCTTGGTCAATACATTTTGTTGCAAATGGTAAGATTTCATTCTCTTTTATGGCAAAGCAATAACTCCAATAGGTGTGTGTGTGTGTGTGTGTGTGTGTGTGTGTGTGTGTGTATACATATTCTCACAGTTTCTTTATCCAGTCATCTATTGGTGGGCATTTTCATTGTTTCCGTATCTTGGCTACAGTGAATAGTGCTGCAGTAAACATAGGGGTGCATATCTTTTCAAACTGGCGTTTTGTGTTTCTTTGGATAAGTACCCAGGAGTGGAATTCCTAGATCATAAGGTAGTTTTATTTTTAATTTTTTGAGGCACTTCTACATTCTTTCCATAGTGGCTGCACCAATCTGCAATCCCACAAACAGTGCACAAGGATTCCCTTTTCTTCACATCACACTAACACTTGTTGTTTGTTCATTTATTGATGATAGCCATTCTGACAGGTGTGAGGTGATATCTCATTGTGGTTTTTATTTGCATTTCTCTGATGATTAGTAACATTGAAACTCTTTTCCTATGTGTATCGCCCCTTTGTATGTCCTCTTTGGATAATGTTTATTCAGGTCCTCTGCTCATTTTTTAATTGGATTGTTTTTTGGTGTTGAGTTGTATGATTTTTTTTTTTAATTTTGGATATTAAATCTTTATTAGATGTACCATTGGCAAATATCTACTCCCATTCAGTAGGATGTCTTTAGTTATGTTGATGGTTTCCTTTCTGTGCAAAAACTGTTTAGATTTATGTAGTCCCATTTGTTTATTCTTTTTCTTTTGATTCCCTTGCCTGAGGAGACATATCAGTGAAAGTATTACTAAGAGCAGTCTCTGAGAGTTTACTTCTTATACGTTCTTCTAGGAGTTTTATGGTTTCTGGTCTTACATTAAACTCTTTAATACATTTTAAGTTGATTCTTGTATATAGCATAAGAAGGTTTTCCAGTTTCATTTTTTTGCATGTACCTGTGCAATTTTCCCTGCACCATTTATTGAATAAACTGTCTTTACCCCAATGTATATTTTTGCTTCCTTTGTCATAGATTAAATGACTCATATAGGCTTAGATTTATTTCTAGGCTCTCTATTAATGTCCATTGATCTATGTATCTGTTTTTAATACAATTCCATGTTGTTTCAATTACCATGGCCTTGTAGTATAATTTGATATCAGGTAGCGTGAAACCCCCAGCTTTGTTCTTTCTCAGGATTGCTGTGGCTATTTAGGATCTTTTATGGTTACATGTAAATTTTAAGATTATTTGTTCTAGTTCTATGAAAAATGCCATTGGTATTTTGATAGGGATTGCATTGAATCTGTATATTGGTTTGGGTTGTATGGACATTTTAACTATATTAATTATTCCTATCTTTGAGCACAGCATGTGTTTCCATTGATTGGTATCTTCTTTAATTTCTCTCTTCAGTATCTTATAATTTTCTGAGTACAGGTCTTTTACTTCCTTGATTAAATTTATTTCTAGGTATTTCATTTTCTTAGATGCAATTGTAAATGGGATTGTTTTCTTAATTTGTCTTTCAGATACAACATTACTTGTGTATAAAATGCAATCGATTTATGAATATTAATTTTGAATCCTGCCACTTTACTAAATTCATTTATCAGTTCTAACAGTTCTTTGCTGGAATCTTTGGGGTTCTCTACATATAGTATCATGTCTTCTGCAAATAATGACAGTTTTACTTCCTCCTTTCCAATTTGGATGATTTTATTTCTTTTTCTTGTCTGATTGCTGTGGCTAGGACTTCCAATACTATGTTGAATAAAAGTGGTGAAAGTGGACATCTTTGTCTTGTTCCTGATCTTAAGGAGAATGTTTATAGCTTTGCCCCATTGAGTATGACACTAGCTGTGGGCTTGTCATATATGGACTTTATTATGTTGAGATATATTCCCTCTATTCTCACTTTGCTGAGAGTTTTTGTCATACATGGGTGGTGATTTTTGTCAGACGCTTTTTTTGTATCTATTTATATGATTGCATCACTTTTATTTTTCATTTTGTTTATCTGGTGTATCATGTTAATTAATTTGCAGATATGAACTAATCTTGTATACCAGGAATTAATACCACTTGATCGTGGTGAATGATCTTTTTAATGTATTGCTGAATTCGATTTGTTAATATTTTGTTAAGGGTTTTTGCACCTATGTTCATTAGGGATATCAGCCTATAGTTTTATTTTTTTCTAATGGCTTTCTCTGATTTTGGAATTAGGGTAATTGTGGCCTCATAAAATGAGCTTGGGATCCTTTTATCCCCTTGAAATTTTTGGAGTGGTTTGAGAAGATTTTGGTGTCAATTCTTTTTTGAATATTTGGTAAAATGAACATGTGAAGCCATCTGGTCTAGGGTTTTTGTTTGTTGAGAGATTGTTGATTACTGATTCACTTCCGTTAGTAGTAATTGGTCTGTTCAGATGTTCTGTTTCTTTTTGATTAAGACTTGGAAGACTGTTTACTTCTAGGAATTTATCCGTTTCTTCCAGATTGTCCAATTTTTTGGCGTATAACTGCTCATCAAATTTTCTTAAAATGTTTGGTATTTCTGTGGTGTTCATTGTTACTGCCCCTTTTTCCTGTCTGATTTTATTTATTTGGGTCCTCTCTTTTTTTCATGATGAGTCTGGTTAAAGGTTTGTCAGTTTTGTTTATCTTTTCAAAAACAAACAGCTCTTGTGTTTTTTTTGTTTGTTTGTTTGTTTGTTTGTTTATCCTCCTCTCCCTCCCCCAGTTCCCTTAGGTGTCAAGTTAGACTGTTTATTTGAGATTTTTCTGGTTTCTTGAGGTAGGCCTGCATTGCTATGAATTTTCCTGTAAGGAATGCTTTCCCTATGTCCCAGAGATTTTGATCATTGTGTTTTCATTTTTGCTTGTCTCAAGGTGTCTTTGATTTCTTTATGAATCTCATTGTTGATCCATTCATTACTTAAAAGCATGTTATTTACTCTCCAAGTGTTTGTGTGGTTTTCAGTTTTATTCTTGTCATTGTTTTCTAGTTTATACCATTGTGGTCAGAGAAGATGCTTAATATAATTTCAGTCTTCTTAAATTTATTGAGACATGTTTTGAGGCCTACCCTGTGGTCTATCTTGGAAAATATTTCATGTGCACTTGAAAAGAATATATATTCTGCTGCTTTGGGGTGAAATGCTCTAAAAACATCAATTAAAACCACCCGGTCTAGTGTGTCATTTATGGCTACTGTTCCCTTATTGATTTTCTTCTGGAGGATCAGTCCATTGGTGTCATAGGGTTTTAAAGTCACCGACTGCACTTGTGTTACGATTGATTTCTGCCTTTCTGTCAGTCAATATTTGTTTTATATATTTCTCTCACACTAGTGCCATTCATTATTCTGCTAGATACTTGTGGGGAATCCTCTAAAAATCTCTGGACTTCTCTGCCTGTGCTTGTTTCTCCTATTTTGTGCTGTGTCCCATAAATCTCCATCTACCTTCCCCCCACCGCCACTCTCAGCTCTATGCCACGTACTCAACTTAGGGAATCAATCAGTATTCATTGAGATTCCCTCTCATCATTCCATAGTCTGGCAGCTCTCCCAAGGCAGTAAGTGGGGACATTCAGAGAGCTCCACTTGTTTGCTTCCCATCTCTTACAGATTGCCAAGCTTTATTTTTCTTAATACAGTGTTTAGAAAAACAATATTTTATTTCCTTTGCCCATATTTTCTATTTCTTCCAATGGGAGAGTAATTCTTGTTTCTATCACTCTACTTTGTCCAGAAACAGAGTTCTGTATAGCACCTTATTCACATTGGTACACCAGTGTGTGACACCACTCTGCTTAAAATTCATTCAGGTAAGAAAAGAATGTATTAATAGGGC
Organism: Rhinolophus sinicus; assembly: GCF_057876585.1. NCBI lineage: Eukaryota > Metazoa > Chordata > Mammalia > Chiroptera > Rhinolophidae > Rhinolophus > Rhinolophus sinicus. Next base: position 161,380,989 of record NC_142516.1, read on the forward strand.
AGACATGAATAAATACATAAAGTGGTAGTCCACGAAGATGTAGGAATACCCAGTAGTTGGAATGAATGAATGCGAAAGTAGGCTAGAAGGATGAAGGAGATGTAAAGAGTAGTTTATCAAATAAAGGAATGCTACTCCAACAATTCTACTTGGGTGTTTCAATCCTGAAGTTATTTAACCTATCTAAGCCTTAGTTTCTTAGTTTCTTCAAGTGTAAAATTGGAATGAAAATAATGTTCATGAACAACCTCATAGAGTTGTTCAGAAGGGTTATATGAGTTAACATGAAAAATGCCTGGCATATTGCATTTGCTCAATGCATTAAAGTTCCCATTTATCTACCATAAAGATTATCCCAGAATGTAGGAAGAAATATCATTTAAGCCATTTTTGCTGAAGAGAGAACTTAAATTGAACTTACTTTCACCCTGGAGTATAAATTCTCTACAGAAAATTGCAAAAGTATATTTAGGGAGTGGGTAAAGTGTAAGGAAAATAAAACTGCATTTCAAGTTTTATCTTGTAGAAACAAGGGGACCCTGACTCTCAGTATGTAAAGTTTTGATGAATGCTTAAGGGATTTGGAACTCCATAGTGGTGGTTCAAAAACGTATTGGCTGCCTATTTCAGGTAGATAATTTCAAACCAGTGTTGATATTTTCTTTCTTTAAGTGCTCTAGTAAAGTTAGAATCGCCCAGCCACCTTCACTTGCCTTACATTTCTCATTACCATTCTGCCACTTAGTTTGCCAGCTCTTCCCTTCAGTAGACTACCAGTGTACCAATTACACTAGGTAACTACGTCCAGAGTCTTACCTTTGAAGTTCTCCTCCCTGCAATTATTTCACGTAAAAAGTAAATGTTCCTTAGATTTTAGTGCATATTATGCAAGGTGTACCGTTATCCACACCATAAGCAAAACAAAATGGTAATCATCAGATTAAGAATGTGTAAGTGAAGTAACACCAGAATGCATAGGATTATTTTATCCTTCATAGCTATTCAATAATTTACTGTGGAGGGAAAGATGATTGTACTATGAAGGAAATTCCTGCAGAGAAAAACAAGGGACAACTAATCCCAAAGAATTACCTTGAGGAAACTTTGGAACTCAGATAGGGAAATTACATATCCGTGTTGCTGATATCAGCTATACGATTTGGAGTTCTTCATGAGATGGGATTAGGTTTAGGGGGACCTCACAGCCATCTGAGACAAATTTTGTCTTTCCTCAATATAACATTTGGCCCAGATTGTATTGATTAACAAAAATGTCCTCATCTGGAAAAGGGATTAAGAATACTTTAAATGAGATCTTCAGCAATTGTTAATAATATCAGAATCCTTATCTACTGGGAGCAAATGGGAGAAAATGAAAATCTTACTATGCCAGAGAATACGAGGGTTTGAAACTGTATAACTATCAGAAATAGGACCAAGAAAGGCAAACAGGGGTTCAGCTAATTTCAGAAAGCGAATGATCAAGGCATTATCTGGAAGTGGTTTCCCAAGAAAATGTTTTCTAGAAACATGTTATGCTGGTCATGACAAATTTAACATTTCAAAAATTCATATCATGAGTTGACCGTATTGACTAGTATATTATAAGAGTCTGCTCAAAGCTACCTGCCTATGTATTATAAAATAAGAAAGAATGTTTCATTGTAAACATCCCCTCGCTGAGTAAGCTTCCCTCTTTCTTTTGTGGATAAGACCTGTTCATTTCTGACCAGCCAAGTTTTGTTATTCCTGATTGTCAAAACTGTATCCCTTCCTTGGATCAATAAAATCTAGTGAAGTGAATCACTGTGTTCTCAAATAGTGCTCCTGGAAATGGATAAGAGTGGCAGCTTGCACATGGAATCCACTGAAAATGATAAGAACTGGGACAATATTCTCTACTTTCAGAGTAGACTTTCAACGAATATGTATAGTCACTCCAGTTATAGCTAACATTAGAGTTGATCCTCCAGTAGGAGAGGCTGACAGTTACCATAGTGAAGGATAAAGAGAATTCATATTTGTGTTCATTCAGTCATCTTCAGTGTAAGCAATGTGAACCTCCTGAGTCATTCATTGGAGTCAGTTTGGAAACAAAAAATGAAGATAGGTGCCCAGAGCTGAGATATGTTCTTTCATATTATATAGAACGATTCCCATTGGTTCTCTCTGCTATACTTGGAAGTACTTAAAAACTTGGCCAAGCCAGAGTGTGTTAATATTCAGTGTAAACATCAGAGGATGGATGAACTATCCAGCCTGTAAAGGTTATTATTAGAAAGCATCAGCCCATGCTGCTTTTGTGTGATAGAAAGTGGGAGTTGTAACACAACCAATTGACACCATGCTGAGGTGTCAATTCCTGGGTGGTGAATCTACAAAAATAATCGCCTAATTGCCTAATTATTATATCTTGGAATCACAGTTCTTAGGGGGGAAAAAATGATGGTTATTTAGGTTTTTAGTTTTATTTGGGTATTGCATACTCCTGCAAGAAGCACAACTTCACATCCTGACAAAATTCATATGGCAAATAAAATACATTGTTCCCCCCTGTTTAAAGGTAGAGGTTTTACTAAGTTTGTCTGAGAATTGCAAGTGGTCCATGTCCACAAATTACATGTTAATACTCTCCAAGTATGTGTCCTTGTAAAGGTTCAAAAAGAGCTTCCATTTTATGAGCACTGTTGTCTTGGACATGTACCACATGAATCCCTCATTTAGCACTAACTTCCTTCATGGATTTATATTTTTCTAGTGAATTCAAACGTGGATCTAGAGAGCGTATATAAATGCTGCTCAGTATTATTTTTCTGGTTGCTTTCCTCCAGATATTCCCTCTTCTTGAGGGCACATACCTATTGTGTGTGCTCCCATTGGTTTGGTTCCTTATATGACTATCTCTTTAATAACCCAGTCCTGGAGGGTTGAAGAATCTAACTAACTATTTATGTGAGGCCATTAATACTCGCATTTGTTTTCCAAGAAAGGTACACTTCCGTAGATCTCAGAACGGCATACCCTATGGAAAAGACCCCTGACTGGAGCTCAATCTATTATCCCAAACATAGAGTGCTGTGAGCAGCCAACAATTTGCCGTAGGCATTGGGAATTTCTGCTGGACTCTTTTGAATTTGCTCATCTTATCAGTGAGCTTATTCCCTCACACAATAGTGTTTTCTTATAACCAATTATAGCCATTGGTTTTCTTAATATAAACCAATCTTGGAACAGCGTTGTTGTTGTTTTTTAAAAAAACAGTGAGTGGGACCAGCTGGTTTACAGTATGTGAGCTGCTGTTCATTTTTTCAGTGTGCTGCTTATTTTTTCTCAGAAGGTAAATTTGGCCCATTGATGAGATGTGACATTTCCATTTAACAAATAATTTTTCTTATATTCACATTGTTACTTTTGGACAGAAGTGACCAATTACAATATGAGAAAGTCATACCAGAGGAATACAATCTTCCTTTCAGTGAAGTGAAATGTCTTCACTAACATCCAGTAACAAGAAGTAGTTGCCACTCAAAGGGCAACAGAAGAAAGTCCTTGAATGACAAATTCCAGGACCAGAAATCACAGATAATGTCAGTCAACTATGATGTGGAATTAGACATGTAACTAACTACATTGACATTGCAACTCTGTGGCTGTGGCAGAGAGGGGACCTGAAGGAAGAGATTGTTTTACTAGTATCTTGATTCCAGTTTTCCACACTATGACTTGTAAGATCTCCATTAAACTTTGCCACTTAGCTGCTTCCCTTTTTTTCTTAAGTGCAACCTGTCTTCCAAGATACAGAATATTCTGCCTCTGTGTCAATTCTACCTTACAAATCTGGCTTGAGCTTATTTCTTTTGCAAAATACAAATTAAATTCAGAAACATAGCTCTAGTGGAATCTTGTGAGGAAAAACAAAACATATTTTAGCCTTTATTCTCTGCAAGTCAAGCAAAGTAACAAAGGAAATGGAAATAGAGGCTGAGTGCCAAAGACACACAAGAACACTTTAATTACAGTGTTGTTCATTTACCTTTAGTCTAAAGGAAAAACAATACTGTATTTTCAAAGATTCTGGCAATCTCCTGAATGTCATGGGAGAGTGTCTAAGGTAAAAGTTATAGGTTGGTAAATAAATCAATGTAAAAAATAACCTCCATTAAAAAATATTTATCAACATCATACCAAGGAATTCCTGGCATCTGTGCTTCATTTATTGTGGACGAGCTTTGAGATTTCTGGTTTCTGAACACCAAATGAACAAACAAGAAGAATCCCTCCTGGGTGCAAGAGCAAGCACATTAAACTGTAAACGCTAACAAGTTTATTCATATTGCTATATTCGCTTGATATGAAATTATATTCTAGCTTCCATGGCTTAACAAAATCAGGTTCTATTTCAACACACCATCCAAAATTTTATGTGAAATGCCACTGCTACAGAATATACTGGGATATGCATCTAATTATAGATGTGGGGGACTGTGAGACTGAAGGGTTTGAGACTAGAGAATGAGGAGGTATGATTTCCCTTGTAAGTTTTGCCATAGGATCACTAAGCAATGCTAGTATTGCCTCCTCATGTGGGGTAAGGTGCTGCATCTGCTGGGAGGAATAGTTAGAAAGAGTTGGGACATGGGAATCATCTGATTCATCTAAGTCACCCGTATGCTCATTTCAAGTCTCAGGAAATGCCTTAGCTTTCATTTTTCAAAGTGGACAAATATAAATATTCAAATGATATAATTTGAGAACTTAGAAGTTTAACCTTTGAATTCTGGGTAATTCAGCCCTTTGGAAACTAGGATAGAGCATCTATGTCTAGTAAGAGAAAGTTACTGGTGATCAGACCATACTTTATATTAAATGTTTGGGACTCAAAATGATGGAGAACTAAATGAATTGTGTCTATTTTTTAATGAAGCACCTGAACTTGAAGACTTAACATTGAATTAGGAGAAAACAACTGCAAAAATATCGACACTTGCATACACCTTTGGTGGCTGAATCTTTACAATTGTTTATTCAGAGACCACATGATACAGTGAGATGGTTTTCTATTTCTCTTCTTGCCACTCCACCCCTCCACCACTCCAAGACAAGCACCTTGGAGTTGCTTAATCCAGATGAAATATTTGTTTTTCCTTGTTTTATTTTTAGGATAAACCAGTATCAACACAACTGATGTCATCCACACAGTAGTAGCTCCAGAATTTCTCTATAATAGAGAGTTATGAGCAGCTATATACTCTGAAGTTTGAGTGAGTACCTTTGGGATGCTCAGAGACTTATGTTAAAATTGTATTTGTTTAGCAACTTTACTGTTTGAAAGAATTTATAAAAGTAGTGATGAAGCTTATAGGTTGTTTAAGACCTATTCACCACCCCCATTTGTCATTCCTATACAAACTACTACCCTTGCATTTAACTTATGAATTTCCAAAATATAAGAGTATCCTTGCCTGGAAAAAGAAAATCAACACTGCTTTATTTTCCTCCACATTATTACTCAAATAAATATGTTTCTCTTTAAGAGATAATGTGCTGTGACTCTCCTTTTGGCACATAGTCTAGGTTATGAAATGTGAAAAATTACTCCATTCTCTTGTTTCTGGCTTGTGGAATAAGAGCAGTAGTATTGACTGGAGCCAGATGGTCGACCTTTATAACCTGGTTCTCTTTCTTTCTAGCTCTATGACTATAGGGGATTTAATTAACTGTCCTTTTGTTCTTTAGTTGCATTATGACAAAAATGAAGATAATAGTATTTCCCATATGGAGGTCATGGCAAGGATAGAAGAAGTTAATAAGTAAAAAAGTTCTGACACATAAAATGTGTTTTATAAATGTTTGGGATTGTCATTTAAAGTAAGTAGTTAGAAAATGTCTCAAGAAGTTCAAGGTGGTGAGCCTAAGATATAGGGGGAAAACTGAAAGGGAACTTGTGAGCTCTCAGAGAAGTTCATATACCTGAATATCTAAGAAAGGTCTTGGAAAGGAAGTGTGCCACAGTTGTCTGACTGTCTCTTTGTCCTCTCCTGAAGTGGTTTCTGCAATCCAGATTTTGTTTAGATATTGCTTCTTTAAAAGAGAGATGTCTTTCTTTACCTTATATTACTTCAGAAACACCAGGGGCCTATCATGAACAGTTAAAAATTGAACAATTTTATCTTTTAAGTGTGAACATTTAGAAATTTAAGTTTTAATGCAGAAAAACAGTCATTGGGTGCTGCAAAATGCTCTGTCACATAGAACATAAAACTTTCAAGTTGTTTTATACAATAGAATGTTGCTACATATTTACATATTAATTATTTATATATGACATGCTAGAGAACTTCAAATTTATATCTAATAATAAATGTGTATTAATTGATGTATACTTGTATTTAAAGATCTGTCCACATCTCTAAATCAACTATGTTTAGAAACAGAATATTTTACAATATTCCCCCATTTGAATGTTAGCTTATAAATACAATGGTAGGAGGCAATTACAATGGTTTAAATTAAAGTAAATCACTTTGCAGTGTAATAAATTCTACAGTGATCAGTATACATACCCATAAGATATGTACGTCTTTTTTATTATTTGAATACTAAATTACTTCATTGTAATGCTGCAGATTTGCTGACCATGGCTGTAATTAACTTCCTAATGATTACCAAAGAGAGACAGACACTTTTTGATGCCAAATATATGAGAATAATAGCTCCCATGAATTTTGTGAAAACAAATTTATTAAATTGGCCCTTATCATGTTGGATAACAACCAATAGTATAAATAAGTGATATCCAGAAATGAAGTATTTCTTTTGAAGGCCAAATGTATACATGAGTATTTTCTCAAAAGAAATTTACCTTTTTCATAGTGGGGGTAATTATAAAGATAAATATATAGCATTGCTTAAAATGGAATTGTGAAAAATGAGGTTAACATAAAACCCCAAAAAGATCAAGGGCATTTTTGATCATGTGACATCATTTTCAAACATAGGATATTTAACTCCCAGAGGCCACTTTAAAGAGAAATGGTTAATGGTCTTTACAATGAACTTTTACATCATAGTATTATATTGTTAAAACTTTACTATGATACCTTTTTTCATATTAATATATAATAAGATAAAAATGTTATATGGTGCTTTTCAGCAGAGTACTAATAGAGACATACAGAGTAACATCAAAAGACAATTATATAAACTACTATTCATTTTAATATTTCCATTCATGTTCCTGCAGGAGCAGCTGTGATAATTTTAGTAATTATTTATTAGTAACTAATGTGGACCGTGAAACAATCCAAGGCTCTCCTTGAGTGTTTTTTTTGTCTCATTCTCTAGTGTCAACTCTCATATGCCTGGCACACACACTATGTAATGCCATACACATATATTTTCAATGTTCTATACTTGTCATTCTTTATGTACTCTTGGACTTTGTTTATACTTCTTCCTCATCCGTAAATATGCACTTCTTCTGCCCTTTGATGTTCCCCTCAGTAAAACTGGCATATAGTTACTCCATTTTTCACATTGAACTCTAGACAGCATTTGTGTCATCCTCTCTCCACCAGGAAAGAATTGATCATATCCTCTTTTGGGCTACCATTATGCAAAAATGCAGATCTTATTTTTACATTAGTAAAAAATATTATCAAACTGATCTTTAACAAATCTATATCCTCATTCTAAACATGGATGTTTTTTTCCCATGTTTCCAATATCAAGTCAAATGACTGATTGTTGAATGAATGCTGTGGTTTAGTTAGAAGTGTCTGTTAGACTATTGCATCCTTATTAGTAGGACATTTTGTGTAAGAGGCAAATACCAAGACCCCTTAATTTAATCAGTCTTATGTGGGTTAAGGATAATTTAAGATATACCCATACATTGTGAGAATTATGGATTTTATTTTTGTCAATCTAATCTTGAGAACATATATAACAGATAATGTTGAAATACCACATCCTCTGGAGAAGCACTATTTAATGAAATTTTCTGCAGTGATGGAAAAGTTCTATATCTGAGGTACCCAATAATATGATAACCACTAGCTCTATGTGGCTATCGAGCATTTGAAATAACTGTTGTGACTGAGAAAGTGAACATTTTGTTATGTTTTATTTTATATGTAAACTTAAGTAGCCACATATAACTAGTTGCTACTTATTAGACAGTACCACTCTTGAGTTAGGAGATAGTTAAAATTTAAATATTTTCAATGCCACACCGTATACTAGTTCTGCATCCTTATATATTGTCATTTAATTAAGTAACTTCATAAATGGGTATTTTTCCACCCCTATAACTGTACAGTAAGAATTCAAAGAGTGTATGGTACAGTCTCAGACCTATAGACGTTTTTACTTTTCCAAGAAGTTGTGATAATAACCACCACAAACTTGACACATATTTGAATACTGAATGTTTGCCTCTACCTATTCTCCCTCATCCAAGCACAAAAGTTTTCAAAGAAAAGAGAATGCAGAAAACAGTAGGCTTCATGGAGCAGGCAAACAAATATAAAAGATAGAGTGAATATGTGAATAATACAATGAAAAGATTAATTTATGAATTTAATAGGAGACCCAGATGTAGAAAACCTAGATAATGCTAGAATGATGAACATTCTAAGAAGTAATCTTCTAGTTTTTTTCTAAATTTAATAAAAGCACTTAAGATTTCAGATTATATATATATATATATATATATATATATATATATATATATATATACACTCTAATTTATAGTGTTTAAAAAAATACAAATATATGATCCATTGGTTTACAGTGCTATCCCATCCAGACTATGTTCTTGGTGAGAAAAAGGGAATTTGTCTGGCTTGTTCAGAATGTCCTTTCACCTACAATAGAATTGGACCCATAGAGAGTTCTCAGTAATATTAGATGAAAAAACTGAATTAATCACTGTATGTTGAGCAGTATCATTAAAAAATCTACATAAAAACATACTGATGAAACTAAACAGCATAAAAGACAATAAATATTGGAAGCATCTTAGAAATTGCAGATTATTTTCACAGCAGCAACAGCAAGAAATTCTCATCAGCAGCAGGAGATAAGAGTAGCGTGTTTCCCCAAAAATAAGTCGTAACTGGAAAACAAGCCCTAGCATGATTTTTCAGGATGACATCCCCTAAACATAAGCCTTAATGTGTCTTTTGGAGCAAAAATTAATATAAGACCCAGTCTTATTTTTGGGCAAACATGGTAGCAAAAAAAAAATACCTTTCAAGTGACAAGGTAAGCTAATAATCAGTGTCAACAGGTTGTTTTGTTGATATCAGAAAGTCAGCATTCAATTATCTTATTTCCTTTTCCTTTCTCAGGGGCCACTTTCTTTCTCGAGTTTCATATGTATTATTCTTTCCCAATGTTTGAATACATATAACCTGAGTGTATATGTGTTTGTGTGTATATGTACATGCATGTGTATATGTGCCTGTGCAAGCATGCATGCTTATGTGTGTTTTCATTAGTTATGTGGTTATTTTTTGGTCATGAGCACAGAGTGAATTAAAACACATGGTGTTCTCAGTGGAAAGAAAAAAGAATAAAGTGTGCCTAAACTCTTAATATTTCATTTTATTAATAATATCTTAAGTAAATTACAACAATGTATAATCTGTGAATCTGAATGGAAGGACATGGCTTTCAGTATGTGATTACTCTTTAGACTATTTCATAATTAAAAATTAACCCGAAATATATCTATGATGTATTGTGACACTGTCCTATGTTCCCAAGACATGAAATGAACATTGCATCAACCAATTATGCATGAATTAACATGAACTCACAACTTTGATTGCACACTAACCATGATATTCCTGAAAACATACAATTTATTTTAAGTTATTCTTTATTATTAATTCCATGTTTTTTCATATATTTTTTGTAGTCTTCCTTAAGTAAATGCTAATTTATAGTGTTTAAAAAAAGACAAATACCATATGATTTGACTCATAGGTGGAATTTAAAAACAAAAACAAACCAAGAAAAAACACATAGAGGCAGATAGCAGATCAGCAGTTAACAGAGGAGAAAGATGGTGCATGGAGGACAAAATGGGTAAAAAGGATGAACAGTATGGTAACAGATGGAAACGAGACTTTTGATGGTGAGCACAATATAGTATGTACAGATTTCCAGTTATAGTGTTGCACACCTGAAACCTATATAATATTCTAAGCCAATATTACCTCAACAACAAAGATATAAATAAATTTAAAAGCTAAAACCGTACAAACTTAGAAGTAGCTAAAGTATTATTTCTATTAACATTCATTAGAAACAGCAATTAAATCCATTGTAGATGTGCATATCTGCATTACTTTAACTTTAGAAATAATAGCCATTAAATGGACATGTTTACTTTCTCATTAGTTTATAGTTGAGCAAAACATAGCAAGTAAGTTTTCATTGTAATTTTACTCCATGTTCATAAAATGTGCATATTTTTATGCCTGATAGTTATTTTTATCAACTTCACAACTTTCACTTTTATTTACCCTTTTCTAAGGACACCTTGCTGAATTTTTTCTATGGAACATTTTATCCCAGCATAGAGTCATATAAAAAAAAATAGGAAGATGTTTAAGTGGGCAAGAAACATGAAATCACCAAAGTTGAAAGGAACATAGTAGTATTGGGGGAAATTGAGAAAATGTTGCTTATCCAGCATCACCACTGTGACTACCTGGAGGCTGGTTTAATGAGGCTACAATTCATATTGAAGAAAGTAGTTTTGTAATTACCTTCAAATGACCAAATGATATAGAATTCTAAAGAATTCTAAGGGGAGTTTATATTCCCAGTAATGAACCCATTTGCAACTGGCAGGATTTTTATTATTTTTTTCAATCTAAGGCTTTTATTGGGTAAACACTATTTAAATATATGTTAACTTCAATTCTATATCCATGTGAACAGTTTATTTTAGGAGCTTATTTCAGAATATACAGTAGTGATAAAATATGCTAAAAATAATGCCAATTTTTCTTTAAAAACCTGCTTTGCTTCGAGTGAAAGTTCTATAGCTAGAACTTAGAAATACTTACAGCCATTAATTAAGCTTTAAATCATACCACAAGAAGTTTACTTAGTTAATAGCAAAAAGTATGTTTAATTAAAATCCATATTTCTTAATGGTGAGTATAGAAAGGTAAATACTTCATGTTTTGATTCAGAGTTTCTACAGTTAATTCTTCTTTCATATCAAACTTCTCAAAAGTCATAGTTTCTTGATAACACTTTTCTCTTTTTCTGTTGTTTTGCTTATTCAAGAGATAAGTGACTTTAGTGTATTGAAGTATAATCCCAAACTGAGACATGTCCTCTCTACTACACAAAAATGAAATCAGAAAGCTTTTAGGAAGAGGAAGTGTCATGGGAGTTCTTTTTTTTTTTCTTTTTTTAAGATTTTTATTGGGGAAGAGGTACAGGACTTTATTGGGGAACAGTGTGTATTTCCAGGACTTTTTTTTCAAAGTCAACTTGTTGTCCTTTCAATCTTAGTTGTGGAGGGTGCTGTTCAGCTTCAAGTTGTTGTCCTTTCACTCTTAGCTGTGGAGGGCACAGCTCAGCTCCAGGTCCGGTTGCTGTTGCTAGTTGCAGGGGGCACAGCCCACCATCCCTTGTGGGAGTTGAACCAGAAACCTTGTGGTTGAGAGGTTGCACTCGAATCAACTGAGCCATTCGGGAGCTCAGTGCAGCTCAGCTCAAGGTGCCCTGTTCAATCTTAGTTGCAGGGAATGGAGCCCAACATCACTTGTGGGACTCGAGGAGTTGAACCAGCAACCTTGTGTTTGAGAGCCCACCAGCCCATGTGGGAATCGAATCAGCAGCCTTTGGAGTTAGGAGCACAGAGCTCCAACCGCCTGAGCCACTGGGCCTGCCTGGGACTTCTTTTAATTCATCTAAAATGTTTCCTTTCTAGAGGTAGAAAGAGTATCAAGAGAAAAATTGATTTGCTCTAAATACAGAAATTTTTAAAAATATTTTGTAGGATTAAGGATATTTAAATCAGTACATTTTGATATATTAAGAATGAAGTTACAGGAGAAAAATAACAATTTCTTATAAATATTTAGAAAATTGCAAGAGTAAAATTTGGTGATGGAAACATACAGATAGATGGGTGTATGGGCTGAAAAGCTTTGTATAAATAATTTTTACAGCTCAATAAAATGTAGTTTTAATTAAAGTACAAAAGCTGAAAGAATAATAGTTTTTCATTATGTTTTCTATTAAACACTTATAGTAATAATTATTTGTAGACTTTATGAGTATTAATTAATTTAATTATCACAGCTGAGTTAGCTATTATAACGAACTTCATTTAACAGACCAAAAAGCTAAGATAAAGAGTTGAACAACTTGCCAAAGTACACATGAGTAGCATTTTCAGACATAAAATTTGACCCTAAGCAAACTTAATTAATTTCAGAATCCATTTTAAATTACTATAAAAGCAGCCATTATATAAGAACTAGTAACATTAAATTAAGAAAAACATATAAGTGTTAGAAAAAATGATTTTCTCATCTATTTCTTTAACCTGAATAGTTTTTGCCATGTGCCCATCATGTAGTTATTAGTAAGAAAATACAAAAAATTCAGACAAAGAAACAAAGATAACTAAATAAAACAAACACTACACTTGAGAAGCTAAAAATTCCCAAGAACAGCAACTGAAAGGATTGTTAGAAGGTTCTGTCACGCCCCAGATGTGAGATAACTTATTCAGGGGGTCCATGGGGAAGGCCAATTTAAACAAGCTTTGTGTCTCAAGATATTTGTTACTGTCTACATCTATCCATACACAATAAAACATGTATTTTATTTGGGACACAAACATGAACCTGGGGTGAGAATAGCTGAAATGATTATTTCAATAAGTTTTGACTGGTTTAATAAACACAGATAGAAGGAGAAGGAGGAGGGGAAAAGGAAGGGGGAAGGACAGAAAGAGGAAGAAAAGGAGAAGCAGAAAGAGATGGAGAAGGAGGAAACAAAGCCAGAAGGAGAAGTAGTAGAAGGAAAAAGGGGAGAAGAAGGACAAAAAATAGAAGAAGGAGAGTAACTAGGACGTGGATGGGAAGAAGGAGGGAAATGCAATTGTATGCGGTAGGCAAAACAAGAACCTTCCTTCTTTGAAACATTTTCTGAAGTCTTCAAATAAAAGAAGTCTCCAGCTTGCTGGTGTATTCTTTGCACAAACATAAAGGAAAAAATGAGTAGTGGAATAGCTTCCTCCCATTCTCACAACCCTTTTAAAACCATCTCAGCACTCAGAGTAGGTAATCATTTAATGACACTCTGTGCAATCCCAATAGTCATCAAGGTAGTCCGTTTAAAAATGTTGCAAGCACAACCAGGAAACATAGTAGTATATAGGAAAATATAAGGAATAGAAAAATGTCTATATACGATAAGATAATACAATCCTTATAAAGCAAAAAGGAAAATATAATGCATTTTATTGTATGTTTGTATGTGTATTTGTGTGTGTATATGTATATAAATATATGTGTATGTATGTACATATGCATGTACATATACATTTGGCCATAAAATCAGAACATAAAGGAAGAGAATAAAGCTTCTTGGCTGAAAGTACTAAAATATAACTACTGAAGCTTGAGACTTTCAATTTTTAAAATCAAAAAAATAATTAACATGTCTCAGAGGAGGTAGAATGGGGATTAGATGACTTAACAATATAGCAAACTTCTAGTTTGTTTTTTTCACATCTGCACCTGCCCCTCCCCAAACCTCCGAGGCCCCCTGATCTGAGAGGCAAACCTCACTCCTCCGCCAGCACCTCATGGGGCCATCTCTGCATCCTGGAGAACTTCACAGATACCTCAGCCAGTTCACTGGGAATCTATGCCTGTACATTTAAAGGCTTCCCGATATATGGGACATGGACACTAGAGTTGACCAAGTAAATAGTTAAATTTTGTGAACTTATGTCACCAGCTTTTTTAATAGTATAAAAATAATTTGTCATTCTTATATGAAATAATCTCAAAAATAAATTTGAGAATCCACTCTGGCAGAAACACACACACACACACGCACACACACACACACACACCACACACACACACACTATGCAGTGGGATGTAACTAACTGCAGAGGCAGGCAGACATCTATCTTGATGCATCTGTGAGACCCCTTTGTGACTTAGAGGCAAGGGGAACGGAAACTAATATGTTGCTCATACTGCCTGCTTTACCAGAAGTTTCCTTTTGTCTTTGACCCAAGAATCAATAATAGCGTGTTTTTGACAAAATCCCTGAAAATTTGGCAAGTTAATGTTTCATCTGAAAATCAGGTAAAATTCCAGACCCTTCACAATTTTTTACAACTATATTATAGTATAACAGTGATACTGGATCTGTCCACCAAACAACAAATATATTAAATTGAAAACATATTTTAACAATTGAAAGAGAAAAAATAGACAAAATAAATTATTTTAAATCTTTAAAATTTTGTCTTAGAAATGAATTGAAATTATATTTACAGGATATTAAAAATGACGTTAAAATTTACGTAGCAAACTGTGTAAATGGGACAGGTAAATGGGACACACAAACTTACTTATAAAAAAAGAATAAAAATAAATTAAACATTAATCCAAGAACTGAAAAGAAGTAGCAAATAAGATCAGAAGGGAGACCTAAGAAATTATAATTGATAAGCTAAGTGGTTTTTGTTTTGTTTTGTTTTGTTTTGATGACACAAAATTAATGAACTATTAACAAATCTCATAAAGAAAATCATTGTCAGGAAAAAGTAATATTTACAGTGTCAGATGTGAGAAGTTGAATAGTAAAAATAGAACAACTTCAAGAATTGGAAGAGAAGTATCCCATATTATTTTCTAATAAGTGTAAAAAGCTGGAGGAAATAGTTACTTTCTTAGGAAAATGTGAATTAGAAATTACCATGAAAGAAAGAAAAGAACACCTACATTAAAACTATGACATGGAGGATATTAATGGCATTTAACAGTAAATATAATCCAAGACTAAAATTTAAAGAGCTCGTGAAAGAATAAGATAATGATAGATTAACCAAAATCTGGCCTTGTGATTTATTATCAGGTCCTTTATAAAAAGATTAGAAACAAATGCATGTGTAATTCCCTCCTGAAATTATTTCAAGTAGTTGAATTATTAACTTTTCCATTTCACTGATATGCTGTTATTTTGTTTTTCTATTTGTTAGTTGTTCATTTGTTCGTAGTATGTAGGTTGTAAAGTGTGTGTATATATGTGTATAGCTTGTGAAAGGATTTTCTAAAACCCAATCAAAGATACTCATCCCCACTTAACTCAATTTAAATAAAGCCATGGGAAAATTATCTTCAAAATAATAGAATGGAAAATATAACTTATTTAAACTTCAAAAACCTAGAAATAAAGCTCATCTCTTCTTAAGCTTTTCTTTTTTTTTTCTTGTCTAGCTTTATATAATCAATCTCAAGGGCAATAAAATTAAGATTCAGAATAAGTTGGGTGAGAATGATATTAATTTCTGAGTTTTTTAAATGTCAGTATTAAAATAAGGTTAACTTGAATGAATTTTTTCTTAACAATTATAATATAAATGTTCTCTGGTATTTTTCTCTTATGTTCTCATCAGCATACCCTTAACAATATTCATAGAAACAAAAATTTTCTAGTCCATGTCTTTTGAGAATGAAAATTAATCGATTATTATATATCATAACAGTATGTTTCTTAGATATAAAGCCTAAATTATTTATTGTTTAAGTAACGCACGCCAAAATTGAGCATTAAAACATACTACATTTTTATTTTGGAGAGTTAGATCTGGTCTTGGCAATATACTCAATGTAGCACTCTAGAAACTTACAATTTTGATCTCCAATAAGAACAGACTCACCATTTACTAGGTCTCAGATATTAAGAGAAGGAAAGAATGAGGGAAATGGAAAAGGAAAGAAGTCTATCTTATGGATCCATATCTCATCTCCATCAATTGCTCATATTAAAAATCTTGAAGCTTGATTCCTAAATTTCATTTCTTTTCCCATCTCTCAACTGACCCCGTTTGCTCTACTATTGAATTATATACCAAATCTCATTAGGTATCACCATTAATTCAGCCACAGTCCATACATAGCCAGCCACCATTTTCTATTGACTGTAAAATTGCAATAGCGCCCTAATCTTTCTCCCAACTTCATGCACTCCTCCTATAATTCATTCTCCAAACAAAAACCACAATGAGCATTATTATAGTCTTCGAATATTACAAATGTTTTCTCTTTTTTCCCCAGAATTTTGCACTCAATATTCTGTCTGCTTTGCCTCCTTAATAGTTATTGGATTTTTTATTTTATTTTCATTATTCCAGTCCAGATCAAATGCTCCTAATTCAAAAAGCTTTTTTTTTCTTTTTTCTAGCTACCCTAAATTGTGGTTTATATATCCTTTATTAAGAAACAATATTTTAGGTTCTTGAGAGCACTTATCATTACTGGAAATTATTTTATTCTACCTAAATAAAATATAAGCTTATTTTCAGCAAGTATTTTTCTGTCTTCTCAATGGTTTATATGTATATCCTATAATTAATATGTTTGAATATCTGATTTAATGAATAAATAGATGAAAATATTTACTTTCTCAATAATATTTCTATTTATAAACAAATAAGAAATTAAACCACACTAAAACATTGAAGACTAACTGTGACGGGCCAGCCGCCACAAGTCGATGGGTTCCCGAATGGGGGAGTGGGAATGAATAAAAGACACTCTCACATATGATGGCAATCGCGGACTTCAGTGATCCTGAAGACACTAAGTTTATTTTACTGCACCCATATAAGCAGTTTGAGCACGTGCAAGTATGTATTAACATAACAAATGTAAATTCTTTAGCTTTCACATAGAGGATACAACATTCACTGAAACTCTCACAAGTAATTATCTTATCAATTGCCCTGATAGGCATCAGCCTTCTGTGTCCGGGAATGGGCCGCTCCCACCAAATTCATCAGCAGCTTACAAGCTCAAGATCCCCCCAGGTGCAGGCAGAGACAATTGCCTCAGGGGGAGGAAACAGGTAGCATAAACCGAGCCATTCTGCAAAGCTCAGAGTTTCCTGTAACCATGGCTCCCCACAACTAACTTTGTAAACTACTTTGTTTTATTCTTAGACAAACATGCAATCAAAAATCGAACAATCAAAATATTCCAAAAGAGATACAGAAATTTTAAAATGAATGTTTCGTACATGAATGCACTGCTCTAGGCTAGATCATATCAATAAGAGAATGAACAGCTCAAAAATAATTTGGATTTTATTTATTTTAGTAATACTATTAATAGATAAATTAAATAAAGCATTTGGCCTCAAAGCATCAACTTTATTCATCCATTCATATATTTATTTAATAGATATTTTACTTGTTATCATATTCTAAGTTCTGTACTAGCGAGAAGGACCCAATTTGAGATGACACAAACAGCATGACACATCCCATGAAACAAATCAAGCAATAATTCTAGTGAATATAGAATCTAATAATATTTTTTGCAGGAATAAATGCAATAATCATGAAAATAACTAGTAATAAGGCCCAGTGAGGAAAATGTTTAACAGTTAATATTTTATTACAAACATCAACATCATCATTAGCAGACAGCAAAATGATGAGAATGACTCCACAGAAATATTCATAGGGACTGCCTGTTTAAACATTGTTTGAAAATTAACACAAATGTCAAAGACATAATGCAAATGTATATTAGATGAACTAAGAACAGGATGAACAGTATAGAAAAGCAAATTAATAGTGATTTAAAAGAAAATTCACAATTGTCACCCCAATAAATTTAATAAAATAAAAATTAAAAAAAAAGAAAAAAAGAAAATTCAGAAATTCTCCAAAAACACAGATAAGAACTACACTGCAGAATCTTGTTTTGAGGAACAGCATTCTGATCTAAATTAAGTCATCCTTCATAGAATGATATTTAAATTCATATTTTAAAGTTCTCTGTGTTAATTATATGTTAGGGGCACTCTCTTTCTGAAATAACATCAAATTTAAAGATGTTGATGATTTTTCATTACATTTGTGACTTCTCTAGTTAACAATGTAGTCACATTGGTAAATGGTAAAAGCAGGTTTTTGTATAAGTCAGCAATTCAGAATCAACTTTTTTGGTGAAATGAATATGTAGTACTTGTCTTTTCATTAAAACGTGTTTCATTTATTTTAGGTCATTGGTGCTGAAAAGTGTTTATTACAAAAGAAAAGTGTTAAGAATAAATGCAATAACACATATTTACGTAATAAAAAATGTACTTGATTTATATCATACACTAGATTTTTGCTACTCAAATTATGTTTTGCAGATTAAGAGCATATGCAACACTTGGTAACTTTCCAGTCAATACACATGGTCTGGTCTACAACCCACACAGCAAGGTTTGAATGAATGACAAATCTACTATTTCTATAGGGTATCTATTTGCCCACTATATGCTTTGCTATAGAAATTCTCATCCCCTATTTTCTTGCATTTACAGCAAGAATATTCTATTTCTGATTCTAATCGGTAGCTTTCGTGTCTTCCTACACCTCAAGGCTTAGGCAATATCCATGTCAAAACTGGTTGTTTCATCATGTGGCCGGCAGAGAGAGTGGTGTTGACCATTACCCCCATTACCATGGGAGATGAAATGTTGTAAAGGGAAAAGTTTGATGACTTCTCTGTCCAAGTGAATTTATTTTTATTAGAGGACAACTTACGTACACTTTTTGAAAGAGAGACGCTAGTTTCTCACATCATGAAAAGGTGTAAAAAAGAGGCTGGTTTGTGGTAGTATTCTTTCAGATTTAACTTCTTAACTATGTGAGAAATGTATTCACTATTATGTATCTCATAAACTACTAGATTAGACATTGGTAGAAACTAGAAAAAACTAAGTGGAGGTCTAACAAATTAACATATTTTATTTTAAAATTGTTGTTAATAATAAACTTTGTTTAAAAAAAAAAAAAAAAAAACTAGGAGAAATGCTAGATCAGATGTGATACTGGGCACATATGAGAGCCAGGAAATATAGTCACATTCGGAATAGGTAATTATGAAGAAATAATGATTAAGGATTTTCTGCCACATCCAAGAAAACACATATTACTAAATCCACACATAGAGATACCATATTTGATAACACCAAAGTAAAGTAGAATTCTCAACAACCAGGCAAAAGAGAGATTACCTGGAATGAAAAGAATGTTAGGTCACAAGAGATCTCATCAGCACTTGTGAAAAAGATAATTTAATGGAAGATAATCTTCAAATTCTTCCATTTGAATATATCTTCCAATGGAAGGCGGGGGATGGGGGGGGAAGCCAACCTAGTATTACCAGTTTACTTCTGCTAACCTTCAAGAATATTAGTAAAATAAAAACATTATATGCAAACAAAAATTATAAATTTTACTAATTAGCCCATACTCACTAAAACAACACATTAATAAATTTTCCACAAAGAGACTGAAACTCACAAATACTGCATTTGGTAGGAAATGGTAAATTTATAAAGATAAATTTTCATTTTAAAAATGTAATCAAAGAAAACTAAGTAACTACTGTTCTTTAAACAATTGGTAGGATTTACAATTGGAAAAAATGCCCTGATTGCATACTGCTTTTTAAAAATTACTTTGCTATCTGTGGATTGAAAGAAGTAAACAAAGAAGATTCTACTTTTGTTATAACAAGCATACAATTTTAATTATGGATAGGTACAATTTTATAAAAAATAGCTAGAACAGAAGATAATTCAGAGGAGACAGAGTTTGGCACATATTGAACGAATGAGTAAATGGGTGTGCAAAAGCGAAGGTACAGATTCTTTAGTCATGAGAGAAACAGGTGGTTGAAGAACAGGAGTTGAGATGAAAAAGGAAACTGAAATGTATTAAGTGTTAGAATGGCTGCAATTTGAATTATTTCAAATTGAATAAATAATTAGTAAACAGGTAAACCAACATTCTTTCCCCTTCTTTAGGAAACTACTGAAATACTGAAGAATTCTAGGGAATGATTTCTAAGCAAAACAGTGATAGGCATAATTCATTTGGCATAAATTTTTCTCAAGAGTAATGGCCACAAAAAACAAAAGAATTTAATTAATTATGAATTGAATTAATTGTTGAATTGAGTTAATTATGAGGAGATCAGAAAAGATATTAGCAGAAGTCTTCTAGGAAGAAAAATGTTTGGTTCTTTTCCTTTGTATTGTAATTGCATCATATTGTGTTTTGGGAACAACACAGAAGTCACACTTTTGCCTCTTCATTGTACTGGGTGAGTGAGCGTATAGGGTGATTGAGCCATTTTGTGAAGGAGAACAAGTCTCAGGATGATGATGATGCTATGAAACACAGAGCATCATTGAGTTGCTGAACAAATATACTTTGATGGTGATCCAGCTCTAGAACTTATTGGTCAACTGGCCATCTATATTATGTAAATGTGTTTAACTTGGCTCTGGGCCCAAGTTGTTAGTATGTTTGTGATTGTCTGAAATGGGATGCATATTAGACAAAATCGAGCCACTCATGGAGTCTAAGTGGCCAGAGGTTTAACAAGCTTTGTACGGAGATGTTAAGATAACTGAAGATATGTGTAGAGGAAACTGATGTGGGAATGAGGGGTCGTGAAAATGAAGAAGCACAGAGTTTGGGGAAGAAAGGACATTTAATTAATTCCAAAGGCCCACCTAAATAGCTTGTTGTTTGTGATATGGGTATGTATGTTTGTTTGTTTTTTGAGATTGTCATTATTTTACTGGGTTTAGCTCCCATGAATGAAGACTCCATAAACTCACCTTATAGGACATATATTTTTTGCTATTAATTCTTGAATTTCAGGTCCAGACAGGGTTTTATATATATATATATATATATATATATATATATATATATATATATATATATATATATATATGCATAATATATGGAAAGTATAGACTTGTTGCCTCTGGTACATAGTAGAAAATTCACAGCTGTTCACTATACTGTTCAATATTTCTTTTGTTCTCATATTTTTTCCATCTTTCTTACAATTTCTTGTTTCCACTGTCAAAGCAAACATTTCCCCAGACAAAGCTAAACAAGCAAAGCCTTTATTCAATGTTGTTGCAACAGAGAACAGAAGCCAGACCTCATTTTGAGCTCAACTCCACTGAAAAAAGGGTTGGATAATTTTTAATGTCTGAGGTGGAGGGATTTTAGGTCATCTGTGTTTGGTAATTGGCTTGACCTAAAGGAAAAGTAAACTTTCTCTTATTGTCATGACAAGAGGCATTTTTATGACTTTGAGCAAGGCTATCAAGTAAATTAGTTTCCTACAATACCCTCCCCCCCCCCCCCCCCCACGACCACCACCACCATCCCACTCCCCAGCTAGACTGGGAGATAGTATCACTATTATCTGTAAGGATTATATTTCAAATCAATGGCTTGCAGGTCCTTGAGAAAGATCATCCTAGGTTGTAAGAGGCTTTATAAAAGAGTTACATCTCAAAGGGTAGACGAAGAATTTACAGTTATACTTTTTCTAAAAAAAAATGCTCTAAGAAATGAAAGGTCAGCATAACCTAGAGGCAAGATGAAGCCTATCTATAATTTAGTCTTCGGGTAACAGGAAGTTTGTCTTCTAGGGCATCTAACAAGCAGTGAGCAATAAAACATGAACAAATGAACAAATCAGTCTATGACCTGGGTATCTTCCCTTGCCACTATCATACTGAAGCTCTCAATGACATGGTGATATTATTTATCACTTAGTGTGGCTCCTCATATATATAGCCCTGGATTTTGAATAGCTGTGTAGAACACAAGTCAACCACTGACATGAGTTGGACATGAAGAATGAAAAATATATATGTTTATTTTAAACGCTAATATCTTAGGTTTATTTGATACCACACAGCACGATCCTGAATTGCCAGACTAATACAGACATTGGTTTCAGAAGTAGAGAGCCGTCTCAACGAATTGCAAGTGTGACAGGAGCTTATCAGTTGGGAGTGGAGGAAACAATTAGCAGAGGCTGGAAAGATGTCCCTGTTAAGCAGAAGCAGAATATTTGATAACACCATGTCTCTGAAAAACCTTGTGAGGCTGATTCCATGTCCAATTATTTTGTAGCTCTAGGGGATGAGGTCAAAACCAGAATATTAGTGTTTTTGGTTGTTACTGATTGAATTTTATCAGGTATTACCAGAAAAAGATAAGATAAGGAAATAATTTGATTTTTGAAAAGCAGAAATGATAGGAAGTAAAAGCATTTGGAACTTTGGACCTTGATGCTATGAATAGACTCAAACTGTAGAAGATATTTGATAAAGGTTTGGAGAGCTATCAAAACTCAGCATTTTGGCAATGATAAAGTTAAGAGTGTAGCCGTCCCACTTATTTCAAAAATTCTCTGAGGATTCAAGTGTCTAGGGGAAACGATAAATTAAGGATATGGAGGATAGTTAAACCTCAAAACTGAATGAAGTGATTTAGAGAAAATCAGGCTATAACTTTTTCCAAAGGCCCAAGGTTAAATTTATCAGATTCAAACTCAAAGATGGTTGGAAACTGGAGGTTAGAAATATATATGTATATTTTTCTACATTATACATATTATAGATGATATAATCAGATATGAAAATTGTATCTTAATAAGAACTACAGGTATGAGTATTGCTAGCATATGCAATGGGACAATATCAAATAGGTCAAATTTTTACTCTGCTTTCAGAGAGTCCTATTGCTAAATCAAGTACAAACCTAGAATATCAACAATAAAAAAAAAATGCTATTACTATTGTAGACTTTTGCCCCTTCCCCCAAATTCCTTTAATTGGACGTGAGTTTAAAAAGTTGAATAAGTCCAAAATAATCACAATCCCTTAAGGGAAGCCAAGAAGAATAACGGGAAAGAAGCATTCCCCTGAATGCAGAGCCAGGGCCATAGAAAACAATGTATCATGGAACAAATCTGTACAGCAAACTCAGGATCGAATCAATGAAAATTCACCAGCGCTATTAATTGTAGGGCTTGCTCACAATGCCTTTTCAGCAGGATTTCAGAAATGCCAGTCCTCTGACTTTTGAGGGTCTTCCATGCCTCCCTTTCTGATAAGGAGAATTTAGTGCAGACATTATTTTACCATTGAATATTGGAAGTTTGTGGAGAGAAGGCAATTTGTCCTTTAGTTCATGTGTTTTTTTTCAGATTAAGGGCCACAGCCAGACCTGCTGTTGAAATTAGTACACAGAACAGAAACTCTGGAACTTGACCTGGATAATGGGTTTTTAGGTTGCTTCTTTTGGGGATGATTGTGCATTATATGCTAAGAGAAAACAAAATGTACAAAAAAAATTAAACACAGGGATACTTAGCAACAAAAACATGAATTAAAAAATTAATGCTAACCAAAGCATCTATTTGAAACTCTGCATTATCCACTTCTTTTTCATGCAAGTGCAGAATTGTTATATGACAATTAGGGCCAATGAAATATGAAATAAAATGGTTGTACGCTACTCTAAAGCTTTATTGTACCCCTGAGAAAGTGTATTCTGAGGTCATATCTTGAGATGCTGGTATCAAAATGATTCTATCTATCTGAGTCTCTGGGTGACTTCCTGGAATAAAAAAGCCTCTCAACCATGGCCCATAGTTCATACATTGGACATGTGATTTGGGAGAGAAATGAACACTTCATCCATTGAGGGTTTCAGGATGAGATTTTCCACAGCATAATATAGATTATCAGGTATAGTATGTACTTGATTAGCTGAAAAGACATATATTTGAAAGATAGATCAGTGATCCATGCTCATGTTCTATTATATTTTGAAATTAGTGCCTTCTTCCAAACATGTATGTATGTGTGCATACTAGTATTGAATTTAAAAACAAAAAAACTTACTAAATTAAACTGGGATTGTGAACAAATTGAATTCTGCACTAATTTAAGGATGTGAACTGTGTATTAAGATGAGATACATATCTGAGAAATGATACTCGGTATCTGTTAGCTTTAAACACAATCAAATCTAGCTAACATTTTATTGTATTAGAAATAGTATAATATCAAGTTATATAAAACACCATTCTGAAAATCTGGGAAATATTGAAAGGTAAGTTACTTGAAAAACATCTGTTACCATAATGCAAATGAAAATGTGTCTATATCTTTTCTGAACTCTGTGTTTATATTTATATTTTTATAAACATATTTTTCACATTGTCTTGTTAATATAAAATTATTTATACTTATAAGTATAATAGACAAAAATATTCCACAAGCCAGATATGTAATAACTTACATAAATAATGTATATATATATTTTGCATGTAAAGTGGTGGTTTGCAATTGTTCAGCTATATATATATATATATATATATATATATATATATATATATATATCTGCTCAAAAACACTATGTGGTAAACATTCCACATGATTTATATTGCTTCCTTAAAATAACTGAATAGTATCAATATTTTTTATGATTATTGTAATGTACTGATAAACTAGTTTCTAATGAATTAAACTACTCATCATACAGTTATTCATAATGAATACTTTTTTCATTCTGTTTTTGAAAATATATTGATAAACTTATTGATCATAACATTTCAGTGGGTCCTAATCTGAAACTGAATTTTGTCACTTCTCTGCTCTTTCTGTCTCTGTCTCTCTTTACACACACACAGACACACACACCCTCATTGTCTTCTCTTTCTCTTCCCTTGCTTCATTCATTCTTTCCTTCCTTACTTCTTCTTTTCGTGCTGCTTTTCTTCCTTCAATATTTACCTTCTTTCTTCTTTTTATCTATGGATGGAAAGTTCGTATTTTTTCTCATGTATTTTATAGAAAGAGATACATAAATGTGTATATAGAGAAAAGAATCTGCTGCATTCCTAGATGCTACTTATCCTACTCCTACTCAGTTATATATCAGTTTCTAAAATGAAAGGCCAGACACATATTTTCTAAATAGTACCCGTGTATATTCTTAAGTATAATGGAAATCATTAGGATTTGTTGTTTTGTTCTGTTTTTGTTTTGTTGTTGTTATTGTTTTCTATCAGTGTTTTAGCTAGGGTTTCTTCCAAAACAAGGCGTGGGTTCAGAAATTTTGTTTAGGGAAGTAATCATATGTTTCAGCAGTGGGGAACTTGGCAAAATAAAATAGGCCAGTAGAATCAGGCAATCTGAGAATAAGCTACTGGAATAGTTACTGCTCTCAGTTACCAAGACTAAAGTTTGCAAAGAACCTCCCAGGAGCTTATGTGAAAACATTCCAAGAGAGATCCAAGATGGCAGAGTAGATGAACACTGTCTGCTTCCTTCCATGAAGACATTAAAATTACAACTAAATTATAGAACAATCAACCTGAAGAACTATCTGAAGTCTAGCTGAACAGAAGCTTTATAACTAAAGATATAAAGAAAAAGCCAATTTGAGACTGGTTGGAGGCACAGAGACATGAAATAGGCTAGTCCCAAAACTCCATGTGGCAGTTGAAAAGGACACCTCAGCTGTGGAGGTCCCCCAAGAGACCCAGCCCCAGCCCACAGTTCTGGTGCCAGAAGGAGGAGCCTTTTCACAGTTCTGAAAATCAGTGGGGATTCCAACAATCTGGGTTGGATGGAAAGCTGCGGGAATCCCAGATATCCTCTTCAAGGGCTGGAGCACAGACTCATTCATTCGCAGGCACTTACCCTGGGCACCAGCAGAGAGACCGTGACTCAAGTGGCGTCAGATGCACACATGGGGCAGACTGAGGTGTCTAGCTTCCAGAAGAGGGCTGGAGGACAGTCACAATTTTCCCTGTGAGGTGGCCTTCTCCTGTGCAGCTGGCAAGTGAGAGCCAGCTTTCTTTTGTTGAACCCACCCGCACAGGCCAAATCTGAATTTAATTGGTCTGGTGATACTACTGACTCACTGGGAACTCACCCTACCCAACTCCCCAATCCTTTCTTTTATTGCTGGAGCACATTCTTATTTTTTATACATTCTTATTTTTCTTATAGCCTGCTTTATATATATTTTTTTACTATTTATTTATTTATTTATTTATTTATTTATTTATTTATTTATTTTGACATTCAACACTATTTTATATTAATTTCAGGTGTATTGTATAATGGTTAGACATTTATATAATTTAAAAGTGATCCCCCTGACTAGTTTAGTACCCACCTAGCACTATACATAGTTATTACCATATCATTGACTATATACCGTATGCTTTATTTTACATCCCCCTGACTGTTTTATAACTACCAATTTGTACTTCATAAGCCCTTCACCTTTTTCACCTTGCCCCAACTCCCTTCCATCCATCACCCCAATACATCTAGTACCCATCTGACACCATACCTAGTATTACAATATTATTCACTATATTACTTATGAGATAATCCCATAAGTACTTTGTAACAACCAATTTGTTCTTCTTAATCCCTTCTTTTTTCACCCACCTTCAACCACCCTCCCATCTGGCGACCATCAAAATGTTTTCTGTATCTATGAGTGTGTTTCTGTTTTGTTCTTAGTATCCACATATAAGCAAAATCATATTGTGTCTGTTTTTCTCTGTCTTACACTCCATTCATCAGAACAACCTCGAGGTCCATCAATGCCACCACAGATAGCAAGAACCCATCCCCTTTCATAGCCTAGCAATATTCCATTGTATATACGTGCTAGCTACTCTTTGTCCCATATTCTATACACAGACAAGTAGGCTGCCTCCACATCTTGATCATTATAAACAATGCTGTAATGAACATATAGATGCACATGTCCACTCAAAGCAGCATTTTGGGTTTCTTCGGATACTCAGAGGTGGGTTCATTGTGTCATTCTTTGTTTCTTGTGATAGCCTTTATTTTAAAGTCTATTTTGTCAGGTATAAGCTTTGCTACCTCAGCTTTTTCTGTTTGTTTGTTTCCATTTTCATGAAATATCTTTTTCCCACCCCTTTAATGTCGCTCTGTGTGTCTTTGATATGAAGTAAGTCTTTTCTAGGCAGCTTATGTAAAGGTCTTGTTTTCTTATCCATTCAGCTGCCCTAACTTTTGATTGGAGCATTTAGCCCACTTACAATTATACTAATTATTGATAGATATGTAGTTATTGTCATTTTATTATTCACATTTTTTCTTTTTTCTTTTGTCTTAATGAAGTCCCTCTAATCCTTGTAATACTGGTTTGGTAACGAGTAACTCCTTTAGCTTTTTCTTGTCTGGGAAGCTCTTTATTTATCCTTCGATTCTAAATAAAAGCCTTGTTTGGTAGTGTAATCTTGGTTATAGGTCTTTGCTTTTCATCATTTTGATTATTTTGTGCCAATCCCTTCTGGCCTGCAAAGTTTCTACTGAGAAATCAACTGACAATCTTATGTGAGCACCCTTGAAGGTAACTAATTGCTTTTCTCTTGGTGCTTTTAAGATTCTCTCTTTCTTG
Organism: Rhinolophus sinicus; assembly: GCF_057876585.1. NCBI lineage: Eukaryota > Metazoa > Chordata > Mammalia > Chiroptera > Rhinolophidae > Rhinolophus > Rhinolophus sinicus. The sequence goes on from NC_142516.1 coordinate 161,408,566, forward strand.
TAACCTTTGACATTTTAATTATGAGTTGTGTTGGTGCTGGCCTCTTTGGTTCATTTTGTTTGGGACTCTGGGATTGTGTATCTGATTTCTTCACCAGGTTAGGAAAGTTTGGGGTCAATATTTCTTCAAATAGGTTTTTAATTCCTTGCTCTCTCTCTTCTCCTTCTGGTACCCCTATAATGCAAATGTTGGTACACATGATGTTGCCCCACAGATCCCTTAAACTCTTCTCATTCTTTGGATTATTTTTTTCTTTTTGCTGTTCTTATTGGTTGTTTTCTGCTACCTTATCTTCTAAATCACTGATTCAATCCACTGCTTCATCTAATCTACTGTTGATTCCCTTTAATGTATTCTTCATTTCAATTATTGTAGTCTTGTTTCCTGACTGCTTTCTTTCTTCTTTTTTTTTTTTTTTTTTTTTTTTTTCAGTGGGGAAGTTTCTCTCTCTCTTTTTATGTTTTCTATCTCTTTGTTGAAGTTCTCCCTTAGATCACTGAGCATCCTCACAACCAGTGTTTAGAACTCTGCATCTTATAGGTTGCTTGTCTCTATTTTGCTTAGTAATTTTTCTGGAGTTTTGTTCTGTTTTTATTTTTTTGTTGTTGTTTTTTTTGGGGGGGAGGGGGGTATTTTTTTTTTTTTTTTTGTCTCCCCATTTGACTGCCTCCCTGTGTTTATTTCTATGTAGGTCTGCTATGCCTCTCAGTCTTAGTAGAGTGGCCTTATGTACTAGATGTCCTATGAGTCCCAGTGGTGCAGTCTCCCTGGTCACCAGAGCCGTATGCTCTAGGTGTTTGCCTTATGTGTGTCATGTGTGCCCTCCTGTTATAGTTGAACCTCGGTTGCTGTTTGGACATCAATGGGAGGGATTGACCCTCAGGCTGATTTGTTATGAAGACTGGCTGTGACTATAGCAGAGGAGCTGTTGTCCAGGGGCTCACCCTACAGAGCAGGGTACACTTTTGTGGGGCTCTAGTGCCTGCTCAGTCTGCCCTTTGGGTGTGTTGTCTTTAGAGGTGGCTGGGTGATGTTCTGGCCTATCTGGAAGGTGGCCATTAGGCCTGTCAGCACGTGGCTTCCTGGAGGGGACCTGCTGCAGGCCAAGTTCAGCTGCAGATTTTACCTGGCCCAGCCCACCTGGCATGAGCCACAGAGCAATCCATAGATGGCTCCCACCCTCTCTGTGCTTGGAGATGCCTTGAAAGGCCAAGCCAGGAACCAAGACCGGGTTGAGCTAGTGCCAGGCTTTGGGCTGCTCAGCTGGAGGTATGGGGGATGCTGAAGCTAGATGCTGCTTCTTTGGGTTTTGTGAACCTTTAAGAGATTTTAGGAAATTCTTCAGCATAAGCCAAGGCAGGCTGTTTATATGGAAAAGCCACTGGAAGCGGCTTCAGTGTGCTGAAAAGTTGAGGGTGGCATGTCAGGGAATCACTAGGGTGAGCTGACAAAGGGTGATAGCCAGTTTGATGCACACTTCAGCACAGCTGACTGCCACCAGCACCTGCATTCGGGAGAAAGACACCCCTCTAGCCCTCACCCTGAAGCAAGACAAATGAGTTTTCCCCCGTATATGCCTGGAAACTTTTGAACTGCTGCCCCAACACTGGAACTCACATCAAATGAGTCAGTCAATGGGTAAGTCCATGCATGGGCCCTTAAGAAGAACTCCTAGGAGTGCAACCACCCTGTGTCTCACTCAGCCACAGTCTCTGCTGGTTTTCCCAGACAGAAGATAGGGGTTCTTTTCTCCCCGGCACTGAAATCCTGGGATAGGGAGAGGCTGGGACCCCTCACTCCTCAGGGGGCGACCTCTACAGCTAAGATATCTCTCCTGATTTTTAATGGTTACACATGGGTGTGGGACCATCTTGTTTCGCTTGTCTGCCCATCCTACAGTCTCAAGGTGGATTCTTCTGTATGTCCATAGTTGAAGAGCTTCAATTCAGCTAGACTTCAGGCAATTTTCACTAATGGTTGTTCTGTGGTTTGGTTGTAATTGATGTGGTCCTGAGAGGAAGTGAGCACAGTATTTACCTACTGTACCATCTTGACGAGAGATCCTAAGATTTTACCTTTAAACTAACAGACTTAAACATGATGCAAAATCAAAATATACTCTTTGCATCAAATATATGAATGTAAGATGCATCACACCAATGAGGTAGTCTGGTTATAGGCAAGAATAAGACGTTGATGCTGATATGATTTAATTATTTCCTGGAAGTTTGACTAATTCATATTGAAAAAGTTGAAAATTTCCATCATCAGCAGTTGACATAATTGTCTACATTTAAAACTTAGAGGAATCAATTGAAAATCTATTATACCTAGAAATAAGATTCACTAGTGCCCACTTACAAAGTAAAATTTTTAAAAAATTAATATTTATATTTTTAACATTTATTTATTTATTTTAAGATTTATTTTATTAAAATACAGCTAACATATAATATTATGTTAGTTTCAGGAGTACATCATAGTTATTCAACAGTACCCACCTAACAGTGTTAATACCACATTATTGATTTTATTCCCTGTGCTAAAGAAGTGATAAGTCCAGCAATTATCTGATATTGTACCATGTTATCATAATATTGTTGATCTTTTCCCTCCTTTTTAAAATTTTCAATTAGACTTGACATTCAAAAGAGCAAGATCGGCCTCAGCAGGACTCTGATGCCTGCCCAATCCTCCCCTTGGGTGTGTCATTCTTTGAGGCAGCTGGGTGATGCTCGAGCTCGTTTTGAAGCTGGCCACTGGGGATGCAACCCCAGGACCACCTTGGAGGGTATCCGCTGTAGGTCAAGTTAAGCCACACCCATACTTCACCTGGGGCCACTCTGCAAGAACCACAAAAGAAATCCGCAGATGGCTGCCACCCGTGCTGTGCTTGGAAGTGCCTGGAGAGACCAAGCTGTGAACGAAGGCCAGCTGCTGATAGTGCCGAGCTTAAGGCTGCTCAGCCAGAGGTACAGGACACACTCAAAACATATGATGCTTTCTGGGTTCCACGAACCTTTGAGGGACCATAGGAAAGTATGCAGCATGAGCTAAGGCAGGAGATTTGTATGAAAAAGCCACTGGAAGGGGCTTGGGTGTGTCTGAAAATTGGGTGGGGCAGGGTCTCGAAGTGCCAGGGTGTGGTGAATGAGCAGCAAAGACTGAGATATTGCAGCCACCTGTGTCTGCATGTTGGGAAGGGGGAGGACTCACCAACGAAACAATGGCCTCTGCCAGCTCCTCCATCCAGGAGAAAGCTGTGCCTCCAGTCCCCATCCCAAACCAGACAATTCAGTCCCTACCACCTTTCCAGCTGCTGCCCTGCACTGGAGCTCAGAGTGAGTGATTCTGTTGGTGGGTAAGTGTGCATGGTCCTTTTAGGAGTAGCGCCTGGGAGTGCAGCCACCCTCCATTGCAGAGTCACAATCTCCACTGGTTTTTTCACAACCAGAATTTATGGGGACTTCTCTCCCTGGTACTGGAACCCTGGGCTGGGGTTGGGCTGTGACCTCTCGCTCCTCTGGGGGGTGGGGGGACCTCCACAGCTAAAATATCGCTCCCAATGTTTAATGGTCACATGAAGGTGTGGGACTAGCCTATTCTGTGTCTCTGCCTCTCATACCAGTCTTGAGGTGGCTTCTGCAAGTCCTTAGTTGTAGGGCTTTGGCTCAGCAAGATTGTAAGCAATTCTCAATGCTAGTTGTTTATGTAGTTTAGTTATAATTTGTATGTGGTTGTGAGAGGAGGTAAGCACAGTGTTTTCCTACTGCGCCATCTTGGTATTTCTTCACAAAATGTTATTTTTTAACGTTCTGTTGTACTGTTGAGAGTTCTACAAACTTGTCCAAAAACCAAACAAAAAAACCTGAGCTGATAGACCTACAATAATCTTTGGAACTATAATTCTTTATGAGGAGGATGTAGCTAGAGAAAGCTGCTTGTTTCTCCAAGAAAGCACGGCACGGTTTCTAATCCTGTATTAGATGTGACTAGGTGACCAGTATATATATATATATATATATATATATATATATATATATATATATATATATATATACACACACACATATATTTAAACTGACATCTAAAGGATGAATAACATATATATATATATATATATATATATATATATATATATATGTGTGTGTGTGTGTGTGTGTGTGCCTATGCCCCACCATATATATATATATATATATATATATATATGTTATTCATCCTTTAGATATCAGTTTAAATATCACCCTGCAGTTGAAATCACAAATAAGTTTTCATATAATTCTCACAACTTCTACTTTACCTTCAAAGATTCATCACCATGGTAATATCTAAATACATATATAGTAGTTTTATTAAAATATAAATTTAATATTTCAAACCAAATACTAAAAGATTTTTTAAAACATGACTATCTATTTCTAAAATTCACTTGGAAGAATAAATCACTGCAAATAGTTAAAAACATTTCTGTCAAGTGAAATGAGATGTAAATAGCTATACTACAATCAATGATATGTATTACCATTTCAACTACTTAAAATGATATGACGGTGGCTCAGGGACAGGAAAAAATATATCACATAGAAAATCAGTTATATATTTGAGTGAGCAAATAAATGAGAAAAGGATACTGGGTTTGGATTTCAGTATCTTAATGTATTTTTTTTTTTTTTTTTTGTGAATAACATAACATATATGATTTTCCCAAGTCTATTAATGAAAACAAATAATTTCATATGAGGTGTCAAATTTAAAGCACAGCATAGTGTTCTCACTATTTGAAAATCCAAATTGATATTAAAGCTGTTCTAGTCAGTCTCTACCTGTTTTTTCTCAACTCCTCACCTTTTTGGGGATGATAATGATGATGATGGTTGAAATTCCTGCAATAGTGGTATTAGTTATCACTGGTGTGGTCAGGCAGTGATGATTTGAAGGCAATGAGAAATGAAAAGTTGTGGCATTAATTCAATATTTACATAGATACATATACATTGTGAGATATTTACATATATTTACATGTATACATACACATTGTGAGATAATCACCACAAACACGGTAATATGTCCATTGTCTCACAGTTACCTTTTCTTTTTCCGATGAGGTGAGAACACTTAATATGTACTTTTTATTTTATTTATTTTTTTAGCAAATTTCAAATACACAGTACAGTTTTGTTAACAATAGTTACATTGTTATACATTAGATTTTCAGATTTTACTCACCTAGCATAACTGAAACGTTATACCTCTGACAACATCTCCCATTTCCCCGTCATCCAGCCCTTGACAACAACCTCTTTACTCTGTTTCTATGAGTTTGACTATTTTAGATTCCATATATAAGTTAGGTCATACAGTATTTGTCTTTCTGCATCTGGCTTATTTCCCTCAGCAAAGAGCAAAGGTCTTCCAATTCATCCGTGTTGTTACAATGGCAGGATTATCGTCTTTTAAAAAAATATGATATTTTTTGAGATATAATTGACGTATACTATTGTATTACTTTTACATGTACAGCATAATAAGTGTAGATATCTCTTTTGGGTCCTGATTTCATTTCTTTTGGGTCTGTACCCAGAAGTGGGATTGCTGGATCACAAGGTACTTTGATTTTCAATTTTTGAGTAATGTCTATAATTTTCCATAATGGTTATACCAATTTACACTTTCACCAACAGCATACCAGGGTTCCCTTTTCTCCATATCCTCACCAACACATATCTTTTGTTTGTTTGATAATAGCCATTCTAACAAATGTGAAGTGATATCTCATTGTGGTTTTTATTTGAGTTTCCTGGTAATTACTGAAGTTGAACATATTTTCAAGTCAACTGCTTCTATTATGATTTTTCTGTCTGGGTGATCTATACCCTATTCTAAATGTGGAATTGAAATCTCCTACTATTGTATTGCTGTAAATTTCTGCTTTTAGGTCTATCAATATTTGCTTTATATATTTAGGTGTTCTGATGTTGAGAGTGCACATTTATAATTGTTATATCATCTTGTTGAATTGACCCTTTCATTATTATATAATTACCTTCTTTGTCTCCAGAGACAGTTTTAGATTTAAAGTCTATTTTGCCTCATGTAATTATAGGTATCCCTGTGAAGCTCTTCACAGATTCACAGAATTGATAAATAAATCTTCATTCATATGTGAAAGATCTATTTTTAGGGACTGGAAGAAATGGGAGTTATTTGGCTTATATTGAAATATTATTATGTATTTTATACAACTATAAAAATAGCTAGTACCTATCCTATGACTTTTCATATCACCATAAAAGTTTGTAGTCCTATACTTGAGGGGAGTTTGTTTTACATTCTCTTATCCTTTACCAATTGTGATTCTTCTACCTCTGTAAGATTAAGTAAAAAAAATAGTTTTTTTCAAAAAACTTACAATTATTAATTGGGTTCATAAATAGTTTAATAGCTTTGTTTTCACTGTAAAGTTATGTTACTTGAGAATGTTCCAAGTGATTGAGTTTGTAAGCTTGAAGATAATATCAATCACTATATGACTTCTTTGCCACAAGTTTTCTGGGTTGAAGTCTATTTATGAAGTGTTTTGTGATGTAACCAATTATTTAAACCAGAAAATTTGGGTCATATTTCACAGGTGATGACATTAAACTTGTAGAGATCATATTTCCAAATGAGAATATTTAAAAATAGAATCATTAAGGATATTTACACTTACAGAAACTAATAGAAGGATTAAAAATATAACATATAAATTGAAAAATACATATTTCTCTCACCAAGGATTAAGTTTTATCTATTTTTGTCTGAAATCTTGCATCTTAATAAATATTCTCATATCTCTGTTCTATCATGAAAGTTCTTAAACTGCCATACTGCCTTGAATTTTCTCTCAGATCACAAACAGCACCTAAATAAATAAATCCCTAACTTAAAAAAAAAAAAAAAAAAAAAAAAAATTCCTGTTTCTTTTGAACCTATAAATTGGAGACTTGCAAAATCATGCTGTCCAATATTTTATTTGCAAGTGCTCATATAGCTAGATAGATGGAAAGAGAGAGAAACCTCCAAAATGATAGCTAAAAGTGCATGATTTTATGTACAGGCAACCCTGTATAACACGGTACCTCTATAACAAGGTCCGAGAATTGGGGAAAATCCTCATATAACACGGCCTCCTAGAACACGGTTTCACTCTAAAACGGTTTGAGAATTAGAGAAATCCCTGAACAACACAGAGCATGATAAGAGCTTTAAAGAGCAAAAAATATCTCATTCAAAATTAGCAAAATCCCTAAACAACGCAGAATGTAATAAAAGCATTAAGAGCAAAAAATATATCATTTGAAATTTTTCATTCAAGTGTGGATGTCATATCAGATTTGACTGCAGAATTTTAAAATTTATTAGAATTTTAAGTCTCTAGGAGGGGAGGTTTTGACAATATGACTGTCGAAGATATCCAAGAATTACTGGTGAAAGAAGAAACTGATGAAGCAAGTTTGGTGTAAATGACATCTGGAATATGCCAGATAATTCAGGGGACGATAGCACTGGTGAAAACGAAGAAGTTAAACACTTTACTCTAAAAAGTGTAAAGAAAGTCCTAGTCTCAGCTGAACAGTTGGAACAATATTTCCTAAATGAAGATCCTGCCACTGAAAGAAGCAGAAAGTTTAAGAGAGAACCTAACAAGTGTTTAGCACCTAATAATGAAATTTATCAAGCTCTCTCAGCTAAAAGCAAGCAATCTAAAATATATTCCTTTTTTTTTTGCAAAAAGTACAGAATAGAAGTCAAGATAATGCTGGAGACAAGGACGAAGATACCTTGTCAAAAAGAAAGCACCCTTGGTTAATGGTGTTTAGTAGTGATGACGAAGAAAACATTATTAAATACATATTAATATGTTATAATTTTGGTGAAAATTGCTTTAATAAAGATATTTATCTTAATTATACAAATATAATAGTATGTTTTGTTTTGTTTTTAATTTTTGGAGCCTAACCCCCTAACTAGTCCTTTGTTTCGTATAACACGATTCACATAACACGGCTATTTTAGGAACCTAACAACCGTATTATATGGAGGCTACCTGTATTATGTTTAATTAAGAATACTTAGGGCTGATAATTTTTTGGCATTTAAAATCTTATATTTATTTTTTTCTTATGGTACTTTTCTCTTCTTAATAAAATAATGCTGACTTTCAGATTTTACATTTTATTTATGAACAATATGTGCATCTTTCTATTGAACCAGTTATTACAAAGGGCAGATAATGTGAGCCATATCAAGAAATAGGATCAGAATGTATTTCAAACCAAGACTGTATCTGTCTCCAAATATAATGATAATTTAATATATATTACAATAGTACCTCAGTTTTCGAACGTCTCCATTGGTGGACATTTTGGTTTACAAACGCTGTAAACCTGGAAGTAAATGCTTCGGTTTTCTAACACGCCTCAGAAGTTGAGTATGTCATGCAGCTTCTGCTGAGTGCAAGATCCTGAGGCCTACCTGTTGGCTGTTTTTGAACGTTTCAGAACTCGAACTGTGTCTTCCAGAACGGATGTTAGAAAATTGAGGTACCATTGTATTTGGATATCTGTTTAACAATCTAGAAAATACATAAATGTATAACTTCTAATTTATACCACTATACCTGTAGCATATTAACCATTGTATCAATCTGTAAATTTAAAAAAATAAACATTAGACTATTAGTTCAAATATATTCTGAGCCTAAATGCAATTCAAGTAATAATAAAATGACTCATAGGAATACATTTTACTATGTACCATCTTTATATTCTGTACATGTCATTTATGATAAATAGGAAAAAAAAGCAAATTAGATCAAGTCAGCAAACTATGGCCTGCAGACCAAACTCAGCCATTGCTTGTTCACGTTCTGTCTATGAACTAAGAATGTTTTTTCATACTTATTGATATTATTTAAAAAATAAAAGAGGGATGCATAACTCCCTACTCCTTAAGTATGAGCTGTGTATACTGACTTCCCTCCCTGTAAAGAGTACAATATGGAAATGGGGCAAGAAACAACTTCATGGTGTAGAAAGCTGACAAACACTACCTCTGTCAGGTGATTAACATCAACAGCCATAAATCATGTTGAGTGTTTACCTGTGATATGATGTCATGAAAATGGCACCCTACCTATGTGATCTTCCATCCCCAAACCCATATCCCTAGTCTAATAATGAGAAAAATATTAGACAAAATCCACTAGCAGGGCATATTTCAAAGTCATGAAAAACAAGGAATGCCTGAGAAACTGTCACAGCCAAGAGTACCTAATAAGACAAGATAAATAAATATGATGTGGTATCCTGGATGAGATCGTGGAACAGAAAAAAGGACATTAGGGAATTATTAAGAAAATATATATTAACTATGAACTCTAATTAATTAAAATGTGTCAGTATTGGTTCACTAATTATAACAAATATACCATATTAATGTAAGATAATAATAAGGAACTTATGCAGAGGGTATAAGGGAACTCTATACTATCTGTTCAATTTTTCTCTAAATCTAAAACAACTCTAAAAAATAAATTAATAATAATAGTAATAAAACATGTGACAGAAAACACATTTGGTGCACAAAGCTCTTTACAGAAAATGTTTGCTAATGTCTGAATTACATTTTCTTTTAAAATACTACATTTATTCATCAGATTAGGGTAAAATATGATGAAATAATAATCCCAAACCTCAGTAGTTCAATGAAGTTTAAATAGCAAAAAGTCCTAGTTTTTCTCGTCAGTAATATAATTTTAGTCAAGCTCCTTTTTTACTGACCTTACTATACTATATTGAATTTATGTTTGAGTGTTTGTCTTGCCCACCAGAGAGTCAAATCTTAGGAGAAAGGGGACTATGCCTGTTTATGTTTCCATTATCAAGTGTACTGCCTGAAATATACAAGGGTTGAAAAAATATTTATTAAACAGAGCTAAACTCACGTAAACATGACTTCTCAACAACAGGATGTAATATAAAGAATTCTCATAACAAAATTTGTCTGTATAGTGGAGAACAGACTTCAGAGAATGAAACAAGTAAGAACCGTAGAGGAGAAATAAATAAGGTCAGTTTTATAGAGTTCAGGTTTTAGTGTGTGGTAAACCAGGTTCAAATGGCTGAAAGGACAATTTACTAAATCTAACAGTAAGATTTACTCTTTTTTATGTACCTCATTTTCATCATATGTTTGAACATAGGATACAATATTTATTACATGAGACTGTTGTGATAAATAAATGAATCTAGGCATATAACCCCCGCAAGGATGTCTAAAACACAGCGGAAATCAAACACGTGAATTTTACATTTTAAGGCTAAGGTAATTACTCATATTTTTATAAAATCTCCAGTACTAAGCTAAATATTTCATACTTAATCTTATATTAGGTGGGTAATGCTTTTTGAATTAAGCAATACTTTGGCAGAAATAGTATTGTATACAATCTTATAGTTTTTTGCATAAGAATTTAAAACTGTACTAACTTGTATGTTCAAACTAATATAAATATATTCTTTAAGACATGGGATAATATTTTGTACATATCATTTAACTTGGCATTTATTTTCAGAAGAGTAATTGAATTTGTCTATCTCATTCTTAGGTTTTACGAAATAGCTATAGAACTAGAAAAAGAAAGCTTTCTAGCTGTCATTCAAACCTTCCTCAAAAATTAATTTAGGAATCATGGTATGCCTGAGATACATTTTTCTTTAATGATTTGCATATATATTTCAAAGAAAAGTATTTGATATTGCATTATAGATTTTCTCCTAAACTGTAAGAAAAGTGGTAGATGCACTTTTTGCAATAGTCACTAATATTACTAATATAACCTCTGTTTTTAAATATCCATTTTAAAGTTGCATTTCTTAATATGTGTATCATTCTCTCAGGAAAGTAATATAACATAAGGTTTAATTTATTACTTTTTTAAAATAAACTGAAATGATACCCCTTACATTACACGTAGTTTCAAAAGCTAAATAAACTTTTATAATACATTATTTATATCATTACTTACATGTACTAATAATCATTGCATTTATAATTATGCAGTTATTTTTATGGATATGCTAAATTAAAACATTTTAAATACTTGATTTTTTATTTAATTATACTGGAAAACAAATCTTCATGAAGTTATTTGTATTAAAATATAGTAATAGGTTTTTCTAGCACATCATATTTTGTTCCCCATGAGCCTTTTGAATTTTGAGAAAAAAAAATTTTCACATATATTCAGTAATTGGAGCAATTCAGTGCAAATAAAATAATTCCACTTAACATACTAGTTCTAACAAACATAAGTTATCGCTTTATTGAATGTTGTGTTTGGGCATTTACTGAGAAGTTAATTATATCTTATCAAGAGGAGTGAAAAGTATATGAAACATAGAGAAATGTTAAACATTTAGAATATCTTCTTTCAAATGTAAAGACAGGATTTGTTCTGTGTGTGTGTGTGTTTTATTTTTAAATTTAAAAAATGGTATAATTATCAATAAATATTTTTTAAATTAGTGAATAAGGAATTTAAGATTGGAAATATATATGTATATGATTGCTTTATTTATTTTGTTGTCAAATGTGTATTGTGTTCTTTTTTTCTAAATTTGATAAAGGAAATGAAACAGAATTGTTTTTGCATCATTAGTTATATAGTCTGATCTCTTTATTATGGGTATTTAACAAAATAAATAAATAAATAAATCAAAGAAAAGATGGCAAAATGATACAAATGCTTTATTGAAAAAAGGCCATAGACCTTAGAAATAGAAGAAATTTTATCACCTTGCCATTACACCCCCTCGCCTTTCCCAAACTAATCAGCAAATTTAAAGTCCTATTCAATTACATAGGGCATTCAAATGTATTTTAAAACTTTTTTTTTATTTACACAAGTTATGTCATTGATTCATGGAAGAACTCAAGTAGAAAAAACAGATTTTAGTTTTTGACAGTTAAAATATATAACTTAATATTCCAAATGCATGTCCTGGAACATAAAGCCGGACCAGCAGCTCTAATGCGTCTTTTGGAGCAAAAATTAAAATAAGACCCGGTCTTATTTTACTATAAAATAAGACCCGGTCTTATTTTACTATAAAATAAGACCCGGTCTTATTTTACTATAAAATAAGACCTGGTCTAATATAACATAACATAACTAATATAACATAACATAACATAACATAACATAACATAACATAACATAACATAATACCGGGTCTCATATTAATATTTGCTCCAAAAGACGCATTAGAGCTGCTGGTACGGCTAGGTCTTATTTTGGGGGAAACACGGTAAATGAACTGTTGTACATCCCAATAATGGAAGTCATGCTAAAAAGAAATGAGTTACCAAGTCATGTATAGATATGGAGGAAACTTAAATGCATATTACTATGTGAAATAAGCCAACCTGGCTACATGATGTATGATTCTAAATACATGACATTCTGGAAAAGGCAAACTATGAGACAGTAAAAGATCAGTGATTTCAGGGAGAAGGGAAGGGATGAAGAGAAGAGCACAGGGAACTTTTATTTTAGTGAAAATGCTCTGCGTGATGCCAAATGATGTCTACATATCATTATGCATTTGCCCAAACTCATAGAATGTACAACACAAAAAGTGAACTGTAGTGTAAACTATGAACTTTGGATGATGATGATTCAGTGTAGGTTCATTGATTGTAACAAATGCACCACCCTGGTGGGAGACGTTGGTATTGGGGGAGGGTATGCACGTGCAGAGGCAAGAGTACATGGGAAATCTCTGTACCTTCTCCTCAATTTTGCTGTGAATCTAAATCTAAAAAATAAACTCTTAAAATACAAAAAATCAAGGACCCGTGGATAATTTTGGACCTTAGTGTAATGCCTAAATTTCACAAAAAGGTTAATTTTTGTATTGAAAATCAGTGTAAGGGATTGATGAAATATGCTTAAAATAAATAAAATTAGAAAATTAAATGAAAATAATTAAAACTAATATTTATTTCCAGAGTGATGTATTTTCAATAGCTCTCATAGGATCTTATTAAGCTTGTTTGAAATTATGAGGGTATGAATTACGTTTATCATCACCTAAAATAGTAAAGTTAAAATATATTGTGAAAGGCATTGCCTAAAATAGCCAATTATGATTTAGAAAATATTTTATGGAATTGCTGTGAAATACTCTAATAATCTTAAGTGTCTACTGATTTTCAGTTTATATACCATAAAGTTTATGATTATTATCTTGATTAGTTTTGCTTTATTTTTATACCTGCCAACTTCACTCCCTAAACTCTCATTTGCTCAATTCACACTAATAAAATATCTACCTCTATATGCTTCTGAACTCTTGTTAAGAAGAACCCAATAACCATTATTTTGAGAATTCCAATTATCAGTACATCTATTTTCTCATTTTACACTCTCCTAGTAGTTTTTGTCCAAGTGGAAAATTTTTCTATTTTCAAGTTCCTTTTACTATCGATTTCAACTACCGTGTTGTGCCACTTAAATGTAATTTTGAAATTATCTTCAATGAATACTTAAAAATCTAGAGTGGAAGAACCCAATGTATATATACAATGAATATTATTATCATTGGCTACTAGACATTCAATAGGATGTTTTTTATCCATTATATTCGATCACTATGTGACATCTGTTAGCTTACTGATTCTTACTGTGTGATCTTTCAATATACTGTGCAGAGGCAAATTTTTTTTTTTGTAATAATGCAATGCTTTTTGCATAGTAAATAGTCAATAAATTATTATTGAACTTAATGGATTAGGCTACTAAATTGTATCATTTCATACTAGATTTTATTTACAGAAGTGTGGTTTATTTAGCTCATAGTTCTGCAAACAATTTTTTTTGTTTGTTTCTCTTCCATTGTATAGAAGCCTTGATGAGCTAAAGATAGTTTTTCTTTAATATATAAGTACATCATATCCATTTTACCATATTTTCCAGGACATGCATTTGGAACATTAAGTTATATATTTTAACTGTCATAAACTAAAATCTTGTATTTGTGAAAGCTATTTAATCATTGATAGCAAAGCATATCTAAAGTAAATATAGAAGTAGAAATCAACATCTGAATTTTATATTGTGTTCTATAAAAAGACAGTTATTTTACCGAGCTTTCTTGTCCATATTAATACCAAACTAAATGATTATGAAACTCCTAATTTTTAATTCACTAAATTCCATACTCCACATATAACAGAAACTATTAGAAAAAAATATTGGGAAACTATTGAGGGAAAAAAAAATCTAAGTTGGCATAATAAGAATGTAAAATTAAAACTCTACTTAATTTTACCCTTTACTGGAGCTATTTCACTATTTTGATTTGTTCACATCAAATCATGTTGAATAAAATTTCATTTATCTACAATAAATCTTAATTAAGTAAAACTGGATATAATTTTATGCAGACTCAGAATAATACAGTTGGATGAACATTGATATTTTACAGTTCTTGATGAAAATTTGTTTTAAGCAAGTTATAATAATCCACTTTCATTTTGACAAGTTACTGCTAAATGTCACTCAGAGATACTTTAAAAATTTTTGTTCATCTTCAAAAATGAAATTACAAAGTTAAAAAGATAATATATATCATTTATGTCAAAACCATTTGTTCTAAATTTGAGAAAACTGTTGCACTGCGGGCATAAATAATGTTGTTAGTCACATAGCTCTTAAAGGTGTGACAATGGGAAATAATTTTTTGATCTGAGTACATTTTAATGTGTATTGTTTTACAATAAGGAAGCCTAGAAAAGAGGAATTTGAGAGTGAAGACAAGTCTTTGAAATGCAACATTAAAGGAAGTTTTCCAGAAAGAAATTGTGACATAGAGATTATTTAATTTCATTTTTCTTGAGACTCCAATCCATGGGGTTTGTTAGTCAGTTCTTATATATTCACTAGTCTAAGATGAAAGGAAATCATGTCTTCCTAGGAATGACTGAATGAGTAATAGCATTGAATTTTCTTACTTAATTATTGGTGAGAGTTCTGAGCTCATTTCCCCAAAGAAGGAGTTGCAGAGTTATTTGGTGGCAGGGATATTGTTGTAAATTGTTTTCAGAAAATTTTAGATAATGTCCTCAAGTTTATTTAACTCCCTATCAGTTTAGATGATATTCACAAAGTAAAAGACCTTTGAACATCCTATGGGGGTAGCATTTTAGAATTGAGAGACGGTGGATATGCTAGGAAGTATACTACAAGAATAGCCAACAGAACCAGATTGAAAAGTAATAGAACATAAACATATAGACTAAAAAGCCAGTTAACAAAGGTCATTTATAAGAATATCTTAAATGTTTTTTTCGAGATCTATGCATGTAAAGAAAAACAATGATGAGTAAATGAGATTAATTCTTTGCACTATTAATCATCCATTCCAAATTAATTGAGAACTTTTAGTGTACTTGATAATAGTTTAGACACTAGGCAAGCAATAGTAAATAAGACACGGCCCTGTCCTCAATTATTTCAAAATACATAGAGAAATGTACAATTTATTTAAAGTCAATGTCTTATAATAAGAAATCAAATAAAAGGAAGTAGGTAGGTTATAAAGATTCAAAATAAAGAGATAAATCTTTGGATGGGTTTTAAAAAAGCAATATGAATTTTCCTACTATAATGGGGAAGTAGATTTCCAGTAATAGTGATGCAAATGCTCATTTGCAGATGGCTGATAGATAACCTGAGAAATTTAGAAAACCATTGGACAGACTATGATGATTTAACTTGAGCCCCGTTTCCTAAAGAAAATATTAGTAGATCTTTGCTTTCCTGAATATTGGGGTGGCCTGATACAAGGTATGCATATTTTAGAATAGTGACTGGAAATAAGTTTTTTGGTATATTAAAAGAAAACTTGGATGTAACAGATGATATAGTCTGTGACTAAAAAAAAAAAAAAAAGAAAAAAAGCTTTGTGTCATTAAAAATGGAACAAATGGTTGAGTTATCAAAGTATAACTCTTTGGGCTTTCCTATGACTTCCTCAGCCCTTTTCTCAGGCTGTTTCCAATGCAAAGACACAGCCATTCTGCAACATCATGTGTTTGTGACTTCATTGTCCAGTCAGTTCCTACACAGATCATAAGCTATTTGTATCTGATCTGTTTCCATTGGTCAAATTGATAAACAGATTATTGACAGATAGCCTTGTCAAGTACTGTCCTTGAAGTCAGTTGCAGTGATTATCACAGATGTCACTTTCCAGTGCCAAGTATTATGTCTGTGTGTGTATGTGTGTGTGTGTTAGTTTTTGCAATACAATTATTATTTTATAAAGCCCGCTAAATATATATATTTTCTAATCACAGATAGAAATGGGTCTGTTCTGTAATTGTCCCTCATTTCTGTGAGGGGCAATTTGTCTTGAATACAAATAAGGCAATATTTGTATAATGAGATCACAGAATAAATATTCTGTTACTACTGATCTCCTATTTTCTCCATCTTTCTCATTTATTGTGCTTTCACTTCCATAATTTAAGTAAAGTACTAGTATTTGAGAATTTTCAGTCTTCATTTCTCCCTTTTCCAAAAGATGAACAGGATCTTACTTTGCATTTCTTCTTTATCTTTTCTAGTTCAAAATAAGGAACTTTTCATAAATAAGGAGACTTTTTACTAATTATTACGTGTCAAAAGGGAATGATTGTCAAATATGCAAGACCATGCTGTAAACAAAACCCTGCTGTCAACCAACCAATTGTCTAAGTATTCTTAGAAAATCTTAAGAATCCAGCATAAAAACATTTTGTCCTTGGAATAAAACACATTTAGGTCATCTCTGAAATTAACAATTAGGGGAAAACAGAGAGGAAAAATCCTCAGAAGGAATTTTAATAGTTATCTTGCCTTACTCTAGAAAAAATATATTAATAAAGAATGGATAACTTAGTTTTGATAACATAATAATTTTAATCTCTTCACTTAAATAGCCACATTGAATTGGAATACCCATTTAGAAGGGAAAAAGGAAACAATTATTATCTGTGATGTGCCAAGAAATTCTGAGACAAAACACAAACTTCCTGTGATACCCTCCAATCCAAAGCTGTGAAACTTTGATACACCAGACAAGAAGCCAAGTCATTTAGACTTCATGACAGAAATGGAGTTATTCTGTATAAAATTCATATCAATAATATGGAAAATAAAGTGGCATTTAAATTGTTTAAAACATATCAGAATAGTTAAAAAATATATGTATAACTACACTGAAATTCACTTAATACCTGAGATATGACTAATATCTTAGAAGAAAATTAAAAAATCTCATTTCAGGCATTATTATTAATTTAATTTTAATAATTTGTTATGGTGTCCTTATTGAAATTTGGAATATCACCTAATTTTAATGAATGAAGCCAATTATTTAGGTAATTTTTAAATAATTAATGTTCTATTAATGCCTAGACTACTTTGATAAACTTAATATTTATTTAGCAAACGTATTAAAAATGGATGTATTTTGAAACAGAAAAGAATCTATAATCCACCTTTTATTTTTAATAATCCCTTCCAAACCTTACTGGCTGAATGATAAAATCTCTTATTCCCCATTTAATTCATTTCCTTCAGCCCTATCAATTGTAAGGTTGAATGTCCTAGTTTATAACTTACTCTAATAACTTATTTTTTCTAACTGATGTTATGAAATGGGAATTCCACATCATCTGAAATGGGAATTTCACATCCCCCAAATGAAGAAAAACGACCAGAAAAATTCCATACTCTAGAATATTTTATAAGAAAGTCATCAATGTAATGGGCAAAAACGAAGATGTGGGAAGGAAATGGTGTTGTACAGTTCCAGATTAAAAACTAAAGCAAGAAGGATAGCATGTTATGAGGACTCTCAAGCAGCTGGTGAAGAAGCTAGTGTGGGAAGGAGATAATCTGAGCCATCTTCCCAACCGCTAACACTATGTAGACAGACGTGGAACTGAGCCACATTGGAAGTTCAAACTCCAGCCCCCAACAGGTCTTTAAATGAGTCCGGCCCTGACCAACATCGTGATTGCAGTGTCAGGAGGGAGAATGAGGCATAGCCAGCTGAAATATGATCCATAAAATAAAATAAAACAAGTGTTTCCTGTTTAAAGCACTAAATCTGAGGTTAAATTGTTATATAGCAATAGGTAATTAATACAGATTAAGGTATTTTAAACAGGCAGGACACTGAATGCAAAATATTTTTCAGCGGAAAAAGCCTTACCACTCTGTATTCCATTTCCTCAGGTAACTAAAGAAGGAATACAAACTATTGTAGCATTTTAATTGATACAATTTACCTCCAAATAATCCTGAATTATCTACTTATACGGTACTATTTCAAATTTATACAAATTTGCAAATTTATAAGAAATATGTTATAGAAATAGGTCAAATTTAAAAATGCTAAATGTAAGATCCCTACCTTGTTTTATTTGAGAGAAATATTACAACACAGATCAGTGCCTAAGATCATGCTTTTTATATGTAATGTACAGAATCACTTTGTTATTAATAAATGCTAGATTTAAAAATGACTTTTTCAAGTAGGTATATTCATTTCCTTCAGCTATATTCATTTCCTCATAAATTGACAAAGTTTCATTAGCAAAAACATGTCTTTCATATTTGAAATAAATTTAAATTATTACAATATGTGTTACTTTAATCATGTAAAAATATTTAAACACATACATGTATTTAAATATATCCTATATCAGTGTGTATATATATATATATATATATATATATATATATATATATATATATTTATATACCTCCTATATTAGTATATCCTGTCCTTACATACAAATACATAAAATATATACAAAAGTGGGGGATATTTAGTGATTTTTTCCCCACAATGATTATAGAACTTTGGTATATAATAATTGCTGAACAACAAAGAAATACTGAATCTCCTTTCAAAGTACTGATCAAAACACTTCATTTTGCTACAAATGGCATGATTAAAAGCACAGATTCTTAATATTGTGAATTCAAGATTTAAGTCTGGGTTTGTTCAACTTATCATTTGTGGCTAGTAACAACTTACCTAATATAATCCTCAAATCTATATTAAAAAGGCGGAAGAGCAGTAATATTGTACGTAGCATAATTAGAACCGCAAGAACATGGCTTTGCAAATACTAAAAACTAAAAAAAGTTAAAAGTTAATACTTTATACATAAATAAATATATGTGTGTATGTATGTATATATATATATATATATGTACATATATATATATAGTATAGCATACTTGATATTCGACTTTTCTGTTATGTTTATTTTGTTGCTTCATTCATGCATCTGTGAAATCATTCCCTTACTGTTCAACTCATTCCTATTTGTCATATCAATAAGCATAATAGCATGCATATAACAAGTAATTTATGAGAATATGAATGTATGGATAAATATATCAGTTAATCAATTTGAAATGGACTCATTCTCATGAATTCACTGTTAAGAATATGTGTACTACTCTATACATCTTTTGATCAAAGTAACTATGGGTTTATCCATTAAAAATAAAGATTTCCATTCACAGATACAAGGACATCAGGTAACTCTAATTGAGATGATAAAATGCATGTTAGTTATTGTTAATTTTAATTATTAATAATAATGCTAGACACACCAAAGGAAAATACATCATAGCCAAACTCCTGAATACCCAGTAAATGACAGCCAGAGATAAAGAAATTGCTGGCAGAAAACTAAGATAAAAACATAAGCAGACTGTCTCCCAGAAAACATGCAAACTAGAAGTCATACAAATGACTTCTTTAAAGTACTGAAAGGAAAAAAATAATCCTAGCTACCTGCAATTCTATACAAGCAAAAAAAAAGAAGTGTTAAAAAAAATACATTGTCAGAAAAGCAAAATGTGATAGAATACAAATCCAGCATATCAGCGATACTAGAAAATTTAACAGAGATTTTTCTGACAGAAGTTTTACATATGACACTTGCATCTACCAGACATAAGAAGTGCTAAAGAAAATAATAAAGTAGGTAAATATAAAATATTATATTACATTTTTATTGCTCTATAAGTTAATTGACTGTCTAAAGAGGAAATAGAAAATTTACCATAGTGTATATAATGTATGCAAAATAAAACAATTGACAATATTACAGAAGGTGATAGAGAGGAATTTAAAGTATATATGAAGTAGTAGTATAATGAAAAGGTTATTATTTACAAGTTATTTGAAAGTTGAATTTGATAAATAGTAAATATATAACTAACTATAACCATTATATATATTATATAACTAACTATAACCATTTTATATATATATATATATATATAGTTAGTTAGTTAGTTAGTTAGTTAGTTATATAATATAGTTACTATTTATCAAATTCAATTTTCAAATAATTTTTGCCATATATATATATATATATATATATATATATATATATAAAATTGCAGAATAAGAGAAGAGGAACAAGGAACAGATGGAAAAAGTAGAAAAAATAGCAATACAGAAGGTTTAAATTGAGCCATAGGAATAACTACAGTAAATATTAATAATCTAAATACTCCAAATAAAGCTTATATTTGACGAGTGCTACCTGTTTGTTATCTGAGAAACTCACAGGTTAAGGGATACACATAGGTTCAAAAAAATTATCAGGAAGAATATATTTAAAGTATAAGAATTTAAAATATAAACACCTAAATCAGAACTTCAAAATGTAGCAAAATAAGTGAAAGAAAAAACATGCATAAATCCACAAATATATTTTGGACTTCAACATTCCTCTTTCAGTAGTTTATAAAGCAAGTAGAAAATCTTTAAGGATATACACAGAAGATCTGAAAATAATGGGATTAACCACTTTAACCTAATTTCCATTTATACAACACTCCATGGAATAACAGCAGAATTTCAAGTGCCTTTGGAGCATTCAACAATGTTGGCCATGTTCTGGGCCCCCCAGAAAAGTCAAGAAACTCTCCTAAACAACCTATTTGACAGAGAAAATCAAAAGAGAAATCAGACAATAGTTTCAGTGTTAATTTTAAAAAATAAATAATTAATTACTTTGGAATTCAGCTCAGTAATTAAAGATAAACTATATCATCATTTCCATTTATTGAAAAATGAGACAGGTTTCAAACCAAAAATGTGAGTTGTCAATTTAAAACACTAGCAAAATTGGCTGAACATTTACTGAAAGAAGTACATGACAGAGACCAGACATCATAAGATCAATAGTGTATTCTCTAAAAAGATCAAGAAAAAACGATAAAAGAAAAATAATGATAAAAGATCAAGAAAAAATAAGAGACATTTTAGGAATTATAGAGAGAAGATGCATATCATTAACATCAGTAATAAAATAGAGGACATCATTGCAGATCCTGCTTATATTAAAGGGATAAAAACAGATATGCCAATATGATTGATCTTGTGATTGAAATGGTCAGGTTATTTGAAAGACAAACTACTAAAGTTCCCTCATGAAGAAAAAAGATAAATTGAAATGTATCCATCTTTTAAATAAATTAAATCCATAGTAAAAAACCTCTCAAAAAAGAAAACTCGAGACCCAAATGTCTTAACTTATTAATTCTACAAATTATTTAAAGATGACTTACCACTAATTCTACAAGATCACTTCCAGGAAATAGAAGAGGAAGGTCTGTTTGCCACTTCATACTATGAGGCCAGCATTACCCTGACACAAAAACCTAACAAAGACATTAAAAGAGGTTAAAATTATAGACCAATATTTTTCACAATCATAAACAAATATCTATAAAATATTAGCAAATCATGTTTAGCAGTAAAATAAACTATAATCCAAACTGACCAGTTGGGATTCATCCTAGGAATGAAAGTTTGGTGAAATATTAAGAAAACAATCATTGTATCTCACAATATTAACAGGGAAAACAAATGATCATCTAAATAGACTCAGAAAAAGCATTTGACAGAATTCAATGTACAGTCATGGCAAAAACTCTAAGAACCAAGGAAAAGAAGTGCACTCCTCATATTGATAAAAGGCATGCATGAAGTGCTTGAGAGAGGAGGTGAAAATTTTATGTTGTCCCTTCCTTACCAGGTAGGCAGGAAAAAACATTGGTTATATTGGTCCTTCTCTCCCAGAGACAGCTATTGCATTCTTGTTTGTCTCACTCTGTGTCCTTAGAACTTGGATTGGCAACCTCAGGTTGGGGGCCTCAAAAATATACCTGGACAGCAATGTAGGATGCACTTCATTTGTGATTAGATATGACTAGACAGAAATGTGGATTGCAATTCATGCAACTAAGGTCTCACCACCTGTTGCCAGTTCTCAAGGGGAATTGTCTAAGTCTACTTTTCTTTTGGTCGTCTTTGGGAGTGGCTCTGGATCTTGGGACGGCAGTCACTGTTGTACCCTCTTTGGGGACCCTTCGTGTGTTCTTGGGCTGGTTCAATACAGCCAGGAATATCCATTTTTTATCCCAGCTGAAACTTGACGAGATATTTAAAATATTTTTACTGGGGTGCAATTGAAAAATAACATTAGTTTCATGTGTATGAAATAATTTGTGATATTTGTACACATGGCAAAATGACCACCATAATAAGTCTAGTTAATAATATTTGTTACCATGCATAGCTATAATTTTTTCTTATGATGGGATATATTCTCTTTGTAACTTTCAAATATGCAAGACAGTATTATTAACTATAGTCACCATGCTGTATATTACATTCCTGTGACTTATTGATTTTATGACTAGAAGATTGTACCTTTTGATCCTTTAACAATGTCACTCACTCCCTACATATCAGTTCTGGGGCAACTACAGATGTGTTCTGCATCTATGAGCTTGGTAGGTTTTATTTATTTGTTTGACTGTTTTGATTTCACATACAAGTTAGATCATGTGGTATTTGTCTTTCTCTGTCTGACTTATTTTACTTAGCATAATGCCCTCAAGATCCATTCATGTCGTCACAAATGGCAAGATTTTATTCTTTATTACTACTGAAAAATATTACATAGAAATGTGTTTCCATAGAAAATTATAGTAAAACTGTGTGGATATCAAATTCTAGTTCTGTTCATTGTCTTTGACATTTTGTTATATATCTGTAAACCAAACTGGATCCTGAATCCTAGTTTCCTCATTATCTAAATACAACTCTCCAAATTAACATTTCCAATTTTCTCCTACCATTCTGATTTGGGATCACTAAGAACAAAGACTGCTCTTGAACCTTCCTGGAAGGGATCTTATCAGGTCGGCCTCACTACCCAGATGGCAACCAAACTTCAGAGACTTGACACCCCCCCAATTAAAAGGGGTTCCTCTAGACTCTTGTAACTGCACATCAGATGGAAATATAAATTTCAAATTGACTAGGAAGGTTCCTCCCTAGGAGCAGATGGCCTCTTGAGGTGGACAGTACACATCCCAGGATCACAGATCAACAACTTTATGTCCAGTATGAAAGCTTTATTCCTGTCATGCAGGGCGTCATGCGGGGTCTCAGCTCCCGCTCCCCACACAAGAACACAGGATATGGTGAGGCCAAAAAGGAACACCCACAGACCTATAGGTAGGTGAGTCATACCACTATAGTCTCACTGGCGGCTGGGTTGGAGACACAGGCAGCAGGAGCCACACTTTCTGCAACCTGATGTCCACTTCTCTGCAACCCACACTCTGCCATGCTAACTGCAGTCCACACTTGCTAGCTCAGCCACCATCTTCTTGCTAGCCCCCACTCTTCTGCTAGCGTAGCCACGCAGTTATATTAGTGGCCAATGGCTCACTGGTTACAGCTGATGACCAACTAGCCACAGTTGAGGGCCATCCAATCACAGTTGATGGCCATTTACTACCCGAGTGAGCACCTTTCCATGTGAGGCCGAGAGCCTGGAAATTGCACTCCTGGTTCTGTCCCCACAATTCCTTTTGCCTTTTTTTGGTGTTAGCTTTTTCTCTTTTTTATTTCATGGGAAGACAGTGATCCTTAACTCTGGCAACTGTGATAAATCTACTAAATCCACAGCTGTGCAACAGAAGTCCTTAGATTTTTTTCTTGCTAAGGTGGTTTTACGTAATAGAATTGCTTTAGATTATTGGCTCAACAAGGAGACTATGTCATAGCAAGTACCTCCTGCTCAACGTGGATCAACACCTCTGGTATTGTAGCAAATACAAAAAATTAAGCAGGTTAATGAATTAAACAGGTGGATAAAAAACGGTTGATTCAATTTGGGTACATTCTTTAATTTGATACCAACTGGTTAGGTTCATGAGGGCCTTGGCTAAGGAGTATATACTTCAGTCCCTTGGTATTATCCTCCTAATAGTTATCATTGCACACTCCCTGGTGGGCTAACTTCTATCAAATCTCTTAAGTGCGTGTTCACAACCATCAGCAGTACATCACGTGTTCTCAAGTCACATCACTGTGACTGGAGAAAATAAATAAGATGGACGAGATGAAGAGAAAAAATAATTCTTCCAGAAATCTGAAAACATAACCTCTGAGATTCAAAATGACACAAGAGTAGTTTAACTGATGGTGACTGAGAGTTTCACTAATACCAAATTTTTGGTCAATGTTTCACATATGAAATGATGATCAAAATAGAGGAATTATTAAATAAATTAAACAAGGAAGCCATTAGGTTGACGTGACTCTAATGCTGTGGTGGCCTACATAAGCAAATGACAATCTAAGCTTATAACTGCTTCAAGGTTAAGAAATCAAAACGCTAAAGATAACCAACAGCCAACTTGGTTTTAAGCTTCAGCCAATCAGTGATTGCCTTACTTTGCTTCCACCTTTTCTCTATAATAGCCTTTCCCTGAGATCCTATTGGTGGAGCACTCCTTATCACTTGTGGTTTGTTGCTGCCTGATTCAAATTGATTTTTGCTCAAATAAACTCTAAAAATTAAAAATATAAACACATAAAATAAAAATTATATTGAAACATAAAGATCTCTAATCATCAAAATAATTTTTAAAATGCATAACAAATTTAGTGTACTCCAGTACTTTATTTTAGGCTTACTGTTAGCTACAATAATCAAATAGTGCTATATTGGTCAATGAATAGTGACACAGATCAGTGGAACAGAATAGAAGGATCACAAATTGAGTTACACAAACAGGTGTTCAATTGATTTTTTTCACAACAGTAGTAATTCAATTGGGAAATGATAGTCTTTGAATGAATTATGTTACAATAATTCTATATTCAAGTGCAAAAACAATGAATCTTAAACATACCTTGCATTATATATAGAAATGAATTTGAATTGGATAATAAACCTACATATAAAACTAAAACTATAAAACTTCTTCAAAAAATAAAGGAAAACAATCTAGTTCCTTGGGGTAAGCAAGGCTGAGGTATCAGTCAAGGGAAAAAAAAAAGATGCAAATGACCAGTTATAAGGAATGAATGAGGTGGCATTACTACTGATCCCATGGACACAAATAATAATACACACATACATTTCTTTGTTCTGTTAGCTGTGCAGACCTAGAAGCAATAAAACCCCAGTGTCAATGAGCAAACTGAGTATCAAGATTTTGGTTTCTTCTTGTGCTCAGTGCACAAGAACAAGAAGAACACACACACACACACACACACACACACACACACACACACGTAATGATGAAGCTATATCAAAGAGATAGAGGAGGCAACTGAAAAAGCAATTTTTGAGCAAAAAATAATTATGCAATATTGGATTATAACCAACAGTATAATATCCACAAGTCTACACTGATAAAATTAGGTAATATAATAAATACATGGGAGAAGAGAGGAGTACTGTGCTCAAGAATTCCAAATAATTAATGTGCTCTGTCCCTGAGGAGTAGCCGTATTATGCACCTAAAGACTCCCTTCCAAAGAGGACAGTAGGGCAATAGAGAAAAATGTAAATTTACAGTGAAGAAACCTGACAAACACTACCCCAGCCAAGTAATCAAGCTTCATGTTGACAGTATTTATTTTTGATAAGATGTGATGAAAATGGCACTGTATTTCCATGGTCTTTCTTCTCCGTACCTATGAACATTTTCATTGTGGCTGCAGTTTTGCCTCTTCCATATGTGACCTTTACAGACTGGACTCTTTCACGTAGCAATATGAATTTAAGTTTCTTGTGTGTCTTTTAATGGCTTTAGTACTATTTTTACTGCTGAAAAAATATTTAATTGTATGGATGTATATCAGGTTCTTCATCTATTCACCTTCAAGGATATCTTGGTTGCTTCTACTTTCTGATAAGCATGAATAAAACTGTTATAAACACTTGTGTGCAGATTTTCTTGCACATACATTTTAAATCAGTTGGGTGAAAATCTAGAAGGGTGTGATCTTTCTTTCCAGTCTGTACACCTTAATGAAATTTCTCATGCTCAATGCACAAGAAGAACAAGTGCTTAATTTTATAGGCAAGGCATTTGTTTAGAAAACGTAATATTATAAAACATATTTTGTGAGTGATGATTGTTTGTAACCAGTAAACAATACCTAATCTTTCTCTTAACACTGATGAGAACCATCTGTTCACAGTAATTCATTTTGTTAAACATTATCTTATGATTTAAAATTTATTTTAAAGTTGATAAGTGAATTGATAATATCTTTCTGTATGTTTATATTCAGAGTATGATCTTCTTTGATTCATTTTTTTCTCTTCATATTACAAAACTGTGCTTTTATTATTATGCTCCTCCAGCCTAGATCCATTGTTTTTATTCCACAATACTGCAGTTATATCAGGAATACCCTTTACTACTCTACATGGTTTGATCCTCTAATTCCTGCGTTCCATGTATTAACCTTTCATACTTAACTCCCACATTAGTCATCACTTCAAATGACATTCCTAAGGTACAAAAGGATGCTTAAAAATGTCTTTATTTATATTTCACATGTGATTGATAGCTTGGTAGAGAACAGTATTCTAAATTCAAAACAATTGTCTAACTGAATTTTAGCTATTACTTCATTGCCTTCTAGGGATCTACGTTAATTTTGAGAAGTGCAAGGCTAGTATCATATTTATTATTATTTAAGTTACCTCTTTTTTCTTTCTTTTTTGAGCATATTTTTAATCTTTGATGATGTAAAATTTTACAAAGGTAAATAATACTATGAGTGTGCACTATGAGTTTTCTCAACATGTATGTTTTTTAAATTCATTTTGTTGAGAATTTTAGCTATTCAATCTAAGGAAGAAATCACCAAAAAACAATAAAAAGCAGAGGAGTTATATTGTTGTTTTTTTTTTTTTTTTTGCTTTGTTAAGATTTCCCTGACTCCCTTATTTAACTATACCTGTTGTATAAATGGACCTTTGTTTCTTATAGAAAAGGATGTATATTCTATTTCTGTTAGCTCTTTCATAAATTTCCAGAGGCTGTGAGTGAAACCTCTCTGATTTTCAAATGTTCATATCTAACACCAGCCTCCACAACAAAATAGTTAAGCCCCAAGAACTTTCTGTCTTGTAATTTAAAAACTGTATTTGAGGGAAATATTACTGCTCAATATTTTTTCATTTGTTTTTAACTTTAGGACTTTGAGAATACAAATATATTATTCATGAATGATTAAATGTGTTAAAGACTATAAAAAGTGTTATTTTCTATATAAATATCCAAATGTATTATTTACATTATACCTAATGACCCAGTTTATAACTAGTATTGGCTTTGTATTTTCACAAATAATAATAATTATTATTATTGTTAAATAAATTCCTTGAAGGGCACAGCCATTAGTTTTAATATCCTTGGACATTTATATTTGGGAATAGATTTTTTTTTAATAGATCCAAGATGATGAGAATGAGAATTGTTAGGGAGTTCATACTCATTCATGATTAAATTGTGAGAACCACCTATTTCATGACCTAACATGTATCCATTAATAACGTGAACAGCAAGGCATATAACATATAAAATTTAGAATCAGAAAGATATAAGGGAGTTTAATTAGACCTGAGTATGTTTCTAACATATTTTGTAACAAAAATGATTAAATATTGGCAAGGGCATTTAATAGAAATGTCATTGTTTTTCACAGCACATTGGTTCTATTATTTAGATTATGGCTGAAAACACTTTGTGATAGTGTATTTATTTTCTTTCCTTCTCTCACTTGACCATTTCCTTATCTAGTCCATATTATCACTTTCTGTTCACCTAACACTATTAGTCTTTGTATTCTATTGTCTCAGGGAAAGTATGTGGGCGGGCAAGAAGCAGAAATTACCTGTATGACATCCTATTAACATTTCCAGGTTCCATCTGAGATAGAAGAGAGAAATAAAAATTCAAAACTGAAAAACTAACTTTAAAAATCCTGGAAAGAAAGGGTTACCTTAAAAGAGGTTTCTACTGGCTGGGAAAAAGAGATATCTGGGACCCAGAGCAGTGAAGGCTTACTTGCATTGGTAGCAGCAAGTAAGTGAGATAGATGATCAGGCCCTAATAGGAGAATGATATTATGGGTCAGCTAGGTAGATAACTTCCTAGTTTTCAGCCTTTCCAAGCTTGCGAAAACATTCAGTTGTTCAAGCATGTTATAAAACCAGTGGAAATGTACCAATCCTGAAGAGGACAGAAATAATGGAAGATAGGAATGAGTGAAGATAAAAGAGCATTTGACATCCTACTAACTCCCATCCATTCTTTAACACTGTAAGCCTGAGATCCTTACTCTCCACTGCTGTGAAGAGCAAACATCTATCTAGAGTTGCTGCGTCCGCATTTTACAGTATGACAAACACTGCTCACACCTAGAGTCTGAACATGATGGTAAAGACCTGAGCTCAGTACTCCCTCCTAGATTCCTGCTTTGCTTTTCCTGGGACATCTTTTAAAATAACCACGTATAGTTGAGCCCTGGAAAAGTTAATTACCTCCACCCCAACCACCTTCTAAATGCAGTAAGTGCTAAGTCACCTGGCTCTGTTTTTCTTGTTTGCTCATGATGGGACAGAGCACTGCGGTTTGCCAGCTCAGCGTTCTTCCTCACCACACTCCCTCACTGGAGTCTGGCTGTGTAATACAGTGTGACCTTACTTCCACTGTGTGAGTGTAGTGAAACTGCTTTAAGTCACTATGACCCTTGGGTTTTTATTTTTCCAAAAGGGGAGCTCCGATTCTGAGGGAGCTCTCTGCCAACCCTGTGTGGGTAGCCTGTGCCTCTTCATTCATCAAGTCACAATATGCATATTCTTAATCTCATACACCAGCTGCATGCCCCTCAACACCACTGCTGTCTCTTATATTTTCCAGAAATTGAAATTTTATAAAAAGGCATTTTCTCTTACATCCGTAAAATGATATAATTTTGTAAGTATAGACATGTGACATAAATTACACAAAATGTTCCTAAATTATAGCTCAGTGCAACTTGGTACTTTTCTTTCTCCCTAAAAAATGAGAGAGAAGGAAAAAGAAATAGTATCTATCACTATATAAATGTATCTTATATTTATATAGTTATATATGTGACACCACTGCTTTCTCGAAAGGTATGTCTTTGAATCTAATTGCAAAGCATGACAGATGAATTGCATGTTCAAGTTGTCTATGCCATTATTTTGTGTATAATTCATTTTCTATAAGCTAACTCTGGCAGCATCCTATGGCAAAAATGCAAATTCAAGTACTTTTGCTGAGTTAAATTTAGTGAAAAGGGCATACATAGGATTTGGAGTAAGAAGACCTCATCTCAAATCTTGCCTCTGTTGCTATTAACATCAGTGCCTCATATAAGTCATTGATCATCTCAGACAAGTTTCTGTACTTGCAAAAATTATCATCATTCCAAAGTCTCTTATTTGTGTTAAGAGTCAAATGATTTAGTGAATAATTTATAAACTTCATTAAGTTATGCTAAATAATCAGGAAGCCATATAAAACTGTAGAGCATTTCAATAATTAAAGACCTATTGTTCTGAGGAAATTTTTCCCTTTAAATCATTAGGAAAAACAAAATTATACTCACAAATGTAAATTATTTATGAAGAAATACATAATCACTAATATAGTAAATGCTGTTTAAATTAAAATACTTACAGTATTTAAGTATATTATGATTCAAATATGAATTTAGCATGTTGTGCTTTATTGATATAATTCTTCACATAATACTTTAAGGTGGAAGTTCAATAGAGTAGAGTTGCAAAAAGTCTGTTCTCGTTTCATGAAAAATTTAAGAAGCCTAGTTAGTTGAACCACAAGGATACAGTGTAGTATAAGAAATATTTTACACTAGTTGGTAAATTCATTGAATTATGATA
Organism: Rhinolophus sinicus; assembly: GCF_057876585.1. Taxonomy (NCBI): domain Eukaryota; kingdom Metazoa; phylum Chordata; class Mammalia; order Chiroptera; family Rhinolophidae; genus Rhinolophus; species Rhinolophus sinicus. The sequence goes on from NC_142516.1 coordinate 161,438,959, forward strand.
CTATGCATATTAGCATTGAAAACTTCAAAATTAAAAAAGAAATCATAGAATTATAAGTGATGTTGTTAAGGAATTACATCTTGATTTATATTTTGGTGAGTGATTATAACTGATGAATAGTACATAAAATTACATCCAAATATATTTGATATAATAGTTTAATCAAATAAAATTTTACAAATGACTAGTTAAATGAATGGACAGTGATTTAAACGTACGGTTATTATATGCTACATGCTACACTATTTTATGCAATATCAGATCTATATCCTGAATGCAAGTTTTCTTGAGTCATCATTGCTATTCATCTCTGAAACAACTTTTTTCTCTTAATTCAGCACTCAGCAGCACTGTGAAGATATTGATCTGTAATCAACTGCTGACACAGTTATTTGGCTTAAACCATATATTTACTGAACTGCAAACCCAGCATTATGACAGGCATATATAAAACAGTTTTCTAGTACACACAAAAACTCATTGCAAACACTTTGTCTAAATGACAATTTTATCTGCAGTTTTCTTTCTTCAATTTGTTCAGTAAAGTATGTGTGTGGTAGTCACCAGAAAAATAACTTATTGCTATAAATCATCTCTTAAAACAAAATTAATTATATATTTCCTCATTTATAATAAGGATTTTAATAAATTTTAAAAGCCACTGAATAGTACATATTCAATTTAGCTTAACTGCAGAGCATTAGCATTTTGAGTATTAATTCATCAGCAATATCTAAAAATGGTGTGGCAACTTTTCATATGTGAGGGTTACATTAATTTAACTAATATTGTACAAGTTGTTTCAGGTAAATACTTGATAATGCATTTGATACATGGAGTCAACTATTCTTCAATGTTTTAGCAGACCACTAAGTAAATATAATTTTCATTAACATGTATGATTGTGATAGTTTTAAGGGATTAGACTTTTCTTACATTTGCCTTACTTCACAATATGGTTATTTTCTAAGGATTATAACTAGAGAGCTGCTACACACACACACACACACACACACACACACACACACACCTGTCATGTGCGAAGCACCATGCTTTGTGCTTAAGAGTTTAAAGAGGTAAAGACCTAATTTTTATACATCTAGTATATGATGACTCCTACGATAATTATTTATAAGAAACAATATTGGTGTAAAGGAGATGTACTTGGTTGTATTTTTCTCTGGATGGTCATGGGAGGCATCCCAAAAGAAGAGATGTAAGTCTGGTTTCACTTTGATTCCATTTTTATGATGTAGAGAAGTACATTCTATAAAGCAAGAGGTTAATGTATGAAATTACTGAATAAATGACATTATTTTCAGTTTCCTGGTCCTATCTGACTGTGATAGTTTTCTGCTGTCTGACTGTGTTTACAACTAAAATACATTATAGTAAAATTGCCTATAATGTAATGGCACATAATTTTAAGTGACACTTAATAAACAGTATTCTGGAGAGTGCTTCTTTCAGGAATGACATTAAGTGCTGCACAATTTTTTTTTAACATTTTTCTTTTTCTTTTCTTCTTTTTAAATTAAATTTATTGGGGTATGATAAAAAATATATATTTTTAACATATGATACATGAGAAGTATCGAAAAAATATTCCAGAACAAAACACCCAACATACTAGATACTTACTTATTTTTTTAAAATCCTTACTTGTGGCAGGAAAATATGGGAACTTCTTGGAAGCCTGAAATAAAATGAATCAGAAGTTCAGAGATGTGAGTGATCACTGAATACGGGACAACTGCAAGTGTCTGCTGCCCTTGAAACTATGCTTAATGCATCGCACAGATAGTGTAAGATTTGTTGTACGGGACAACAGAAGAAGCCTAGCATTCACATAAATGACACAACATCCAACAATTCTGAAGGTTAATTACAATGACCTAAGTAACCTAAAATTTCAAAGCATAGGTTGTAGTTTAAATGAACTCAATTTATAATTACTTCAATTTATAATGTAATTTGCAGCAGTAAACACAAGTAATTCTTTTGAGATAAAATGTATTTCCAGATTTTTATGAGGCAGTACCAAGTGATAGATTACATAATGAAAAATCAATTTTAATATTCATTTAAATGTCACTGTGTGCAAAAATTAGAAGTAATATAAATCATAGCTATATAAACATAGAGCAAAATCGGACTGTCAAAAAATAAAGATAATGGAAGAGCTTATTACTGCACATAAAACACATAAGTGCAACATGTTCAAAGAAATAAAAATGATCAAAAATCTGATGACAATACAGCACACAAACAAAAGACAAGGCAAAATTTTAAAAGCATCAAATAAACTTCTACTTTTAAAAATGTGAAAAAGAGACACTAAATACATGACTTAAACTGGAGATCGATCACAAATGGAAATGAAATTAGTAAACCTGACAATAAAACTGAAGAAATAATGATGCAAAATGTAAAGACTGGGAACTATTAAAGAGAGAGGAGAAGGCCCAGATATTTAGAGTAAGAGGATTTTAAATGTCTAATAATTTCTGGAAAAAGTAGGTAGAGACTTGGGAGGAAGTGGTATTCAAAAAAATAATAGGGTATGTGTATTCCAAAATTGTTAAAAAACAAAAATCAGGAAGCCCAAAGAATTCCAAGCAGGTTTAAACTAAAGAAAAACTAGAATGCTTATGAATATTTAAAAGATTAATGTAATTAAATTAAGCGGCACAAAATTTAATTTAATTATGTGTATGTCGTAGTGCAAGTGTAGACAACTAACTTAAAGATGAAAATATATCTCACAGTTATTTTTTAAGAAAGCCACATATAACATTGCCTGACTGTCATCAAAATTTATTATGTGAATGAAATGAATGGCATGTCTGAACGGGGAAGTTTTCCTTTAACCAAACTGTTGGCAACAAGGAAATAGTGCATATCTTCTTTCATCCTGTCTTTAATATGGAATGCAAAATGGGAACCTTTGAAATTATAATACCCATTCAAGTAGTAAATTTAAAACAATGTAGGATGCCTGTTGGGACAGGGGACAGTGACAATTAGGAAATTTCAGCTAATTAATTAGCCAGAAGTAACAACAGGAAATCGTTACATACACCTTACTGATGGAAGCCTGTTGGAAAAGACTGTGACTGTCACTCACCATCCACTGCTTGAATTCGATGCCGTTTCAAGATACATGCCATTTAAATGGGACTTACTGGCTTGTTACTGAGTTTTCATTGAAATGTCTTCTATTACAGAATCATATAACATATTTCAAGCTGAAAGAACCCTCATGTCTTGGTTTATGACAGATTTCATTCCCACAGGAATAAGAATGTGCAGGTTTCCCTCATTAAGTAGAAATGATTTATTCAGGGATCCATGACATTGGTTACCACTCGAGTATCAAGGACTGCATGAACTGGTGGCTGCCATGCCTTTTGTCTGGGCCAACATTAGATTCCCCTCAGGAGTTACCTAATTCTATAACCAAAGGGGCCCCTTACCATGATCAGTTATTGGAAGATGCGAAATAATGAGTTTGGCTTCCAGAAGGCAGATCAAATGTAGGTAATTAGTATTTAGCATGAAAGGTAATTGCATTGTAAACTACTGATAGTTACTCTTTGAATGGAAAGAGGAAACATAGATTCATACAATGGGCATAAGTAAGATTGGTGTTTCTTGAGGCTTAATAAAAACTAGATAATAACAATGTAATGATATGTTTTATTTTGTGTGTGATTCTTGGGCAGTAGCCATTAATTGATGAAAAGGTACTTTGTTACTGTAAGCATTATGGAATTGAAAAGAAAAAATCGAATGGAGTAGAAATAGAAAGAGAAATCAAATGATTGTGTTGATGACCATTAAAATTTAGAAAGGGATAGAAAACAGCAAGTGGATGCCTTCATTTACTGTTTGGGCAGTGTCCCATGGGGACATCTTAACATAAGTGACCATTCATTCCGGAATTGAAGAAATGCCTCCATGGGTAGAAAAATTTGTATCTCACAATTTTTTTCAGAAGCTCACAATGTAACTAACAATCATTCTGTTTACTGACATGATCATTAGGTAATAAAAGCAGCTACATATGACCTAGTAGATCTTGGTCAGACAATAGCTGGCAGGAGGCCCACATAGAAATTCATTTCTGTAAAACCAGGCAGTATAAACAGTACATGTGGCTATGTCCAAAAGAGATTTGGGATTGAATTTTAAGTGAGTATTGCCCTTGATTTATTCCCAAATCCAGAACAAGAACTGTTATGGACAAGGACCACTCTTGTTTGAAAGGCCAAAAAATATTAATGTGATTCAAGCTAATGTATTTTGCAGTGATTTCAGTCAACTTGTATGTGACTACTATTAGGTGTGTATGCATATTTCTGTTGTAGTCGATAAGATTAATTAGATTGATTTAACAAAATAAATAATACTCTTTATGATCAAATGTATTGGGAGATTGAATTAAAATCCCCACGGGACATTTTTCTAATGGAAGCTGATTGGGCAAACCAGGAAGTAAAGTTAAGTAATAATCATTTAATTGTTATATTGAATTAACTCTTCAAACTTTCATAGTGGAAGAAAGTAAAAGAATAGTCAATCTGGGTCATGATCATGAAAATATTTAGGTTTGAACATTTGTTTGGTAAACTGAAATGCATCCTTAAAGCAATATCTACATCTCATTGGAGCATACAAATAATTGCTGTGTGTTCTTTTGTTTATTTTGTTCTATAAATAGTGCAAAGAATGCATAACAATGATAGCCAGCAATTCAGAAAGAGTTTTCAAGATGGATTATGTAAGGCAGAGTTCATTTACAGGGGATCTGGAACAATGTCCTGCTTATCTCTAGTGATCCTTAAAAGATTGGTACTGAGTCTTGGTCCAGATAAGGATTGGCTCACTAATGGTATTTAATGAGCTATTTAAAATTAAAAATTCCTCTGGCAGCACCCAGGGCAAGCTTGTCTATTGGTAACCTACATTCAGTATGACTGCTTACTACATTGTAAAATAAGACAGGCTAATAAAAAAAAAAAAAGAAATTATAGGTTAATATGTATGTAAAAACGTAAAGCTGCTATAGTTCTGGTTTTCTGTAACTTATCGAAAGCTCAAAATGATATTTCATATATTTTCCCAATAATTATTTCATGTTCCACCCGACAACCTCACCCCACCAGTACAGTAACATCCTTCCCTTATTGTTGGTGTAGTATTCACTAGGAGATGAGTAAGTTTGATGGTGTATTTTCATGAATTTGCCTTGAATATAATGTGTAAATCAGCTTCCTTCAACACAAACCACTTTATGTTTTATTTTTATTTACTGCTTCTGCCCATTTTCTTCATTTTTCTTATTCAAACACATGAATCATTGGTATGTGAGACCATCTTTCTCTTCCGTGGGGATATAGTCTTCTGTTTCATCGATTTTGTCTCTATTCCCTTTCTCTGCATTCCTTACTATTATTTTCTTATTGATTCCCTATTTTCTGATGCATTATTCTTTGGGGTTATAGTGTCAATCTAAAATTTAAATTTATATTAAATAATCTCTATTTGATAACAGATATAAGCCTGATGTTGGCATAAAAATATCAAAGAAATACAAATCTGTCATTTGGGGATGGGTTGGGAAATTCAACATACGCCATTCACTACCAAAAAGAGTAGTTTGGAAAGATATTCAGTCTTCCTTCCTTTTTTCTTTCCTCCCTCCCTCCCTCCCTCCCTCCCTCCCTCCCTCCCTCCCTCCCTCCCTCCCTTCCTTCCTCCTCCTTTCTCCCTCCCTCCTTTTCCCTTCTTTCTTTCCTTCTTAAAATTCAATCCACATAGATTATACAGGAATTTAGTCTTTATGTAAATACTGGAAATCCTCTCATTTCCCTCTGCATCCTGAGTACACAAAAACTCTATATGAAAAGCATAGGCAGATCCCCACCCTATTTAAACAGTATTGATTTTCTGGAAATACATCTCCTGGATGCATTTAGTAAAAAGAGATATGACCAAAGGAAATATATCACTGAAAAAAAACATTGGGATGTAACTTGTAAGGGAGGTAGAAAAACAAAATGTGCTAGTGGTTGTTGAAATTACCTACTGGCTCATACTTCGCTTGGAAATATGTTGTTTACTCAGAGATTCAATGAATACTTTGTTTTTTACTTTCATTTGGTTTTAAAGTTAGCTTTCAAGGAATAAAAGACAATTCTAAAATCTAACACAATAACTGTTTCTTTAAATCATGGTTTTGGGGGTCAACAATGGACAGGGATAAACTGGGTTATTCTGATTGGCTGGGACAGGTGTGGTGACCTTGGCTGGGTTCAGGGCTGGATCACCTCATGGCTGTCTTGTCTACATATGATGGTTCTGCTAAGATGCTTCATTTCTGCTTACTGTTTCATCTCATTCTCCAGAAGGTTATCTTTGTTGCTGTTCATGTGGCAAATTAGCCAGATTCCAAGAGGAGAGCACAGGCTCGGCTAGCCCAAACTATTGCTTCCACTGTTTTAATTGCTAGATCAAGTCACAGTTCTAGCCCAGATTTTATGAACAGGGACCTCATTTCCCCTGTTAAGGTGAGAATTACATAAGAATGGTCACATGTGGAGAGGCATTTATGGTTCTTTTCACCATATACCATATCACATTTTCCAATTTTTCAACAATTAGTTTCTAAATGAATGTCAACTAAGTTAGACTGAACTTTTCAAAATTAATATTTAGAATTGTACACTTGAAACCTGTATACATTTATTAACCAATGTAACTACAATAACTTGAATTAAAAATTAGTATTTAAATAAATTCTTTAAATTTGTAAAACAAATTCCTTACTCATGGCATTATCTTCACAATGAAATATTATATTAAAATTATTTCTGTGTCCCTAGTGGCAAAATATCCTAACTGTAGGCAAAGTGAATCCACATTATTTTAATCTAAACCTATAGCATAATGGTAAACATTATTGTGCAAATGTTTCACACTTAATGTTCATAGATGGCTTCTGGGTCTTAGTAAAGCAAAACTTTTATGCATATGCATTTTTCTGAGTAGATGCTCTACAGTCAATTACCATCAATCAAGTTCTTAAGAGTCTCCTATACAACGTTTTGTAGGGAATATTTTTCCTCCTTAAAAATATACATTTGTAAGATCATGTCCATTTCTTCTAAGTTATTGAATTTGATGGCATATAGTCCTGCATAGTATTCTTGGATAATCCTTGTATTTCCGTGGCATCTGTGGTAACTTCCCCTCTTTCATTTCTGATTTTGTTTATTATTTCAATATCAGTTGATTCTTAATTAGAAGTATGTTTTAGCTTTTGCCACAATGTGGGTATCCCACATATTTAATTGATCATTATTTGTTTGCAGTTGCTAATACCCTATTTACTGAATAAACAAATTATTGAAAATATTTTAAAAGTCTGAAAAGGTATGATAATAGCAAGCTGATATTATGACTAATATTATGTCTACTCAAAAGGCATAATATTCTTGTCTTCCATCTGATGGCAGATGCAAGGTTTCTTTTAAATTAAAAGAATGATCAAGATCTGAATTGCATTAGAATCTTTAAAATTGTAAAAAATCAAAACCTGATAGCAGATGGCATACCTGCTGAGGAATTCAAGGGTATTGATGAGATAATACTGAAGTGACAGCAGAGTCTTTTTGCTCTGCATATGTAATCTTCGATATGAAGAGATTTCAAAACTGCTCTTGGCATCGTTATCTTTGTGATAAAAAGGTGAATATCCTGACTGCATCTGTGGTTGTCTGCCAATTATCTGAGAAATTGAGAAAGGGAGAACAATGTAAATTAATTCCATATATAATCCCTAAATTTAGGTCTTAACTATATTTAAATATTATAATTAAGTCAAGCCACCACATTTAGAAACTCTTCCAAAACCATGTGAAAAATTTAATAAGTAAAATCACAAAAATAAAGAAAAAAACAGGAGATAGAAGACACCATTATGAATAAATTTATTGTGAATCATATTTTTAAAGTAATAAGGAAAATTAGTTACAATATATGTTCGTGTTACCTGCCTTTTTAAATATTTTCAAAAAATGTGTAGAATGTAGGTGATATACAGAAACATGGAGGATTCCCTGATCTTGGAGAAACTTGAATGCATTAACTTTATTACAGTTTAAATGTGTGCTGATGTTGCAGTACTGAAGTAAGCATAAATATTTAGTGCAATTTAACAAAAAAATATATGTAAATTTCAAAAATATGCTAGAGTTGTTTCATACCAGTGAGGGTGAATGACCACTGTTAAATATCTGGAAATTCTGGGAGCCAGTTAATTTTGTGTTAGTTGCTTGCTCTACAGCAACTAACTATTATATGACTATAATAGGGGTAGCTTTACCCTAGAAATAGCAAATGCCACAAATCAGGGTTATTTTTTCCCCCTCTCAGGAATGTTTTTAAACATTTACCAGAATATCACTGCTTGAAAATAAATGTTTGTAATATATTAAATGACTTTTAACACTTTCCTTCTGTCTCTACTATTCCTCTCTCCTGATTTTTGTGAGGTTTTAAATTTTAAAATTTATAATCATGTTAAATGTATAATTTTCTTTCAAATTTTAACAAACATATGGACTAAAATGTATTATTTAATACCAGGTTAAAATATTTGAAACTGTACAATGATTATTTTAATTTTTTTAAATCATTTTTTTCCCTAATGCTTCTGTAACAGTAATGATAAAGATCCAAGTGACTTTTCATTAGCTTTGTAACTAGAGGAGCAAGTTATGGAAAAATTGATCACGTGGTTAAAATAAAAAAGGTACTATTTCTCATATTTAAGATGAAAAACAAAACAAAACAAAACAAAAAAACAATAACACATTTGAAACATACCCCTAGTGAGAGGTGTCTCACCTCCATAAGTATTCATGAGCTCTATAGACTCTAACTTGTAATTTCATTATTGCTAGTCACACTGATGTAAGAGTTGTTTTGAGGTATACTTTTACCATTTATTTTGCAGGCTCAGTTAGTGTCACAGCACAAAAGTAAAGGGCATATACTTATATAAACAAAACTATGGCTGCTAGTTGTATTGTGTAGAAGAGAAAACACAATTTTCTATCAAAACAAATCAATCTGCATATGGTTTTTTTTATACATTTCTTAATCGGTTTTCCAATATTTTATATAAGAAGTTTTCACATAGGCTTATAGAGTAATTGAAAGTTAGTATCTTTTTCTTGAAAAATATTTCCCCACATATGAATATTTGAGATAATCTGTTTTTAGATCATATGTTTTTGGCTATAAAGACATCTATATCTTCTCCTTTCTTAATTGAAGATATTAATTCCCATTTCCATTTCTTTATGATTATGGAAATTTTTGTTTGATTTATGTTTAGATAGGTATGTTAAACCATAGTTTTCTTGACTTTTACTCTTTTCATATAAATGGTAATAGTGGTTATTTCTTAATTGCTGTCTTTAATTGCATGCCCATTTAGATATACCTTTCTCTGATACTTCAGTTAGCTTAAAAACCTATAGCACGTTGTTCAATTCAATAGAACGTGAGACATGTCAGCAATACCTAAAAGACAAAATAAGAATTATGATTTGAAAAATATTTTAATAAGAATATGCACTATAAATATATTCTTGAAATTTGTTTTAGGTTAGTTTAGGAATTCAAATATTAAAACGTTTTAATATTTTGTGCAAGAGGAAAAAAAAGAAGGAATTCTGTATCCTCCTCCTCCCCAAAATAAATTTCAGTAGCAATGATCTGAATATCAGATGAGCTTATTTAACAGTTATTTGAAGGAGACCAATTTAACTTTCCAATATGGTATATTTTTCAGCCAATATACTTATATTTTGTGTTCCATTCCAACAATGCCATCCCTATTTTATTTGCCTTTAGGTTTCTTATCATTTATTTTGTCACATTCTTTTGATTGAATATTTATTCTCTTTATATCTTTATGATGCATAGACTCTTTCCCAATATCATCTTCATTTACATAAGCCTCTGACTATATATTATTATTCATTCTTCTTAGTTATCATCACACTCTGATATACAAAATAGATTACAGCTGCTCCTTGATTTTGATGGGGTTACATCCCTAGTTGAAAATAGCATAGGTTGAAAATTCATTTAAGACACTTAAGCTACCAAACATCATTGCTTAGCCTAGACTACCCTGAATGTTCTCAGAATGCAATATCCCAAAAACATTGACAATACAATACACTGTAGTGTATTGATTGTTTACCCTGGCGATTGCATGCCTGATTGGGAACTGAGGCTCACTGCCATTGCCCCGCATCCTGAGAGAATATCATACTGCACATCACTAGCCCAGGAAAAGATCAAAACTCAAAATTTGAAGTACCATTTCTATTGAATGCATATTGCTTTTGAGCCATTCTAGACTCAAGAAATTGTAAGTCCAACCATTATAAGTTGGAGACCTTTTGTACTCAATTTACTCTTAAAATCTCCCCACATGAATATACTGAGGTCAAGGTATCAACAAATTGTAAGTTTTTATTGGTGGGAATACCATATGTAGTTCTCTATAATATTGTTTCATGGCCAACTTACTTAAGGACCTTGCAAATAGTAATGGACCAGTGTACAATTTTTATGTTTAGGTAAATTATATTCTTTAAGTACTTATCTGTTCAGGACTTATATTAAAACTCTTTCATAGTCCTTGCTTCTGATCTTTAGAAAATATATTTTTTTCATTTCTGGATTCTATATTTTATAGATTGATTTCCATAGAATAGGTCTGCTCTTTAATACAGTGCATTTATATGAGTATCCTGATTTACAGAGAGAATCATGGGCCCTGTAAACCAAGAGGAGGCACATTTATGCTCATAAGTAAGCAGATATTTACCTATTTGTTCTGATTTACATTTATTCTTTTTTTTAATTTTATTGGGGTGACAATTGTTAGTAAAATTACACAGATTTCAGGTGTACAATTCTGTATTACATCATCTATAAATCCCATTGTGTGTTCACCACCTGCTAATATCCAAAATATACAAGGAACTCATGAAACTCAACAACAAAAAAACAAACAACCCATTGGAAAAACGGGCAGACAAACTGAAGAGACATTTCTCCAAAGAGGACATACAAATGGCAAATAGACATATGAAAAAATGCTCAACACCACTAATCATCAGATAAATACAAATAAAAACCACAATGAGATATCACCTTACCCCAGTTAGAATGGCTATCATCAACAGGAGAAATAGTAACAAGTGTTGGAGAGGCTGTGGAGAAAAAGGAACCCTCATACACTGTTGGTGGGAATGCAGACTGGTGCAGCCGTTATGGAAGGCAGTGTGGAGGTTCCTCAAAGAATTACGAATAGAATTGCCATATGACCTAGCAATCCCTCTCCTGGGTATCTACCCAAAAAATCTGAAAACATTTATACATAAAGACACGTGTTCTCCAATGTTCATTGCAGCTTTGTTTACGGTGGCCAAGACATGGAAACAACCAAAATGTCCTTTGATAGATGAATGGATAAAGACGTTGTGGTATATATACACAATGGAATACTATTTGGCAGTAAGAAAAGAAGATATAGGAACATTTGTGACAACATGGATGGATCTTGAGAGTATAATGCTAAGCGAAATAATTCAGACAGAAAAAGCAGAGAACCATATGATTTCACTGATATATGGTATATAAACCAAAAACAACAAAAGAACAAGACAAACAAATGAGAAACAAAAACTCATAGACACAGACAATAGTTTAGTGGTTACCAGAGGGTAAGGGGTGGTGGTGGGAGATGAGGGTAAGGGGGATCAAATATATGGTGATGGAAGGAGAAAATATTTAATAGAGTTTTCAAATTCCATTTAACTCTCTCAAATAAATAGTAAAACATAAAAGTAATTTTGTTCTGTGACAAGAACTTATTCCCAACCATATTATCAAAGGTACTATAAAATATAAAACTGATCATTAAAGAAAGATACCTTAAAATTCCAAGATATGGCATAAAAGTCTATGACAACAAAAACAATAAAAGAAGATTCATAAGCAGTAACATGAACCTCTGAGATATTGTGAAATAATTCTTATCTTTGTCATATTTTTGTTCTCAAATGTGAAATATTTTTACTGCTGTTGTGCTTATCTGATCTCTAATATACTCACCCACACCTGCCCCAGAAAACTTAAACAACCATTGTTATATAAAGGAATAGATGTTATGATAGTAAAAGACAATGATTCATATATCTTTATAGTAGAATTCTAATATGTTTGTCTTTCTTAAAATAGGCCTTTTTCTTCTGCATTGAAATATACTATTCCTCATCAGAAGAGAAAAAAATACTTTCAAAATTACTCAAAACACAATCTTGGGGGAAAAAAACAAAATTAAATTACATGTTGATTTATTTTCTGTGTCTGACCCAATGATATAATTTTTGAAAAAGCACTTTCAGTTAATCAATAACTCATTTAAAATACTGTAATAAATATATGATCCAATTAAAATCAGTGCAAAATGTGATGTGATCATTGATACAACATGAAAAGAAAGTCAATGGAAATTGAATATTAGGTTTTAATACATATATTTTAAGGTAAATTGTGCTCTCTGAGTGATTATTTTATGTTTTGTCTATTTTTTTCTGACATACAAATAATTACTAGAAAAACTTGTATCTCCTGCCTAAGAACAGAATAATATTGCATCTTTTAAATGCATTGGATTTCTATATTTATTCTGTGTGTTTTATTAATTGGTTGACAATGATAAACTTATATATGTGAAATTAATGGTGATAGATTATTGTTAGATAACCACACTGGTTATCAATGAATAGATATTGGTTTGGGAGCATGCTTATGAAGATTATTTCTATGTAATTGTCCTAATAACAATGATTGCTATCAGTTGAAAAAGTAGCTAAGTATATATTAGAATTTCCTACAAATTTACAATTTTAATTAATAAAATAATTGAACATATAGCAACATATTATATATTAAGTGGGCCTACCAATATACTGAAGGGAATATATGATTTTATTCACCCCTGGCTACTGTCTAGAATCTTCAGAGTCATCTATATTCTCTTTTTAACATACCCTTCTCTCCTCTTCCTTGAGTCCATTATAGTCAGTCTTTTGACTCTAAAACACAAATGAATTATGTTTGTTAAGGTGATCAACAACTTTCATCTTTCCAAATTCAATAACTGTTTCTCAGCTATTTCTATTTTTCTCTCCGTTTGAAAAATGTCCTTGACTTTAGGGCAACACATACTCCTGCTCTCCATGCCAACTCAATGCCCATTCTATCTCAATTCTCTTTAAGGTCTTTAAGTGCTAGGAGAAGTCACGGCTCAATCTATGTGCCTTCTCTATTTTGTCTGCGTTAATTTCCTAGGTGATCTTATTTATATGCTATTATGTGCTCTGAATCTAAACTTGGACAAAGAAGTGCATACTGGATGTCTAACAGACGTGGCAAACATCACATATTTAAACTCACACATTTGCTCCCCATACCAATCTGTCTACTGATTGTTATCATCTCAGTATCTGCAAATTAAAATTAAAATTTATGTTACATTTATTTAATGTTTGACATTTAATAAAATATTCTAGCCCTTCTCTCTCTCTCTCTCTCTCTCTCTCTCTCTCTCTCTCTCTCTCTCTCTCATAGAATGTTGAGAATGAAACAGGACAAAACCAAAAAAGATTGGGAGGAAAATGGCAATGATAATACTATTACAAATAATCATCTTGATGAAACTAATGCAGAGAATTTATGTCAGGAAAATCCTTACTTCAGCTTTAAATTTGTCAATAAAAAGTTGATGATGATGGTGATAACTTAGAAATAAACAAAAGACAACATATATTGAATACCTGATAAATACCAGACATACTTTTAAGCATGTGGCATGGATTAGTTCATATAATCCTTGAAACTGCCAAATGAGGAATGGAGACACAATGATATGATATATTTCTTCTGACCATTAGACTATCCTAAAATACACAGAATAAGACAGAAGTGAGATACAAAATCCTGCATACAGGAAATACCAAATTAAGTATTTTGCCCCTGTAACATTATATTTGGGCCAAAGGAGAAATACAGTTTTGTTTGTTTGTTTCAATGAAAAATTACCCCTTACCACAGCTTTAATTAAGCTTTGGTCTGAGAAACTTGTAGAAGCAAAAATTAGAATGTTAGTTACCAGAAGATGGGGAAAGGGATTATTGATATTTCGTTTGTTTGTTAATATTTTCTATTAAGTTTGAATTATTTAGACTCCCTTTGAGTGAGACTTCTACCCAATGAATGTTTCAACCAGATGAGTCTGGGGTTGGTCTTAGAAGAAAGACATGTCATGCCAAGAATTAGTCAGAATGGATCTTGAAATGATAACAAAAAGATGATCCTTTTCTGGGAATGGTTGGTTACATTCAATAATCCGAGTAACTGCCTTACTAAATGTTGTAGATTTGGAGGAAGATAGGATGAGAAAATGTGTACCGGTATATCTGTATTTTTTTAGGTGGATCTTTTAACTCTCAACCATACCAGATGCCTATGTATCATTCAGTCATACCACATAGTAGTAGGGAGAGTAGAGGTCCGTGAAATAACTTGACTATCAGCCCATTGTTGAGTGGCTTTTCTGATAATAGGAACACTGTTGTCAGACTGCAAATATTCCAGAAAATAGAAACATGGCACAGATTGCTTTCAAAGGCCACAATAGTGTGGCTGGTGTCAGCTGATGGTAACCAGAAAAAATGTCCACAGTAGTAAGACACCATAGATAGCATCAAAAGGGTGTATTAGAAGTCTATGTAGTCAATCTGTCAATAGCAGATAGGTACCATTCTTTGCATAATCTAGTCTGTTGCACTGCACATCAGACAGGCCAGCTTTTGGCAGATGAACCATTTTAACATGCAGTGGCTGCCTCTGCATCACAATCATAGAGCCCTTTACTTTTCACCTGTTTTTTGATGGTGAATGTTTCATGATGATGAATCCAAGCATCAATAGCGGCAATCTACTTGGTGCCGGCTATAACAGCAGCTTGATGTGCATTTCATCAGGAAATGGGGCTTTAGGTTGAGCATCTTAAAAGTCCATAAAAATACAATAGGTTTCATCAAGAAGAGTATTGGAGAGAGTCTTAACAGCCTTCAGTCTGTCCACCAACTGAAGTGATCCCTTCCATTTTCGGTTGTGCAGAAGTGGTGGTGATGTTTGATAGCTGCAGCAGTCCAATGGATATGGATACTCTCATGTTTTTGTTTAGCTGGGGCATCAGTGAACCAGGCCCAGGCATTTCTGGGAATCTCTATGGCTTGAGGACCCCATTAAGCCAGCAGCTTTTTGATGTGGTGTCGTAAGAGATGAGTTTTCTCATGAAAGGCATAGCTGCTACATTTTCATTTATAGTAGGGCCCTTCTTGCTGTGTTCTTAAATTTACCATTTCCATTTTCACAAAGTTCATTAGTCCTTTCCCACCTTGTTAGTTATAGAATCTGAGTTGGCCAACCCTAAAATGTGCATATCAAGCCTAAAAGCCTTAATGCCTTGATGAGTTAGCTGTTCGGTTTTGACAAAAGCCTGAGAAAAAAATAATAGCTGCTTTTGTAAAAGGGTCAAACTGAGAGCTATGCCAGGTTACAGGAGTCCACAATCTCAATGAGTGCCTTTAGAAGTAGGCTGCTTCTCTAACCTGGAGTTCCAATCAGCAAAAAATAAGTCACAGAGACATGTAATCTCTCTAATACCCAATGGATTGAATAATATGGTATGTCTCTTTTTGTGTATGTGTGGTTAAGGGCCAAAGACACATTAGTTTTGTTCTTGATTGCTGTAAGCATTGAGAATTGGGAATCTGCTCATAGAATTTCAAGAAATTTTGCCAGCAGAAACAGGCTCTTTGATTTTGTCAGGATTTATCACCCACCCTTGCTGAAGGACTTGTAATAATGGGATAGTCAGGACAGTTAACATGAGGATTCTGCCTTGTCATAGAACAGACCATCTACATGGTAAAAACTTTGCAAATGGTGAAAACTTTGCCCTGACCACACACTGGTAGAAAGTGGCAGGGAAATTTGCCCCACTAGAACTTCTCTACCTGCAGCTATTTCTTCACTGGGATGTTTATCCCTGGTGCTTTTGGGATAAAGATGGGCAGGCATATGAGAAGCCAATCCCTATATATATCCAGTTGTAGAAGCAAAATCAGTAGATTGATTTTGACCTTAGGACACCATTTATCAAGCATGCTCTCTTCCCTCCCCTCCTGTAAACCCTGCACAGAACACATCAGTTGAATCTGGGTGTCTCCTCTGCCCACAGGAAAAAGCTGGATGGTGTCTTCCATGCCTAAATTTAATAAAGGCATACAAGTTTTGGTCCCCCAACACCCTATTTCCTCAGTACTCTTGGGCAACTATAAAGGTATTCAGTCTTCATTGGGACTGGAAGGCCTAATCCTCACCCCTGTGTTTTTTCTTAAAGCAGGTGAGGTAAAGGTGAAGGGCTGGGAGATGGGGGATTACAGTGTGTGGACTACAGCAACTCTGCAACAGTAAGCAAGGCACATTTACTTTCAATTTTTAAGTAGTGTGAGTGCTGCTCACAGTTCCCCCAGATTTTTAATCTGATGCACCAAAAATTATAGATCAGCTTTTGGCACTCCCTCACTCAGTAGCTGTAGCCATATTGCTTTTTGGGTGGGCTTGCTGCCTCATGATAACATTCTTTCTCCCTCCCCAAGGGAGAATAATACAAACCAAAGCAATATTTAGGCAGCTTTTTTACTTTAAGTTTTATTTTTTTAAATTTATTTATTGTGGTAAGAACTCTTAACCTGAGATTTATCCACTTAACAAATTTTAAGTGTCTAAATACATTATTTCACCTAGAATGATGTCCTTAAGATTAATGCATGCTGTCTCATATTGCAGACTTTTTTCTTCTTTTGTTTTTGTTTTAAAGGCTGAATAATATTCCACATTTCTTTATCAATTTATCTGTCAATGGGCATTTAGGTTGTTTCCACATCTTGTCTATTGTGAGCATACTACAGTTATCATGGGAGTGCAGATATCTTTGAGATTCTAATTTCAGTTATTTTGGAGGAATCACAGAAAACGATGAGAATACAAAATGGTGCATCTGCTATAGAAAACTATATTGAGTTTCCCCAAAACTTTTAAAATAGAACTGCTTGGCCATTTTGGCCCACTACAGGAAATCTCTGACTGGCTATGCACGTTTCAGAACTCCCTGTGGTATTGGCTAAGGATTTACTCAGCCTGCATTATGATTCTTTTTTTTTTTTTTAGTGAATCATACGTTCTCACTTCATCTTTTCATATGTTGATCCTTAATCTCTAATAAGCATGTAAAGCCATAAACCATGCTGGATGTCTGCTTCTAGAAGTCTCATCTGGTGACATGCACATGTTTCTGCTTTTATAGGTGTCCTTCATTGCAGCTCTAGGCCTTTGAGTCTACATGTTCTGTTCTTTTAAGTCTATTGCCACTCTTCCATCCACTTTCTATTATTTAGAATTTTACTGTATCACTTATTTCTTGTTGTTTCCATTTTAGGTGATTTTCCCTTAGATTATATTTTCCCATTCCTTGTTGCCTTTTGTTGTTGTCGTTATTTGTTTGAAGAGATAAAGGCAATAGTATGGATAACTAACTGTCATGCACAACTGGATATTTCTGGCCCAATTTTAGTTTTAATGTATTTTTTCAATGTCTTCTTAAATTTTCTGTATTGGTTCACATAATAGGCTTTCTTAATACAGGTCAGAAGTAAAATGAATATATACAAATTGATTGTAGTTTCCATTAATAAATATCTTTCAAGACTATTTTCTTCTTAGATTTTGTGGGGTTCTCCTTATTATATACCATAAGATAATTGAGTAATTCATATTTAGGTTGTACTTTTTTTTTCTATTTTATTTGTCTGCTTTATTTTGTACTGTGTTCCCAGTCTATGCTAGCAGATTTCTTGGGTCATGCTTTTATTAGAAAGAACAAGACTGCATTCAGGTGAATCTGGCCTGAATCCTCCTGCTGCTACTGCAGCCTGAGGCCTCTGCTTTGAGAGTTGCCTAAGATGCAGCCACAGCAAACATTAAGTTAAGACTCTGTGTGTGCATCCATGGAAATGCAATGAAATTCAGCCTTAGAAATTCTCTGAATTTTTATGTTAAAAACTATTTGTAAAATAGCATTTAAATCAAGCTGAAAATATTGTTTTATATTTACGTGCCTTTAGTTACAAATTATAGAATCATATATATATATGATATACTGTTATATATATATATATATATATATATATATATATATATATATAATATACATATACACACATACCCAGTGTATATATGTATACACACATATAAACACACAAATACATATATGCACTGGGACATACATACCTATACATATGTTATGATAACATGTCAATAAAATTGAACTGTGAACATTTATATAAATAAAATGCTTGCATGAATATCTTATTGATTCATTTGGTAGTTTCTTTGTGGCAGTCCTTATGTGTTAATCTTTTTTTTTTAAATGATTCAAGAATTCTCTTTTTGTTTATGTTTAAATTATGTTGTTAAACAATCTACTATCAATTTATTATTGGCAATAAAAACAAAATGGTAAATTAACATAAGTAGCGTCACTTTTATGTTTAAATGATTTATAGTTAAAATTCTATTTAATTCTTGAAACTGCTCTAATGGATATAAAGTGCTTTCACCTTTCATCTCTCTATTCAGTTTTTTGAAGAGCATGCTCTTGCTTACTGCTCTGTACATGGAGGAGAACAGAGATTTGCTTATGTTATTGTCCAAAGGACAAGAATTCTTAATCGTATTAATATAAAGCAATAAATGATTCTTGCTGAAATAGAGTAGTTTAGAACATAAAACAGAGAAATCCATGCTATGTTTAGATAACAATTAAAAAGAAAACAATGAAAAAGTCTCCAGCAAAAGAAAAATTACTAAGAGCAAATACACTATGACTTATCTGGCTCATGTTAATTTGGTTCCAAGATTTCACATAACAATATACACAGTCGTAAATTATGTGTTAACTCTGAAATTTTATTGTGGACAGTTGTAATTAATAATACGTTGATTATTTGCATTTCAAATACACTCAAAATTTATAATATCTTGAAAATGTAATGCCACAAAAATTCTCATGCTGTTTTATGCACATAGGCATCATCGTAAATGCTACAAAAGCCCATTTACCTGTATATTTTAAGTGAAGTTATAATCACGTTTCTCAGCCAGAGTGTAGTGAAATTATTATGTTCTTCTTAGAACAATGATGGATCTTGAAAGTCAAGTAGTAAATTACAGTCTCAGGAAAATGCCAAAGAGAAAATTGTGCACAAATATTCAGCAACATTTAGGTTCAATAAAGAACAATGTGAGAGTCTAAAAAAAGAATAAATGTCAAAATGTGGGTAAACTCCCCATACACCTACACAATTCCTATTTTTAGGTATTCTTAAAGAGATAAAAGGTTGCTAAGATTAGGTTCCTTTTTCAGGCAACTTTCTTTCCCTAAATTAGCTGGGTATTGCAGACCGTGGTAAGATACATTTTAGGATTTTGTTCTTAGTGCAGTTTCCTTTGTAATGCAAATTGGTATGGTCTTATACAGAACAGGTTTTCATTAATGAATTAGTGATCAGGAAAATTTTTTTTTTTGTTTTTCCCAGGAGATACTTGGTTATTGTATTTGTATACATCATTTCATTTACATTTGGTTTTTAATTATCAACATTAGCCTCTTGGGTCTTGTGGTATATTTTGATTTCATTGTTATTAACATAACTGAGAAGGAATTAAACAGCAACCAATAACAAACCACACCCTTTGGTAAGTAACTTAGATTCCCATTTCAGTCTTTGTTCTTCTCAAACAATACTGTTTATTTAGCAAAAGAAAATCCTGCCAGCATTAGAATTTCTCATCTAATATCCTAAAACCTCATATCAACTTTTAGAGAGATAAAGTTTATGAAACTCTTAGAATTAAAAAAAAAAAAATGACTCATAGTAGTAGTTGGATTCAAGTGCCTCGTCCCAGAACTGTAGCGAACATAAATCTGGAGATGAAGATATTTAACAACTTTTAGCCCTTGCAGGTGGAGCTTTATTATATTGGTCTCACCAGAAGAATATTTGCTCCATTATGTTTTCCTTAGCCCACACTTCAAAACACTGAGTAAATCGTGTTCACAGGTCAAAGACACACTTTCCTTCATCTTTCTACAGTGGGCATTGAAGAAATCCCTTCGTCTCTTATAATGCTTCTAAACCACATTTCCCTGCACTCCTGTTTATGGGAAGATCTTCATTGTCAGTATTCTCCACTGTGCCTTCTTCCCCCTGCTCTGCTTTTCTGGCCTCTCTCTTTGTGCTGCCATTTTCCTCCCCTGTTTTATCTCCTTACTGGATAAAAGAAAACAAGGCAAGTAGCTTGAGAGAAAAAGAGTGAGAAAATAATAATATTAATAACCAAGATACAGTGTAACTTGAAGAAGCATTGTTTATATTGCTTACGTAAATGCATTAAAATAACAAATATTACTTTATCTGTTGTATTATATTATCCTGCTTGCTGGCCTGAGATGTCAAATCCCCAAAGGCAGTAATTATTTCATGTATTAATCTCTGTATAAATTCTTCAGACATTACAGGTGGTACATTCACTAAAAGCCTAACATGGTAGTGAGTGAGAACAGTAAATATGATGGTAATTATTTTATTAACGTCATTATTATTAGCATTATTATGATTAGCATTACTTACTCTGATGTTAATATCATATTGAAACTGATAAGATAAAGACAAAGAAAATTAAATTTCCTGTGACATTCTTGATCAAGTGAAGAAAACAAGAAATAAGAGAACAAAAAAGACAGGTTATAAGTCAAAGTGAGGTATTACTGAAACATGAGCTGGTAGTCTAATAGCCAGCTATTTAAACACTGAAAAAAAGAGTGTTTTTAACATTATGCTGTTTTATGTATAAATAATATAAATAACTGGTTTGAGGCAAAAATTGATTATAAATCTAAATCAGTAAAGCATTTTATAAATATAAATACTTTTTAAAATTATTTCTACAAATGAAGGTTTCTAGAGGGCAGAAAATTTTTATCAAATATTGCCATTATGATCTTGAAATACCATTTTAAAGGTACTTCATAAACTCTACATGCTGATTAATAAAAGTTATAATTATGAATTAAGAAAACATAAAGCTTTTCCATAGGAAAACTTATGGAAAGAATTAATGAAGCTAATGTTAGATCTTTAGGACTCAGACAAGTTAAGATAAATGTAGGAACAAATGAGAAGATCCAACACACATCTAATAGTTTAAAAAGTAATAAATTTATAGAATGAAAGAGGAGTCATTTAAAGAGATAGGAGCCCTGAAAATATAGAGGAATCATCAGATTGGAGAATCATATCAATTCCCAGACCAACACCTAAATTCAGCTAGACCATAAAAATATCTCATAAACGAAATTGCACATAATAATTTTAGAGTTGTCCTCCCTTCTGAACTCTAATCAAAACATATCAGTAGAGGTAATAGATACATGTGAATTGCAGCTGTTCCCTTTTCTCTAGACTACAATCATTTTTGGCAGTTGAATCAACTGGTTTATGAAATATATAATATTCCAACACTTTATTTTACATCCTATTTTGCAACACTTCTTAAGGAACATAGTAGAGCTATATTAAAAAAGATATACCAAAAAGTTATAAGGACTCAGTGATAAGCAAACTGACAAACTGTAGATAACTACCATCATGCGACTGGTACAAATTATACCTTCATTGACTTAGTATTAAAAGTTAGCTCTCAGTCATCATTGGTTTTTTTGGAACATCAAGACCTTGAAGTCTCATCCACATTTTCCAGTTTTTCTAATTAAAGGAGACTCAAAGTAAATAACTTAGGATTTAAAAAAAAAAAAAAAGGAAAAGAATCACAGGTGTGAACATCCTTAGAGACTAATTTTGAATCAAGAATTGGCTTCAGTAATGTTTAAGGCTTCCTAATATTTCTGTATTCTCTTACAATTAAACATCCTTATCAACTGTTTGGTTTCTATCACTGTGTAAAAAATTATTTGGATACAGTGACTGCAAACACTTTTTTTTTTTTTTTTTCACTGCTTTATGAAAGAATTGTGGGGGTTGGGCGGGAATAGGAGTAAAGACCTATTGAGTGCCAGACGGCCAGGTTATGGTAGAGGCACAAGTGCTCACCACACATTTCAGAGCTCCTTTACATTTCCCAGTATCCTTCTCTGTTAGTTTGAAGTCACCCAAATTCATGTGGCTAAAGGAACGTGAGTGTATCGCTGCCAGGCTGAGGCAAATAAAACCAAAATATTGGGCCTCTATCTGCTTTCTCCTTGCAGTGCCTATGGTGGCCATGAGATGGTGGAATCATAATTGTGAAATACTCTGAAAGAACAATTACTACATAGAATAAAGACAGTTTACAAAATCCCCATCTAAACCAGTTTTCTCTAATGAGAAATATACTTTTGGTTTTTTTAAGCCAATGAGATCTTAGCATTCATCTCCGAAGGAAGTTAATGTTAATTATACTGATGAATACAAACTTTGAAAGTACTGAATCTAAAAAAGGAGACCCAAATTTATCCACATTCATAAAAGAGTATATAAAAATTTGATTATGATTTAAAGTTATCAAGTGTGTTACCTTTACGTTGTCTACATATTCTTTCTAAAAATTTACATATATTCAAAATTTTGGCAGCATTTACAATTATGAATTCATTTATTTTTAATTAAAGTTTATTGGGGTGACAATTGTTAGTAAAGTTGCATAGATTTCAGGTTCATAATTTTGTAATACATCAGCTATATATCATATTGTGTGTTCACCACCCAGAGTCAGTTCTCTTTCCATCACTGTATATTTGATCCCCTTTACCCTCATCTACCACCCCTTTTACCCTTAGCCTCTGGTAACCACTAGTCTATTGTCTGTGTCTATGAGTTTTTGTTTCTTCATTTGTTTGTTTTGTTCTTTTGTGGTTTTCCGTTTTATATACCAAATATCAGTGAAATCATATGGTTCTCTACTTTTTCTGTATGACTTATTTCGCTTAGCATTATAATCTCAAGATCCATCTCAGTTGTCACAAATGGTACTATTTCATCTTTTCTTATGGCAGAATAGTATCCAGTTGTGTATATATACCACAACTTCTTTATCCATTCATCTATCGAAGTTCACTTTGGTTGTTTCCATGTCTTGGCCACCATAAATAAAGCTGCAACGAACATTGGAGCCACATATGTCTTTATGGATAAATGTTTTCAGATTTTTTTAGGTATACACCCAGGAGAGGGATTGCTGGGTCATGTGGTAATTCTATTCTTAATTTTTTGAGGAACCTACACACTGCCTTCCACAGCGGCTGCACAAATCTGTGTTTCTACCAACAGTGTATGAGGGTTACTTTTTTTCCACAGCCTCTCCAACACTTGTTATTATTTGTCTTGTTGATGATAGCCATTACAAGTGGTGTAAGGTGATATCTCATTGTGGTTTTTATTGGCATTTCTCTCATGATTAGTGATGTTGAGTATCTTTTCATATGTCTATTGGCCATTTGTATGTCCTCTTTGGGGAAATGTCTCTTCAGATCCTCTGCCCATTTTTAAATTGGATTGTTTATTTTTTATTGTAGTTGAGTTGTATGAGTTGCTTATGTATTTTGAGTATAAAAGCCCCTTATTGGAGGCAATATTTGCAAAAATTGTCTCCCTTTCAGTTGATTGCCTCTTCGTTTTGTTGATGGTTTCTTTTGCTGTGCAGAAGCTTTTTAGTTTGATATAGTCCCATTCATTTATTTTAGTGTTTACTTCTCTTGCCTTTAGAGTCAAATCCATAAAATGCTCTTTGAACCAATGTTCATAAGTTTAGTACCTATGTTTTCTTCTATGCATTTTATTATTTCAGGTCTTATGTTTAGGTCTTTGACCCATTTTGAGTTAACTTCGGTACATGGTGACAGACAGCAGTCTAGTTTCATTCTTTTGCACGTAGCTTTCCAATACTCCCAGCACCTTTTGTTGAAGATGCTGTCTTTTCTTCATTATACGTTTTTCGCTTCTTTGTCAAAAATTATCTGTCCATATTTATGTGGGTTTATTTCTGGGTCCTTATTCTATTCCATTGGTCTGTGTGTCTGTTTTTCTGCCAATACCATACTGTTTTGATTACTGTTGCCCTGTAGTACAAGCTGAAGTCAGGGAGTGTGATACCTTCAGCATTGTTCTTTTTTCTTAGGATTGCTTTGGTTATTTGGGCTCTTTAGTGGTTTCATACAAATCTGATAAATTTTTGTCCTATTTCTTTAAAAAATGACATTGGGATTTTGATGGGGATTGCATTAAATCTGTATATTGCTTTGGGTAATACGGCCATTTTAATGATGCTGATTCTTGCAATCCATGAGCATGGAATGTCTTTCCATTTCTTTGTGTCTTCTTCAATTTCTTTTAAAAAGATCTTACAGTTTTCAGTATATAGGTTTTTCACATCCTTGGTTAAGTTTATTCCTAGGTATTTATTCCTTTTGTTGCAATTACAAAAGGATTTTTTTTTCTCTTTCTGAGATTTCATTATTAGTATATAGGAATGCAACGGACTTTTGTACTGTTGATTTCGTAACCAGCAAATTTACTGTATTTGTTTATTGTTTCTAATAAAATTTTGGTGGAGTCTTTAGGATTTTCTATATATATAGCATCATGTCCTCAGAAAAAAGTGACAATTTAACTTCTTCATTTGAATGCCTTTTATTTCTTTCTCTTGACTGATTGCTCTGGCTGGGACTTCCAATACTACCGTGTTTCCCCCCAAAAAAAGACCTAGCTGGACCATCAGCTCTAATGCGTCTTTTGGAGGAAAAATTAATATAAGACCCGGTCTTATTTCAATATAAGAGTGGGTATAATATAATATAATGTAACATGATATCCAGTATAATATAATATAATATAATATAATTAATATAATTAATATAATATAATATAATATAATATAATATAATATAATATAATATAATATATATAATATAATACCGGGTCTTATATTAATTTTTCCTCCAAAATATGCATTACAGCTGATGGTCTAGCATGGTCTTACTTTCAGGGAAACATGGTATGTTGAATTTCTTAAGTTAGATATAAATATATGTGGAAAGAATAAAAATTAATTAAAAATATATACGTTGTCTTTTAACTATTTCATTAAATATTTTAATTTTATACACAAAAGTAAATAATGCATAAATTGCTTAATACGTTTCCCCCATTGGGCACTGTCATGTCACAAGCACTCTGATCATGGCCCAGAACATTACTCTGCATCTCATAGCTCCCTTGTGCACCCTGCCTACCACTAGCAACCTTCAAAGGTAACAACTATCCTGATGACTTAACACTGCAGGTCACTTTTACTTGTTTTGGTGCTTTATATACATGAAATCACACCATATGTACTCTTTGTGCTTGCCTTCTCTTCCTCCCAGTTGTAGTTAGGAAATGCACCCATATGTTTCCAGACAACTGTACTTTGTTCAATAACTAGATTTTATTTGCCTTAAAACTATTTTTCTAGATTAGTCATAGGTACTGGACTGAAACTAAAGAATATTTGCAGTGGGGTGAAAAAGGACAATCAATTGCTTTCACAACTCTCTATTCAAAATAATAACTGTAAAAAGATCTATAAAAATAATCCTCACTACAGTATTATTTTAGAATTTCTATAAAAGCTTTCTACATATTGTAGGATGATATTAGGGGGTAGTTTTCTCATTGTAGGAAAATAGGGGGAAATAATGGAATATGGAAATCAGAGTTTCAGTATAATTCATGACTTGAATACAGATACATATGTAAACATATATGTGTGTTTTTGTATAATATATGTATACATACAAGTATGCATATATACCTGTATGTATCATACTTCTGTTTGCTGAAAGGGCCTAGAAACAATGCCATCCAAAAGTGCCAATAGCAATGAGAATACCTGGACCCTGATTTGAATATCTAAAAATCATTCCTTAATAAAAATAACTAAGGTAACTTGGACAGATAAATGGTGAGTTTAGATTTCAGGCAGAGAAAGTGTAAGCTGCAAATGCACATACTGTTGTGCCGGAAAGTAAGGGAGTTGTTAAAAAATTATGAGGCATTGTCAAAATGACACATGAGATTGAGATAGAAGAGGCTTCACTTAGACAAATCTAAGACAAATTAAATATAAAAGGAAATAGTGACATTTAGTATTATGACCCACTAAGATTAAAAAAAAGAATCTCATGAATCCATACAGATAATAAATAGAACAAATCAGTAATAAATGGAAATTAGATACATATATACATAAGAGACAAAGAACAGCTTCCCTTACAGTAGGAACATCAACTATTAAGGGATTAAGACTGGCATTAAAAATAACTTTTTTTGAAATCAGAGTAATAACGCTTTATTTACACATTAACTATCTATGAATGTTAATTAAAACTTGTGGGCTGAAGATTAATCAGAAGAATATTTTCATAGTTCCAAAATGCATGCCTCTATAGAGATAATGAAAATGATTAAGGAAACCTCACAGTGTAACAGTTGGTTAATCTGGTGAGGACTATAATTTGGGGATAACCTTACAAGATTTCAAATGATCTCAAAGTAAAAATTTTATAAAGTCACATTGTAAACTTCACTTTCTTCGATTTCACTTTGCTTTGGAACCCAGGGTCTAAATATTGAAAAAAGTAAACAAAAAACAAAAACACATTTCTATCAAAGACCAATCCAAATTAAAACACTAAATCAGGGATTATGATTTGAAATATGTATGAACATGAGATGAATTTTTCATTTATGCTTTATGTATGATGTGGTAGGACAGTTTTCTAATAGGCGTAGGTTATATTGATGACTTGCTCCCTGAGAACAGCAGTGATTTTCAACATTTGAATGATTAATATTTGCATTAAAACTACAGGTTCAATAACACAGTCAGTTAATTTTGTGCTCCACAGGATTTTAGATTTACTTTACACTGTAGTTTCTTTGATTTATTTTCTATTAATAGCAGTTTGCGTGATCAAATTTAATAAAATGGGTTAAGCTAGATATGCTATCCTCTAGATTACGTACTTTAAGAAAGATTTATTGAAAAGCATATCTAACTGTCCTCAACTATATTTCAAAATTCAGAATGTCGTATAAAGAATTATTTTATTCAAAATCCATAATTTTTCAGAGGTGTATTTGATTGTATTTCCTTTTTAAATTCTCTTATGCTCAGAAATGTCAATGTTTCATTTATCTTTACTCTTTCATATACAAATTAAATTGTATGCTACTTTCCCTTTCAATTTTCAAAGTTATTACACTCCCCTATCATAATTAATTACCTAATAAAAATATTCATGTTGGATTTAACTATAATAGTGTCAACACAGTTATTTATATATAGTAGATTCTAGGCATTCAAGAATTTGAAATCTCTCTCCTTCTTTTTTAACTCTTTTGAGTGGTGCAGCAATAGATGAGATATCCTTGTAAACAATTAATAATTATATTTTGAACGGAATTATGTAGACCATGAAGTTGGTACATATATGCTTAATAATTAACTAATAATTACTTTGAATATTGGCGTATTATTTTACTTTGAGTATTGACCTATTATTTTACTAACTGCTACTCACATGCTATGTTATTTAGTCCCCCAAAATAACCTATGAATTATCACTGTTTTATATAATAATAAGGTAACTGAGAAAAATAAAATGTGCTACTTGTTCAAGACAACAAGTGGCAGCGACGAGCTTGGACCCAAGTTTTGCAGGTGCTAGAGTGTAGTGCATTAAGATCAGGACTCTGGATCCAAATTTCATCAGGGACTTCATACTACATCACTATCAAATAGACAGATGCCTGCTACTATCTGTTCTGTCCCATATTCCCTCCTCATATTTCTCTGGGCTTCTTTTCTCCAAGAAAATGTTTATTATTATACTTCTTGAATCTACTTACCATATATATATATATATATATATATATATATATATATATATATATATAGTAAATATATATAACTTACCAAATATAATAGTAGTATATATACTATTCCCATTACATGGATTTGAAGTTTTGTATGCACTCTCTCTCACTATTCCTTTTATTTTGAAATCTGAGACTATATTGAGAAAGACGCTTCCGGACAATTCCTCTCATGGCTTTGAGCCATATATTTGTCTCTAAAACTCTGCAATCTGTTGAATGTTTTCAGTCAAGACTATGTCACTTATTTCTTCAAAGATCAGATCTACTACTCAGTCTTCCTTAATATCCTAATTTGGATACCACCCAGGAAGATTTGAAAATAAAGGTGATTCATATGTTTCTGACTTGAAGATCATTTTTAAATTACCCAGTGTAGCTGGAGTGATTTAAAATAAGTTTATTCCCTGTTTTTTGGCTGGGAATCATGCAGTCAGGAAATAGACATCCTGAATATAGTTAGTTCTATAGTGGATATTTACAGTAAAACATCAACCATTAAGGAAAAGTCCTTCTCTTATTGTTACATTTCTGGAACTTCACAGATTCATTCTTGGTGCACCTTCCCCTCAGTACTGTAACAGTTTTCCATTATGAAAGGGATATATTATCAGGAAGTATGATACATTGTTACAAATGTCCTAAACCATTGTCTGCAATAAGCAAACTTTAATTTTGTTAGCTATTGCTGTTTAAGAGACCATTCTCAAACTTTTAAATTGAAAACAATAACAATTTATTATTTGTCCCAAATCTGGTCTACTGATATTGACTAGGCATATTTTTGAATATGCAATCAGATATTGGGTGGACTGGAAACCCTTGACTAGGATGGCCTTGACTGAAATGCCAGGGCTTTATTCCACATGGTCTCTCAGACACCAGCAGACTAGCTCAGGCTTTTTATCACGGCATTTGCAGGGATCCAAAGAAGGAAGCAAAAACATAAAACCAGTTTTCAAGCCTCTGCTTACGTCAATGCTATGCTCTACTGGTTAAAGAACATCATAAGCCTAAACCCATAATTAGTACAGTAGGATACCACAAAGAAAGATAAAAATGCAGGGACACATGAAAAATTGAGTCCATTTGAAGTTAAAATCTATCACTACACACCTTTCTTACAGTCTTATTGTGAGTACAAAGTCTGATCCCTGGACTTTGATGATGAGTAAGTTCCCTTAACTTGGCTACTATGACATATTTGAATTGACTTAATTGTATCTGTAGAACTTGAATTCAGCTACTCAAGATCATATGAGATGCTGTAAATATTTGTACATCCAAACATATAAATAGTTGCTCCAACAATTTCTATGGGACCATTAAGAGACAAATAAACCAGCTTTGGGGTAGGAATTAGTCAGCAGGAGGAGTCCGCAATTATCTTTAGCCAATGTAGCATTAACTGGCATCCCCCTCTTGTCTAAACAGGAAAGGCAAGAGTTAAGATTACAAAAATCTAAAAAGTAAACAAGGAATACAAGGGAAAATTTCCTTTCTACCATAATACTTTAGTATAAGAACCAGGATAAATTTCCTGGTATAAACAACCAATTTACTTATGTAAAGAGTAGAATGGCAAGGCATCCCAACTTTCAGGAAAGCAAATGTCAACCTTTCTTGTTTCTGCACTTGTGAAACAGCCAAGTATTGGAAATGGACTTTGAGGACAACTAATAATGGATGTTATTGGCTATGACTACTATCATAGTTTTATTGTAGAAATGTCCCTTGTTTATCTCTGTTTTGTACCTGTAAGCAGATTGTGACTGTCAACTGCTTATTTTGTTACACAGCGTAGTCCCCAAAGTAAGCATCTTTACCTGAGATTTCACCCAGAATACAGAGATCTTAAATGGAAATTAAGGTAAAGATCAATTATTGTCAGAATAAAAAAAAAAATTAAAGGTTTACTTAAGGTACTTGTAATAATATTAAGAATCTGTAATGAGATGAGTATCCCAGAATAAATTAGCAATTCTGGTTTTACCCACAATAAATATGCAATATCTTCGCCCTTAGTTCCTTAATCTTCTCATCTTCAATCTTTTTAAACTTCTAGAATATGTTGGTAAACCCAATCTAAAGTGGTCGTTTAGACCTTATCATTAGAAGCAACTGATCTATTTATGAAATATTAAATTAAACCTCTGTGGCCTTTAAGCAAAACTTACAATTTGTCCAAATTGTAAATTCAGTGACTTGTACTAAATCTATTATTTGATCCTATCAAGCATTCCAATGCCCTGTTTCTACCCTCTCTGTTACACTGCTGTGTTTTTATCTTACCAGTCTTTACTTTTCTCCCCCACTCTTTTGATGTAGTATGTATGACCTTTTCCACTCCTTTGGCAGGGTTTTCATCAACTCCCTATACCACTGTGCCTGGTTTACCTGCCCAGCAAAACTCCAGTGCTGGCTCAATCCAGCCATTTTCTTTCCACACCTAAACCCAGGCTGCTTTCTACAACTGTAGGAAAACCACACAGGTATGACAACGAGTTCCTCATAAAAAACATGATCTCTAAACTCAGTGCAACCTAGCTTATTCTGCTAGATTACCTATGAGACATACCAGTTATTTAAAAAGTTTTCCTTTTTAGTTGACTGTATCTGTGTTAGTTTCCTGAATCTTATATTCTATATCTGAAAAACAGAGCTACTAACAATTACTTTAGTGTTGCTTGTAAAGAGATATTTGCAAGATTTTATACCCAGTAGCGTGTTTTAGGGGTGATAGCTTAATTTATGTCTAAGATAAAAATCTTAATGAATACATTGGAGATGAAGATGAGACTCTCTGGAGTTAGGGAGGATACACCTAAGTTATACAACCATAGAGATACTTCTAATTGAAAAGACAATGGGAAGTGTGGATAGTGAGAGTAAAATAGAGAAAACGATCTAGATGCAAGGGGGAGCTAGCATGACATGGACAGTTGCAAAGAACCTTGGTGACTGGGTGGGTAAGAAAATATTAATAGCAATAATATCTAATTTTGAATTTTAAGCATTTTGTGTGCCTATGTACCATGGAGAGACTAAGTAAGGTATAAAGCAAAGTTGTGAGAATTTGCCATCAAAAAGTTCTACATTCCCGGACTTGTGACCTAAAAACATCATGACATTAGAACCAAATTACTTGAAATCTTAGAATTAAACAAGAAAATGGACGTGAATGTAAATTAAGTACTCTTAAAGGCCATGCAAACTTTAATTTGATCTACTTACTGAACATCAACTGAATTAAAGCTAGGAAGAGTAAAAAAAAAATCTATTATTTGAAGTTTAATTTGTAGCGCTATTAAGAAGTACACAGACATTGTTTGTTAGTTTACATAAAACTTAAGCTTTTGTTACATCATAGGGAGAAACAATGAATATTTATCTTATTATCTTTAAAACCATGAAAACTGCAATAAAGGAATAACCTCTAGCAAGTCAAGAATATTCCATTTGCTCATTAATGCTTTTAAGAGGTAAAAGAATAATTTTGAAAAAGAAAATAAAATCAATAATAGACATATAAACAAGTAAATAATGAATGAATTCATTAGCTTTTCTTTCCTGCAGGTTTGCTATCTTGAGTTTTTGCTGCTTGACAAACTATTGTGAAATCAAAGTGACACTTTCAATTATCATATTTGCTTTCTCGACTCTCCTTGCTTCAAGAGAAACTTATATAACAGCTTAAAATTATACAAAAATTCTTAATTTACTTAAGTAGTAGTCCTTCTATAATTTTTAACAACAGATAGAATGTCATAAAAATGTAATACTAATAATCTTAATGAAGAATTTGAAAAACTGTTTAAAAGATTAATTCAGAGTTATACACCTTTGATAAGAGAAATGGTTAAGTTCTGAACAATTGGCATAGGTGATAATCCCAAGTGAATTGTATTCAAAAGTCACAACATGAACTACACTTTATATTTCAGGTAATTTCCTTACATCGGTCTTTCAGAAACCCTTATCAGGTCCTGTTGTCCTGCCAAAAACAACTGCCTTTATACTGGAAATATACTGGTGACTGAGGTGTCCAAAACGACTCTACTCATTTGCCTGGCACTGAGCCACAATGGGCTAAAAACTTAAGATCACCTGGGAGGCTGCGATGGCTGGATCTCTTTCCATGTAGTTTCAGGGCTACTTTTCTCCATTTGGCTTATCCACACACTCTTATCCACATGTGTCTACAACAAAGAAGCTGAATTTCTTAATTGGGTAGCTCAAGGGTCCCCAAAGGACAAAAGCAGAAGCTGCCTGCTATGCTGTCTTAAGAGATAGTCCCCACGTTGGCACTACTGTGGGTTAAAGTAAGTCTCAGGACCAGGTCAATTTTAAGACATTAGAAAAGGAGATGAATGCCAGGAGTTGTAGTTCATTAGGGGCCATCATGGAACAAGAGATGCCACAGTCATCATGCACCTCAGGAACTCTTCCTTCATCCAGACATATTTAAAACCTCTGTGTTTTACTAACCCTAAGATTATAGAACACTGGGGAGAAGGTGAAATGCTCTTGAGTATTTTATTTTGTTTAAATTTATTTTATGTTTGCATATACCTGGAGGACACATTCTTAGTTTGATGATTAGATAAACTCAGAGAAACAGAATACAAAACTGTTTGGTAAATGTACACAAAATTATTAGAAAAGGACCAGAGAAATAACAATAAAATCAAAGTAATTTGAAAATACAAATACTCCCCCATTCCACACTTTCAAAATGCATGTATATTATTGTCCACTTTTCAGCACTCATATTAAAGATCATCTGTTTAAAATATTTGTTATTACAATTAAAATACAGTCAGAGTTGAAAACAGCAACATGGTTATTCTCTTGTGCTGTATATTAGAAAATTTTAAAGTTAATGTCTTTTTTAATCTGTCAAAATTACTTATGCACAGATATAATATAATTTTATTTTTCAAGATGCCAATTTTATTTTAATGCATAAAATGGTGCCCTAGTTTCCTGAAATAACTTTTTTTCCTTTTATAGATATAAAAATAGCCTGCAAGAAAGTGCATGAACCCAGCTTGCCAGATTATTATATCAAATAATAATAATGAACGTTTTTATGATCACCCACAGTGAGTGACCTGTGCCAAAGAATAGCTACATAAATGTATTATCTTCCTGGTGAGCTCAAATAAAAGAAAACTGATATCTGCAATTCCTCATCAGAGACTAATTTGATGAAGGAAGAAAGTCTGTAAAGGAATGTTGATTGAAAAGATAAAATACTCAGTAGGATATACTATTTCCTATAAATGTCAGGAGAGGGACTTACACATGTATTTTTCTTGTAGACCAATCTGATAGCATGGGAACAAATGATGACTGATCTAGATACCTTGTTTTCTGTAAGGTCATTTTGTTTTGAATGCTAAAATGCTGATATCTGGAGAAAAGAATGGCATAAGATAATTATAACACATTAGTAACATTAAGAACTCTCAACTTATAAATTATTCATGGAGTAACTTATACTGAAAAACAGGTAAAATAATTATTTTGGCAGGAGAGGAATGCTTATAAATATAGTATAAGTATACTGTGTTTCCCCAAAAATAAGACCTAAATGAGAAATAAGCCCTAGCATGATTTTTCAGGATGATATCCCCTGAACATAAGCCCTAATGCATCTTTTGGAGCAAACTTTAATATAAGACCTGGTTTTCTTTTTGGGGAAACACAGTAGTATGGGATGTTATAAAGTAATTAAAATAATAATGAGATATTAATAATAGAAGAATTTTTCACTTGACATCATTATGGGGGAAATTATATTTATATTGTTAGAGTAAAATAAAATGTAGACTAACCTTGAACATCCCCCAAGCAGACAGAAACAGTTAATCCACATAACCAAAAACTAATCTAGCTCATTTCAGAACAGGAACAAAACTTAATTTAGGTTTAATTTATTTTAAATGCCTGTCAGAATCATAAATGAAATTTGTTATCTTCTAAAATAATATGCAATAATCACTTTTAACCCATCCCCTGCCTTCTGAAATCCCCACTGCAATAACTAATCATCGTAAAAGTTAAACAACTTCTGCATCTCTACTTTATAAGCCATCCATTAATGTCATTCTTCTGATCTTCATACCACTTTTGGTCTTGAAATCTCCCTGTTAGTGAGTTTGTTGGGTATCTTAATTTATATATATATATGAAAATTTTCACATATATATGCAGAGAGAGAGAGAGAATTGTTGTAAGTTGGAAAGACAGAAGATGTCCTATTAGCAATGTTAGATAAATAGATATATGATAAAGGATACAACAGAATAAATTGTGGGCAAGAATTTTCTCTAAGATAATGAAATAAATGTCTAAACGTGTCATTTTAATGTTTAAATATTTACTTTCATATTCTCTAATTTTTGATACAATCAAAATTTGACACAATCAAACCCAAAAGCTATTTTATTTTTTTACTATTGCTGCTATAACAAATTAGCTGATGCAATGGCTTCAAACAACCCAAATTTGTCTTACTGTTCTAAAGATCAGAAACTTGTATGGGTCTCAATGGGTTGAGTCACTGCGTAGGCTGCCCATATTTCTTGTATAATGACCCCTTTCTCCTTCAAAGCCAACAATCACATTACTCTGGTCTCTGCTTCCATGACCACTTCTCTAACTATGACGCTTTTGCCTTCTTCATTTACTTACCAGGGCCCTGAGATTATACTGGGCCCAAGTGGTAATCCAGACAATCTCTTCATCTCAAAATCAACTGATCAGCAACATTAATTCCACATGTAACCTTAATATCTTGCCATGTAAGATAACAAATTCACAAGTTGTGGGAATTAGGACACCTTTGGTTGTGGTTGTGGAGGTGGTGGTGGTGGTGGTGGTGGTGATGGTGGTGATGGTGGTGGTGGTGGTAACACAACTACTTAGTTGCTTAACACAACTACTGAATATATTTCCTAGTAATGCTTCCTTAGGAAGGTTTATGGAGCAGAGTTTCATTAATTGTTTCTATTCATCCCTTACAAATCAACTTTTGATAAATAAATACCTCCATTATTTTCAAAATCTTGAATCCTCCCTTTCAATTTCTATTCATCCTTCTTCCTTGCATCATTTTTCTCTGTGGCTCTCATGACTCCATTTTGTTTGATTTCATTGTTCATTATATGTTCTGCCTCACTAGAGTAGACACTGAAGTAAGCTGGGAGGGATGACAATAAACCAATGCAATATACTGTTTATAGACTGGGTAATTGCTTTCTATTATAGGATACTAAACTAGTCTCTAGTGAAATCATCTAATTCAGGGAACCAAGATTTGTGTTAACATATTCCAAGAAAAAGCATGTGTTGAGAATCAACGGTTTAGTAGAAAGAGGAGTGGTTTATCACAGACTTCAGAGCACCAATGTTTGTGTTGAAGCTTGTTTATTGATTGTCAGTAATATCTTGTCAATGTCAAAAACTCTGATTCATAGTTTTTTTTTTCTCTGGGCAATAAGAATTTATAATCCATGCCTAGTTGGGATAGCAAAATTATTGTTACTATATAAGACTCTATGATATGATGCAAAAAATAAAGAAAGAAAAGAGAAAGAAAACTGTGTAACATTTTAGTCAAATCACTTTTTATTTTGTATACATCATCAATATTCTTCTAAAATCCAAGATAGATTAAAAATAGAAATGTCATTGACACTTGCAATGTTTCTTTGGTTATTCAATGTGGCAATGGTGAACATATTTTGTTTAAAAATTCCAAAAATTGAAAATGTCAAGAGAAGAGAGAAGACATCTATTGATGGATATCTCTTGTTTTCTCTGAAGTTACATATTCAATGTCTTGAATAGTATTATTTCATATACTTTAGTACAAAAAAATGGTAGTTGCTATTAGAAGAAATCCTAGACATTCAGTCATATGTCAGTTATTAACCTACAAAAGCATAGTCATGGTTATACAACTAGGAATTGTTAACAATGAGTCCTACATAACAATGATATTTTCTAACAGCTTTATTGAGGTACAATTGATATACAAAGCACTGCATATATTTAATGTATACAATTTGATGAGTTTGGACATATGCAAACAACCAGAAAATCATCACTACAATCAATGTAATAGACATATTTTACTTCTAAAAGTTTGCTGTACCTCTTTAATTTTAATTTTTATTTGTAAAAACACTTAACATGATATATGCCCTCTTAACAAATTTTAACTGCACAATACTGTATTAATTATATGCACTATGTAGCATGGCATATCTTTAGAATGTACTCATCTTGCATAACTGAAAATTTATACCTATGAAGAGCAGTGGGGAATTGTCATTATGTGCCACTGATATGTAGTAATATTTTTACTTTATTTAACAAATTTTTACTGAGCACTTAATATGTGTCAGAGCTGTTTAAAGCACTGGGGATAAACCTTTGACAAAGCAGTTAGAAACTCTCCACTATGAACCTTGTATTTTGTATGCAGATATAAATATACAAATCAATAAATATGATAAGTAAATATCACATATGTCAGAAGAACATAGGTTCTACAGGGAAAAATAGCTCATGGTAAGAGGGGAAGAGGAAGGAGATTTGCAATTTAAATCTAGTGGTTATAGGTTTGCAATGTAAATCTAGAGCTTTTTGCAAAGTGACACTAGATTTGGAAAAGATCAGGGAATCATACTGATTCACTGGGAAAGAGAGTTTCAGGCAGAGAGAATGCCCACACATGAGTTTGCACAGAAAGTGTGAAGAGCAGACACACCGCCAGTGTGGTAGAGCAGAATAAGCAATTGAGAGAGTGAAAGGGTATGAGATCAGAGAACAAAAGAAGGAGAGTATGATGCTGTGGAGGCAGTGAAGCCATTGATAAAGACCCTTGGTTCTAGATGAAATGTAGAGCTATTGCAGAGTGAGGAAAGAAGTGACATTTTCTTCATTAAGTTTTATAATTATTCTGGCAGTTATACTGACAATAGAAGAAAAAGCGGGGTTATGGTTGGAATCAGCAAGATCAATTGGGAGCCATTTTAAAGAATCCAGTCAGAAATTATAATAGCAAGGACCAGGGCATAGCAGTGGAAGTAGTGAGAAGTTTGAAGTCAGGATAACTTTTGAAGAAGAATGCAACCAGATTTCCTGAAATAGCAAATGTGACTTAAGAGTGAGAAAAGTCAAGAACAACCACTGCTTTTCTGTTTTGTTTTGTTTTGTTTTAAATATGTATAACAGGAAGGATACAGTCACTATTAACTGAATGGGCAACACATGAAGAAGGCAAGTTTGGGGAAGAAAATAATTTGTTTAGCTTTTCTTTTTTTTAAATAAATTTTATTGGGGTGACAATGGTTAATAAAATTGCATAGGTTTCAAATGTACAATTCTGTAATACATCATCTATATATCACCACCCAGAGTCAGTTCTCCTTCCATCATCATATATTTGACCCCCTTTACCCTTATCTACCACCCTCTTCCCCCTTACCCTCTGGTAACCACTAAACTATTGTCTGTGTCTATGAATTTTTGTTTCTTTATCTGTTTGTCTTGTTCCTTTATTGCTTTCAGTTTTATATTCCACATATCAGTGAAGTCATATGGTTCATGACTTTTTCTGTCTGACTTATTTATCTTAGCATGATAATCTCAAAACCCATCCATGTTGTCCCAAATGGCAGTATTTCATCTTTTCTTACAGCAGAGTAGTATTCCATTGTGTATATATACCACATCTTCTTTATCCAATCATCTATCGAAGGACACACTTTTTTAGCTTTTCATATGTACAGTTTGAAATATATCAGGCTTAAGAGGCAAAGTCTACAGTTTAAAGAAATATCAGAACTGGTGATATAAATTCAGGAGTCTTTCATCATATACATAGAAAACAGTGTGCTGACACTGATTGAGAAATTCAAGAGATCAAGTATAGATATAGAAAGAAATGTTAAAGGATTTAAATTAGAGGCACATCAGTGTTTATAACTCAGGGAGAAGATACAACAACAACAATGAAGAACACGAAGGGACTGAAAATGATGTAGAAAAAATACAAACTGTACTTTCCTGATATAAAATAGCCAGAAAGATGGGGGAAGCAACATTTTGAAAAGCTGCTGAACAGTAAGAATTCTGCAATGGACGGCTGGGACTTACCGAAGTGACTGTATCGACCTTGACAAGAGCATTTTCACCAGGGACAAATGTCTGATTAAGATGGGTTTGTGGTAGAAAAAACAATTGAGAAAAATGAAGAAAGTAGTCTAGAGAAATCTTTGGAGAAATTTAATATAAAGAAAAATAGTAGGTTATAAAAAGGAGAAATAGTGTCAAAGGAACAAAAAGTAAAGGTGAACGAGATATAGCAAATTGGAATACTGATGAGAACAACTCACTGTATTTATTCTAAGCTATCTCAGCTACGTTCTTGTGTAATAACGTGCAAAAATGTTCTGTTTTGTTTTTGTTTTTATTTACAGAAAATAAGTCATGAATTGGCTTATCACCCTTAACCATAGAGAAAGCTGATATTTACTAAAGTATATATGATATATTTTAAGTCAATACTATTACTGAGCTTGCATTCTGTATTTGTAATTTGAAAAATCTAATTTTGGGAAAATAAAGTCTAGTCTAAAATCTTACACTAAATACTTTTTCATCTTCAAATGTTATTTAATTTCATAGCTTAAATTCCTCATCTGCCAAATAAGAATAATACCTTTTCCATACAAATTATTGTATTTTAAAGGAAAAATAATATATGAGTGATAGTTCTTTGGCAAGCTAAAAGCAAGATACATACAATATGTATTTAAGAGGTATATCCTTTTGTATTTAACCAATGATTAGTCTAAAATTAAATTATAATCAAAGAAATCTTTAAATGTAAACAAACTTAAAAAAATCCTTGTAAGTATATCTGAGTAATATGCATACTTTATAAAAACAAAGTAAATTTGGCTAAACTATGAACACATGCCAATAATGCTTTTCCTGTTGATAAACACAAACACTTGAAAAGTGGCAGAAACTTCATTTTTAAATTTTCTTTCTAATATCTCCCAAAGTACTGCTGAATCTGGATCCCAAATATACTCCATCAAAGTAAGTTTATCTGATGTACAGAAGTACTCCAGTAACTTATCGCTAGATATAAAACAAAATATCATAGAAAATTAATTCATGCATTGAAGGCTTATGGGAAAATGGCATATCCCTCAGTGCCTGTTATTATATAATACAGTAAAATGAAAATGAGCAAACACTGATGTTGTGCAATATAGTAATAAATGTGAGAGTAATAAAAGCAGCAGTTGAAGTTTGTGAGCAGAAGTGGAGGCTACCTTTAGGCCAGACAGAGTATCATAAGTAGAGTTGAGCACCCTTGACCCCATCAGTGAACCTGGTTCCAGATCCTTGATGATCCTCAGCACCTCCTGGTGTGGCATGACTATTCTGTCTTATGAACCACATCTTCTGAGAGGTCCAGGTGTCTTGTCTAAGGTGCCCAGGTGTATTAAGGGCACCTGACAAGATAGGCATCCTGTTATGGTTTATGATGCTTTCTTCAAAGAAACTACAAAGAATAGAATGCTTATTTCTCTGTGTGTGTGTGTGTGTGTGTGTGTGTGTATGTGTGTGTGTGTGTGTTGTTTTGTTTTTAATCCAGAATCATTAAAATTCTACTGCTGGAAGGATTTCTGTAAACACTAGCGAGAGCCAACGGCAGCCTCTTAAACCTAAAAGGAGCACTCTTGTTCAGACGTTCTCTTGTCCTAAACGTGTACCCCTCACTCCATCTCTGACCCTAATAGTTAAGACAGAGAGAATTTCCCCAAGGTGGAGGAGGGATATTTGTGTTAATCCATAAATTCAAAGATGCAATTAAATCTTGCTGAGCTTTCAGAGACTATGACACGATTGTTACACTCAGCTCTCTCTCTCTCTCTCTCTCTCTCTCTCTCTCTCTCTCTCTCTCTCTCTCTCTCTCTCTCTCTCTCTCTCTCTCTCTCTCAGACACACTCTTCAGAAGTTACAGAGTCCATCTGTATCCCAGATATGGGTAAAGTGACCTGAAAAACCTTCTCCATTTCGTATCTAGATTACTTATTTGTCATAACATCTCCCACTAGAAATCAGTTCCATGAGGAAAACAATATTTATTGTATCACTCTTTTTTTTCATCGCTATCGCTGTGGAACTTAGGACAGTATTTGATGCACAATAGTTTCTCAATAGGTATTAATTGAATAGATTGATGAAAGAATGTCTCAAATATGAGCTTAGAATCATGCATTCTCATGGCGTAGAAAGAATGTAAGGGGAGCGATTTCTATGAGCTGGGAATCAGAAAATGTTTTAAAAAGCAGTTATTAGACCTCATTGGCCCCTTAACATAAGTTTAAAACTCAAGTTTACTGTTTACAATTACTTATATTCCATTATCCCACTCTTAACTATTGAAACCTACCTTGTATATGAATGTCTCAAGCATCTGGTATCATTAATATTCATACTACCTGAGGGTATCCTCCACTAGAATATGTCCCCAACACTCACCTTTTCTCAAAGTACAATGTGCTTGAAAATTGTATTTGGCACGTTTACCTAACTACTTGCACTCCATATAAATTACCCACTTACAGTTTCTGTGGCTGAGTTCTTGTTAAATACATTGTAATAATTTTTGAGCCTCAGTTAAGCTGAGAGCCTCTGACCCCTCAATTGAACCTGGTCTGAATTCACAAAGGGCCTTGAACCTGACTCTGGATGGCACTGCTCTGTGGGTGGGGATAACGAGTGGGGGTTGGTATTGGCTTGTTAAACCCTATGACATTGTAATTGGTGGGATTTTTGTGTGATATCTTAGGATACATTTCAGGGAAGGGTAATCTTCACAGGATATATGTTAATGTTGTCATATTACCTATAATATCGGCCCCCAAAAGAAGTGTTTGTAACAACTGCCTCGCTATAAGGCCTAATTGTCACGTTATACAAAAGTGTCCAATTTATTAAAGACTTTACTGTTTATACTCATTCTTAATGCTGTTTTATTCACATACCTTACAGATTTCAGCAATATAGAGAACATTCGTTAATCTATCCATTAACCTAATTGCTGTGAAAGCCATATGAACACAGCAGTTGCCCTTTAAAAGTGAATCTGGTTCTTGTTAAATAAGTAGTTGTAGTTAACAAGAACCAGATTTACTTATCATGGTTTCAGTTATACATAGTCAACTGCAATCCAAAAATATTAAATGGAAAATTCCAGAAATAAATAATTCATAAATTTTAAATTGTGCACCGTTCTGAGTAGCATAATAAAGACTCACGCCCACCCTCTCCATCCTGCCTGGGATGTGAATCACCCATTTTTCCAGTGTATCCATGCTGTGTACCCTCCCTGCCCATTAGTCACTTCATAGCTGACCTGATTATAGATCTGTTGTGTGTGAGAGAGAGACCACATTCACTTAACATTTATGACAGCATATTCTCATAATTATTTTATTATTATACTTGTTAATCTCTTACTGTGCCTAATTTATAAATTAAATTTTATTGCAGGATTGTATATATAACAAAAACATAGTATATGTATATAGGGCTCGGTATGCCAGGGTTTCAGTCATCAACTGCAGGTTTTGGAACATATCACCTGCAGATAAGAGGGACTACTGTATATCTGAAATGATTCATACCTTTGAGTGTTTTTACTGGATAGTTTCTACTTTTATGCCATGTCCTTTCACTCCAGAAGGAATGAAGGAAAATGGAGTATAAATCGAAAATATTGCATGTGTAAATAAGTATGCACACACATATTTCCTTTTTAGCAAATTTATCTATCATTGTAGAAATTAACTCTTAATGTTTTTTTTCTTTCTACAGCCACTCTCTTTTAGCTTTTTAAACTCTATTCAAAAGAAGACTGGAAGCCACCAATACGTCAAAATGTATTACATATTCTTCAGATTTCAGTTAGTAATCCACTTTAATATGCACTGGTTGTCAGTTTTAATCTGCACTTCTCCAGATGCAGAGAAATAAAACTCACTGGAAACGAAGTATTCCAAAGTATAATTTCAGTTGATTTGCTTTTCTTCTCTTTTGAATGGATTTTGAAATGAATCTGAGTTATAAAAAATACTATATGACTAAGAAGTGATTAACAGGTATTAAAAATAAAGCAAACATAATGCTTTTAAGCAAATGAAAAGTGAACACATTTTACATAACACACTATTTCTTTTAACTTGATAAACGTGATTGCTATTTCAGTCATCTGTGTTTAAAACAGGTGAACAAATTAGAATTATGTTCAATTATGTTCTTCATAGCCAAGAATTTATGTTTATGATAGCCCCC
The DNA here is from genome assembly GCF_057876585.1 of Rhinolophus sinicus. NCBI lineage: Eukaryota > Metazoa > Chordata > Mammalia > Chiroptera > Rhinolophidae > Rhinolophus > Rhinolophus sinicus. The sequence goes on from NC_142516.1 coordinate 161,481,615, forward strand.
AAATGAACTGCCAAAAGGAAAAACGAATGGTGAAGACCTTATTTTATTGGTCCTTGTCTTTATTTTAGATACGAAGATATTCTGACTTGAGATTCAAGTGGTTTGAATTAACATTGTCCTCCATCCTCTGCCCACATCAACTTCCCTCATTCACTACCCACTAAATCCCTGTCTTCGATATCTACTATATAAGGGGGAAAAAAAACAACAACAACGTATGTACAGTCAACTTTTAATGAATGCTAAACTCTTAGCTTTATTATTGTCTCTCTGTTTCCTCAATTAAATTTGCATGTGCTCCATGAATATTCCAACAACTAAAGAGTATACTAAAAATGATTTGAATTTAGTGAATATACAAACAAAATATGCTTTTTCCAAATGTGAGTTCTCCAAATTATCTATCAAAATGGATAATAGTAACATAAAGATAGTCTATGAAAATAAGTGGGAGGGACTGAGAGAACACCTGTTTAGATATAAAAAGGTAAAAATATTATGAAGTTATTATCTTTATCACAATTAAGCACAAAACTTTCCTTTTCAAAATGGTATTCCATATTTAGTGCATAGTAATAGGATATATCTCAATAGTAATAAAATTTTACATTAATATTTTTGTAGTAATTTTATTTAACCCATGATCCCTTAATGATGTTATTTTCCTTCAAATTATCAGGCTAATTAGCTAAAGTAATTTTAACTGTTACTTTAGGTCAATTGATTAAATTATAATAACAAAGATGTTGAAAGACCCCTGTGAATAACCAACCATAATCCAAATTAGAACCTTAATTAAAATGTTATGGTTTACTAATTACAGTCTCATTATGAATTAAATTCCCCATAGTGTTCTATAATTGTTTTTGAAGTTATATTTATTTATGTACTTCCTATATCCCACTCATGTCCTCCCTTTAATGTAGAAAGATATAAGAACATCATGCTTGCAATGAATCACTACCATGCTGACATACAGGTCACATATTCACTATGATTTATTTTCTCTTTTATAACCAACAAACACTTTCAACAACAAGATCACTGAGTAACTTAAAAATAGCAACCAATTATTTGAATGAGGTCCTTCAAACAGTTAAATTTATCAATAGCAAGACAGTTGTCACTGGGAAGGAGATCTATATATTAGGACTAGTAAATCAGCACTTAATGTTTTACAGCCCGTTGATTATCTCTCCTCTTCTTATCTATCTATCTATCTATCTATCTATCTATCTATCTATCTTTCTTTCTTTCTTTCTTTCTTTCTTTCTATCTATCATCTATCTATCTATCTATCTATCTATCTATCTATCTATCTATCTATCTATCTATCTATCTACCTACCTATCTATCATTCTGTCTGTCTACCCATCTATCTATCTGTCCATTCGCACCTCTCTTTCTCTGTCTCTCAATTTTTTTGGTTTGAGTTATAGTAAATACTTGCCTCAAAATAAATTCAAGAGGGAAAATGTTTATTTTTTCCATAAATTACTTGGACACTAAGTGAAGCTTCAAATTTACCACTTATCCTATGTCGTCCCTGAACTTTATCTGTTGAAGTTGGTTGATTCTTTAACTTTTAAAATTAATGGGTACTTAAACCACAATCAAATAATCTGAATGGGAAAAATATTTAATAAAACATCACCTTTTAATCACTTCACAGATTATCTGGGACTTGGGAAGAAAAGCCTAATCTTGAAGTTTATAGACTTTGAAAGTGACTTTTAACTCTTCAACTTACTGTTTGTGGCACTGCCTATGATATTTAAACACTCTGAGACATGGTTCTTTGCCTTATAATGAAAACTGGTTAACCAGTTAACCTCTAGCCCAACCAAAAAGAGATGGAAAACACAAAAAGTTTAGGTTTGGGGTGTGTGTATATTTGTGTGAATGGGAGTGTGTAGGGGACGGGAGTTCATGTATTTTGTTTGGTAATGTTTTATTTGAAGTGTACATTAGACATCCAGTTTGTTGTTGAGGTTCAATAAAACAAGATAAATTAAATATTCACATTTTGGAATACATAGACAAAGATATCATTTAAAATGCGAGTGAATAATACTGTCTATAGCAAGAATTCTCAATCACTGTTATATACACACATATCTGTGTAACATAATGTAAATAAGAATACTTGAGCCACAGTCCAGGCCAGTTTAATGAGAAGTTCTGGAATAGTATCCCAGAATGTACGTAATGATAAATCTTAAAATGGTACTTATTTATGTCCCTGTGGTTGAGAACTGCTGACAAAGAAAAGAGAGTAAGGATAAAATCAAAATAACACTAATAACAACAACAACAATAATAATAATAGTAATAATTAAAGACAGAGTAGAATCTTAATAATTTTGAATATTTCAGTAGTGGAAAAATAATATAATAAAATGAGGACACCAAAAATGTATGTACAGAAATGTAGCAGGGGAGACAGGAGCAGAATGATCATAGGCCAAAAGGAGAGCGAGTTTCTAAAAGAAGGTGAATAGTCAATATTCTTAACTGTTGCAAATGTTCCAAGGCATACAAGAACTGAGAGATATCTGATTGGTTTGTACACAGGAAGGCACTTACTTAGGAGATATTCGGAGGCATGCTGGTGGCAAAAATATGACTTAAATAAGTGCTAGTAAATAGAAGATGTATCGGTGCAGATGTGCAGAATAAACTGTTCATTCAACAATGGAAGTAAACTTTGTTAATGTATAAAGAATAAGGACTTGTTGAAGCTCAAATTGATTCTCATATCATTATGCTGTATTACAACTGGTCACAGCTGTTCCAAGAAAATATGAGGACAATAAAATTCTAAACAGAGTAACAAGAAGTTAAATTTAGGTTTTACAAAGATAATTCTCTTTTCTTTGCAGAAAATTAATCAAATGGGGCAAGAGTTGAAATGGAAGATCATTTATAAGACTAAGATAGTCTGAGTGAGAGGTTAAGAACTTAAGAAGGATGAGCTGAATCAGAGTGGAGGCTATATAAACAGATAAAATAATGTAAAAATCAACAAAACTTATTTTTGGATCTTGTAGAAATCTGCAGGTGACTAATAGACCAAAAAAACCCTTTATTTTTGTTTTGTAAACAAATAAGTAGATGGTGGAGCCATTTCCTGAAATTAGGAGAGAATCTGAGGTGAGAAAATTATGCAAATGTATATAAATCAACTCTTCATATATAAACTTACAGGTGAAACAATCAATAGATTTTTTAAGAGAAAGAAATTGACAATGTAAAAATAATTCCAACCATTCTTTTCCTACAGGAAAAACAAAACACACACACACACACACACACACAAGAAAAAACAGAAACAAAAACAACAACAACAACAACAACAACAAAAAACACTGAAGATACTTCATGATAAAATACGAATAAAAGTGAAGTTAAACTTTAAGAGTCCTTGAAATCACAACATTCCTGCTCATTGGGAATATTGATACTTTTGAATCCATGAATTGTCCACAAGTTTTCCTGGTCAGATGACAGCACCAAGGCTAAACAAAAAATTCTGTTGACGTGAAAAAATACCTTGCTATGATTTATTATAATCAGTTGTAAGTCTTGTAAGAGACAACATAGTCAGTTTATATTTTTCTATCCCCACTCTGCCATTCTAGCCTTTTGTTGATGCATTTAGAGCATTTACTTTAAAGGTAATTATTGCTATGTTAAAGCTAAAGTCTCTCATTTTCTTTCTTTCCTCTGGTTCTCATTACTCTGTTTTCTCATCTTGCCTTTCTGTTGGATAACTTGAATATATTTTTGGTATTCCATCTTGACTTTTATATGATGTTTTTGAATATATGTCTTGTATGTTTCTTTAGTAGTTGCTCTACATTTTAAAATATATATGTGTGAGTTATCAGACTCTACTGGTAATAACATTTCTCCATTTTGAGTGTGTGTGTGTGTGTGTATGTATGTGTGTAGTGTGGAAATCTTATTTGAATTTACTTCCTTTTACCTTCTCCACTTGTAAGTACCATAGTTTTGAGAATCAGATAGTGTTATAATTTTTAATTCAATCTACTATATAATTTACAAAATTTATTAAGAGGCGAGTCTGTTATATATAACCACATTCTTGCTCTTTCTGTTGTTCTGTCTTCATTCAATGCGCCAAGTTTCCTGTTTCTATCACTTCACTTCTATTCAATGGATTTCCATTAGCCAATCTTTAGAAGAAGTTTTACTATCAACAAAGTATTTTTGTTTTTCTTTGTTTGAGGATATCTTTATTTGCCCTTCTTCCCTAAAGTATAGTTGTGCTGGGTATAGAATTTTCAGTTAAATCTTTTCTTTCACCATTTGCAAAATATTGTTTCAATTTCTTCTGCTGCCCTCTGTGGTTTCAGATGAGTAATATACTATCATCTAAATTATTGATTCCCTAAAGGAATAGGTTGTTTCTCTCTGTCTGCTCTCAAGTTTCTTTTCTTCTTTATCTTTAATTTTAAGAATTTTCATTATCATTTCTCCTTTTATGGTTTTATTTTGCAAATGACATTTACATTTAAGTGGTAAAATGTGTGTGTGTGTGTGTGTGTGTGTGTGTATTTGTAGAGGGGGTTACGATTTTTTTACAGTAACAACAAAAATTAGATATTTAGGAAAAATCTAAACAAGATACACTGCTTTTTTTCATAGAGAGACATATATTTGCTGAAAAAAATTAGAAAAATATATAAGTACGTTATATTTATAATATATACTATAACATAATTTCAGTTAGTAATTTTTATATTATAAAAATTTCAATTCTTCTAAATAAGTCTCTGTATTACATTTCCAGTTAAAGAACATAATTTACTATAAAGCTATAGTAATTAACACATGATCTGACAAAGAGATCAGTGGTACAGAATATAAAACTAGAATTGGATGCACTCATAGAAGTAAACATGAAACATGACAGAATTGTCAATTTAGATTTTTAATGAAAATATGACTATCTAATAAATATTATTGGTATAATTGGTTATCTTTGAACAAAAATAGTTTATGTTACTGCTTTGTATTAGATTTAAAAGCTCAATTACAAGTTGATTAATGACAATTGCACAAAGAAAAAAAAAAAGTAATGTATTTGCCAAAATTTAGAGCAATTTAAGATCTCAAGGTAGGATTTTTCAGGTAAACATATCCTAAAATATAAACTTTGGACTGATAAATACTTTTTAAATTAAACTTATTTGGGTGACATTGATTAGTAAAATCATATAGGTTTCAAGTGTACAATTCTATAATACTTCATCTATATATTGCATTGTGTGTCTACCACCCAAAGTAAATTCTCCTTCCATCACCATATATTTGAACCACTTCTTTTTTATTGATAATTTTTTGTATGAATATCTAGGGCTGTATTCTTTAAAAATTCCATTAAGAAAGCAAAAGAATATTTCAAATGTTGTAATTAGATATTTCCAATGTACAATAAATGGCATTATTTCAAAGAAATGAAATGAACAAAGAAATACAAATCCATCAGAAAATTAAAATAATAATAATAATAATAATAATAATAATAACACAATAACAGGAAAAAAAGAAAAGAATCATTTGAATAGGAAGAAACATCTATGGAAATGGCTAATAATTGTATGAAAAATTACAAACTACATTAGCTATCATATTAGTGCAAAATACACCCAGTTATTATTTCATACCCACATACTACTAAAGCTTAAAAAGTTTGATGTGCCAATTCTTACTGAGGAAGTGGAATAACAATTACTTTCATTTACTGCCAGTTCAAATTTAAACTTTTATGATCATTTATAAAATCATTTGACTTTACCTAGTGACATTGAAGATTCATGATTCAGCAAATCCACTATTTAGGATAGTATAGACAAATGATTTTTCATTTTGTCCAACAGATATTTATTAGGATGCTTGTAGAATGTCATAACAAATAACAACCCAAATGTTCATCAAGACATGAATAGATGTATCCATGTTATAAATATAATTTAGCAATGATATACTTATCAAAAAGAATGAGTCAAAACAATGTTGAATACAGGATAAGTAAGTCACAGAAAAATACAATGAATATGATTTCATATCAAGATCAAAAAACATAAGATGTACATATATGTCATATAACTATAATGAAAATAAAGGATACACCGCTTTCATGTTGAGGAGAGATGGTAATATGAGTGGAAGCAGCATATAGGGAGCAACAGATTTCAGGTAATATTGCATTTAGCCTATATTATAAAGTGTTGGTGAAAATCAAGTTAATCAAAGACAAAAAAAATCACGATTGCAGACGCATTTAGGGAAAAAAGATGTGGTGTAACTGAAAAAAAAGGACGAATGTCCCAGTGATATTTTTTAAGTTAAATGAGAGTAATTTGCTTATTTTTTAAATTAATTCCTTTAATATACATATATACTTGTATAAAACTAATTAGGGATTGACCTGCCAGTGGCCACCTGACATGAACCACAAAGCAATCCAAAGATGTCCGTGGCCCATGCTGTGCTTGGAGGTGTCTTGAGAGGCCAAGACACAAACCAAGGCTGGCTGTTGCTAGTGCCTGGCTTAGGGCTGCCTCAGCAAGAGGTACAGGATGTGCTAAAGCCAGATACTGCTTGTTTGGATTTTGTGAACCTTTGAGAGATTTTAGGAAAGGCTGCAACAATCTCCACTGTTTTTTACAAATAACGTGTTGGTTATGGGACTTCTCTCCCCAACACTGACACCCTGAACTGGGAAGCCTGTTGTTGTGCTGGGACCCATCATTCCAGGGTAGGGGGACCTCTACAGCTAAGATATCCCTTCTGACATTTAATGGTTACAGGCTGGTGTGGGACCTACCCATTCTGCGTCTCTGCCCCAACTACCAGTCTTGAGGTGGCTGTATGGCCATAGTTTTAGTGCTTTTGTTAAACAAAACTTCAGGTGACTCTCAATGATGGTTGGTCTTAGTTTAGTTGTAATTTTGATGTGGTCGTGAGAAGAGGTAAATACAGCATTTTCCTACTCGATTATCTTGACCAGAAAAATGGAGACCTCTTTAATTTTTAAAATCTTTAAACCAGTACAGTTTGAAAATCAATACATTTGACATTCTCTTTCTTCTAAATGTCAGTGAGAAACATTGTTACTCCCAGGGGATTATTCCTTTTAATCTAATTTTGTATTTATGTTTTCATATTCATGTGTTTGGAAATAATTATCAATAATTATTAAATTTCTCCTCGGGGAATTTATTTTTCTAGTATTTGTGTATATGTATAAATATGCTTTTTAATGCAGTGATTTTTGTTCCTTAGAAACTTTTATAAATATTTATGTTATCTCACTGTATGTGTGCATTTCTGTGTATCATGTGATCATATATGGTTGTGTGTTGTTTGGCCATGTATGTGAGTGTGTATATATATATATATATATATATATATATATATTTGCTGTATGTATATGTGTCTGCACATGTTGTGTGTGTGAAATGTGTTTGTGTATGCATATATATATATATATATATATATATATATATATATATGTAAGCATGACTGACTATACATCTGGTATGTTTGTATACATATACATATGTATATTTTTATATATGTGAATTTGTATATGTGTATTTTTATGTATGTGTGTGTTTTTGTGTCTACATGCATATATGTTTCTGAATAGTTGGTGTGTGTGCCACTGTATATTTATCAGTGGTTGTGTTTGTGCTTTCAGTTTTATGTTTCTGCTTAATACAATTCATGGTATTCTTTTGTAATGAGCATGTGTCTCAACTTTTAATTTGGCAACTTTGCTTTTAAACAACATTTGATAGTTTTCATTTTATATGTGTCCTTGCCTGTGAAAGCTAGCTCTACTTTCTCAGAAGAAATTATTCTTTTTAATCTTTTTGAGGATATGACTCACACATTTTATATATTCCTGTTCTGCTCTGAACAATAAATCTAGTTCAAAGAAAGTTATTTCTTCAATCCTTTAGGGTAGTCGTCTTATATATCTTTCAATAGACTTTTTTTTTTCCAGTTTTACTGCTTTGGCTTTCTGCTTGTTATATACTTTTTTCTGCTATGGAAAAGCATCACCAAAAAGTTTTACTTTTTATTCCTTCCTTAATGGTCTCTTTGTAACCCTGTCAATTCACTGGTGTTAGCAGAGTTTTATTCTATCCCTCGCAAATGTTCCTTCCAGCTATGTTGCTATCAGAAAAAACAGTGTTGGTGTCCAGGTTTTTGTTTGTTTTTTAGTTAGGTACACACCAATATTAGGTAGCAATTTAATAAGGATTTTGTCTTGTCATTCTTTACCATAATTAAAGAAGAGAAAGAATTAGAAACCTTGTAGCTATTATGATCTCACAAATGACTCAAATGTTATCTCAGAAAAGATGAAGATTTAGCTTTGTTTTAATTTATAAGGAGAGGATCAAGTTTACACTTTATATAATCATGGCTGAAAATACTATCATGTTGTTTTTGAGGAAAATATTCCTTCTTGAATTCTGGTATAGAGTATCACTTAATGTTCCATACTTAAGCCCTTAATGACCTTTCTGTCCCTGTGACCAACTGCCCAATTTTGCTTCCTGGACATTATGTAGATTTTTATCCAGCATCCCTCTATATTCTCTTCTGACTATTTTCTGTCAATATTATTACGTTTAGCTTCTGTCTGTTCCAGAAAACTAAGGAGATAATCATGGCAGTGAAGTAGTTAATGTAGACTAAGATTTGAACACAAAGAATATTATGAAAATTCCTAGAAAGAAAAAATAAATAAAATCTTACCTACCAACATGTTTTGAAACCAAGTGAGAGCACTATTTAAGAAATTATTACTACATCAAAGATTTATAGAAGTAGGAAGTATAAGTTACTTAACTGACATACACAATAAAAACAAGGATGTGGAAGAGAAGTGGGGTATTTCTAATTTTGACATATTAATGAGTGTGGGATATCGGTTATACATACAATTTAAATTATTTAAGCAGAAGCTGCAAGAAGACCAAAATTGTAATTCACTAGCTATGACTGCATTAAACACAGTTTTTAATTTCTGTGTTTTTTAAGTAATATTTATTCTTATATTTTCTCTACAGCTTTCAATATGACCTAACAATTTATAATACAAGGAATCTAGCATATGGCCCTGCATTTAAAAGAATAGTTAAGATCTTAAAATCAATAAACCCATATAGTATAGAAAGATCTGCCAAGATCTTTCAATGAAGCCAGCAGTAGTTAATCCTCCATATCAGTGGTATTATCTGAAGATATTTTTGATTGTCACAGGAGAATTGCTCCTGAGGCCAAAAATGCTGCTAGACACTTTACAATGCATAGGTCAGCCTCCACAACAAAGAATTATGCAGCCCAAATTTCATTAGTGCTGAAATTCAGAAAATTTGATCTATATTGATTTAGAAAAAACAAAGTAGATGAAAAGGGAGGAGGAGAAGTAGGAGGCAGGGGAGTAAGAAAAGGAAAAGGAAGAAGAAAAGAAGATGGAGGGGAGGAGGAGAAAGAAGAGAGTGGTGAGGGAGAAGCAGGACATTTTATTGATATAGTATTAAGGAAAGAAGCAAAACCATTTTTAATTTGATCTCTAGGTTTTCTTCATAGCATTTCACTCCAATACAATCATTACTAATAGACGTACTTTATGAGATTATGTTCAGATCTTTGAAAATTAAGAAGAAAGGTTGCGTATTTTCCTAGACTATCGGGTAAAGAAAAAAAACACCTGAAAACCTAGTAATTATAAGTGAAGTGATCAGTATCGTGCATAAATATTAGTAAAATGCCCAAATGCGGGCATCTTTATGAATTCTCAGTTGCTGCATATTCTTCCCAATGTAAAGTGACATATAATTTTATTTAATAAACTGACTTTTGGATGATAAATTAATAAGTATACTTCATATAAAACAAAAATAAATTGAATGAGACTTTTCTGAGATAAACAGGATTTCCATGGAGAAACAATCAATTCCATATTAGTTCTATTTCATAGCAATGGAAACTCCTAAATAGTTTAAATACATTTAAAACCTAATTTTAAGATACTCTCCGATCATTATGTTAATATGATGGGTAATAAATTAAGTAATTTAAATTATTGTATTTAAATTATTGGACAAATTGAATTTTATTAAGTTACTGAAGTTACAATTCCAAAATGTATTTTTATGCTTATTCTCTTAATTTCGTGATGCATATATTTTTATAAATTGTATTTAAAAATGCATGTATATGTATATTTTTTTAGAAAGCAGTCTTTAAAGAGATTAGCTTCAAAATGGAAATAATTATATATTTTCAGGCTTAGAATTTTTTCATAAAATTATAGTGAAAAAGTCTGTTACATACAATTATAATTTAAATGTTTCATAATCTTCAAAGTGCATATTGAGATTATCCAATATTCTCCTCATTAATTCATACATATAGTGTCATCTATTTTTACAGATAGAGTTAAATAACCTATAGAAACACAAATTCAATTTTGTTTTCTTGTTTAGAAAGACAAAATTCTTACTAATAATATTAGCTTCTTCTGTTAAACACACTCATATTTAGTTAATATACAAAAAATATGTAAAAACAGAATTATTGCTAACCAGGATCAAATAATATATTTATAAAGTAAATAACTTGTATTTTAAACTAAAAATAGATATGCTACTATTTTATTTTTCATTATATAAATATAGAAATAAACCTCTTCTTAAATCTTGAAAGACAATGATTGGGGCTAATGGTCTCAACAAAACTCTAAACTACTGAAGCCAACATTTGCAATGCAAAGAAGAAGCCAAGTATCAATGTGTATATACTAATTCTTTACTGTTTTTCTCTCTCTCTTTACATTTTTTTTTAAATGAGACACTGTGAAAGCCCACTGTCTGCCTTTGATGACTAAGTCTAGCTGTTAATTAGGGTCACTTTTTAAGATCTTGAAATTATTTAGTATTTCTCCCTGGATAATATATGTGTCTTAATTGCTAGGGAAAAGAAAAAATCGAATCTGTATATTTGGTACTGATATGTCTACCCAAAATCATTTACTTTTTAAAGCTGGGTGGTAATAAACATAAGACAGCATGAATTCATAAGAAACGATAGAAAAGAAAAGTGAAAAACAACTATACCTAAGTTAGGGAAACACACTGATTCCTTTCATCTTCTTTAGAAGTGTTTCTATCTTTTTCCATCCATCTGCCATATGACTGTGACAATTTGAGAGGCTAAAAGAGAAAGAGACTATATAGTACTGCACCGAGGAAAAAATTCTTGTAGCCTATGTGGGTTTCACAGCCACTTAAACTTTGAAATCACATGTAAGTATTATATAATGCCTAACTTTCATGTAATCCTTAGATTCTCAGAGATAATACAAGCTCCCAATTGATTTTTAGACATAATTCTACTTCTATTTTTGCATTAAGGTATCTGTCTACAATCATACTGTGAGCCTGTTTAGATTCTAATCATTTTTTCTGTGTGAGTGTATGCACACCTGTGGGGGTTGTATGTGTGTGTCTATGTGTGTGTGTGTTTATGAGACTCATTCTAAGGTTAGTATGAGAAATAAAATCTTAAAGAATTATAAATTTTACCTATTTCATGTTAGTATTTTCAATGTAATTTTAGTAATTAACACAATTAGATAATTTATATAAAACTAAATGTTTAGAAAGGTAAAAGATACAATCTGATAAGTAAAGTATATTAAGATAAATGTTAATATAATTCAATATAATACAATCAGTTTACCAGTATTTCACATAGCCTAACTAAATATCTTTCTGGGTATTTATTTTATGGTGATAAATAAATTTATCAAGGCTGAAAATTATTCCATATTTATATCTAACATGAAGTATTTTGGACTTTATTAGAATTTTGAAAGTTTTTGAAATAATCTCATAAAAAAACTTTACCAAATACTTCAACATCACAATCTCACATTTTGGCAAGCAACTGCTACCAGACACTTAATAAGAAATATTGAATCTCTGATATTTTCTTAGTTGGATTAAATATTTACAGCTAACCTTAGTTTTTTTACAATTCTACTTTCTGTAGTATTAGAAAACTTGCCTGTGTTTGCATTTGCACAACAAGCAAATGTTGCCCAATGAAGAACAAACATATTATAAAAACCCCGGCTGCCCTCTTGCCCAACATATCTTATACCCAATATGACCACAATCCAATCCCCTTTCACTGATGAAAATGTAAATACAAATAGTTATCCCCCATAAATGTACAAAAATATTTTGAATGTATTAATTGATTTAAACTTCCCAAAGTGTGTCAACATTTCTAACCTCAATTTATACACTAATTAAAAAATAACCCCACCATGTAATTTTCTGTGAAATACCTGACTCATACTTTGACATGTCACTAAATCAGAAAAAACATTCTACTAAAGAAATATGCATGATATATCAGTTTCAATTCAATATAATTTAAGTATTATGTCCTTGTGTTTTCAAAATAGAAGAAAACACCTTTGACTTTGAAAAGCTATGTCTGATATGGAAATTATAGTCAGATAAGGAGTATTTAGTTATAAATCTATGCATATGCCTAGTTTGTTTACTCTATTTCTATATGTCCTTTAATTAGGCCTTTAATATTATATAGATGGAAAAAATTTAAATGAAATATAATTACAAATAAAGCTTTTTCTTATCGCAAGATCATTGTAAAATGTTAAGGCACTACATATAAGAAAATGGAAAACAGATAGAAACAACAGTAATGTTTTTTTAATCCTATTAAGTTACTTTCTAAGTGTATTCTATATTTTAACATTCATGCATATATATAAATATATATATATAGCATACAGTATTTTATATCATGTTTTTAAAAATGTATTACTATAAGGGAGTAACTGGTTAGCTCAGTTGGTAGAGCATGGTACTAATAACACCAAGCTTGCCAGTTCCATACCCACATGGGCCACTGTGAGCTGTGCCCTCCTTAAAATAAATGAATGAATGAATGAATGAATGAATGAATGAATAAATAAATAAATAAATAAATAAATAAATAATAAAAATGCATTACTAGTATATGAACACTGGCATTGCATATTCTTATCCGATTATTTTTGATGGTTGGATGGTATTCTATTGTTTAGGATATAAATTATTTAATGGTTATCCTATTTGAAACATTTGTATCATTGGCAATTTTTGCTGTTAACAATAGTATTGCACTTAAACTAAATTTGTATGACGTTCATGGTTTTATCTTCAGGCTACAAGGCTAGAAGTGAGGTTTCTGTTTAAAAGTTATGTGTACATTTAAAATAATTTATATGTCCTGGTCAGTTATTTAATCAGAAATACTGTATTAAAACTGCTGAAAAACAAATAAACAAAAACTCATAGACACAGACAACAGTTTAGTGGTTACCAGAGGGGCAGGGGGCAGGGGATGGTAGAAGAGGAAAAAGGGGATGAAATATATGGTGATGGAAAGAGAACTGAATCTGGGTGGTGAACACACAATGTGCTACATAGATGATATGTTATAGAATTGTACGCTTGAAGCCTATATAATTTTACTAACCAATGCCACCCCAAAATTTTGAATTTAAAAAATTACTGAAAAAAGGATATAAAATAATTTCTGATTAAAAATTTAAAAGAAATAGAATTCATAATGGGAAACAAGAAAATATATCTTGGGTAAAAGTGATCTCAACGATATTTGGAGGTTGAGTAAAAATAATTTCAGGTAATAATACTTGCCTTTTGTGGTAGACAGAAAAATGACTGCCCGCAAAATCAGGTCCTTATCCCCCAACCTGTAAATGACACTTGATGTGTAAAAGACTTTGCAGATGTAATTAACTATCTCTAGAAGATTATCTTAATTTATCAGGATTGGCCCCAAATGCAATGGAATGTACCTTTATATGAGGGAGGCAGAGAAAGATCTGACACACATATAGAAAAAAAAGAGGCAGAGATTGGACAGATGAGGCCGCAAGCCAACATATGCCCGCAGCCAGTAGCTAAAACAGGCAAGGAACTCTCCCCAGGGCCTCCAATGGGAATGCACCAAGGTGAACAACTTCATTTTCACACATTCATCCTGATTCCAGACTTCTGGCCTCCAGAACTGGGAGAAAATACATTTCTGTTATTTTAAACCACCAAATTTGTGATAATCTGTTACAGCTCCATAGGAAACTAATAAACTTTTCATCTTCAATGATTCCCTCTCTCTGCTTTTGTTTTCATAAATGTTGTTGCCCTCTTTGGAACCCTTTAACTGAAACTTCATTTCCTAATTTCTAATTTTTTTAAGTAGACCTCTGTGTTTAATTTTTTTCTTTTAGTCTTTAGGAGCAATTGGGCCCATTGTTGTTTACTCAGGAATTGCTAGGTTTTTACAATTTCAAATATTTTAATTTACTTTGGGTAGTATTTATTAATAACAAAATACCTAAATGCTTTCTGTTTTGTTTCTGGTTTTTTTTGGTTTTGTTTTGTTTTGTTTTGTTTTGTTTTTATTTTGTTGGGGAATATTGGGGAACAGTGTGTTTCTCCAGGGCCCATCATCTCCAAGTCATAGTCCTTCAATCTAGTTGTGGAGGGTGCAGCTCAGCTCCAAGTCCAATCGCCAGAATGACATATACCTCCTACAAGCATCTGAATAGCCTGTATCCTGCTCTACTTTTATTTCTTTTTTACTAACCTATCACCTCTTCCTTTTAACTTTACTAGTGCATGTTCTTCCCTCTGTCATTTAGTGTTTGCTTCTGATTTCCCATGCTAAAACATAAATTCCACCAGGTACCTCTGTCTGCTTTTTCCACAGATGAATCAACAACAACTTAATGACACATGGCAGGAAGTCAATAGTACATTTGAATTTGAATTATCTTGCTTTAAAAAGGAGCATCACCTGGGTTTGTCGTAAAAACATTTAAAAAATTTAGTCAATCACAAATGTTTCTCCCATCAAATGTAAACTTGTCTCTGTTTTTTTCTGGGATCAGTTTTTATGAAATTTTATAATTGTTCTTGATAGAGAAGCTATTATTCTTCACTCTGATTTGAATAATTATAGTGTGTCGTATTTAATAAAATAAATTAAAAGTATGTAAACTGAAGCTTTCTTTAGATTTCTAAGTTATGTGAAATATAAAATAATGGTTTCAGTCTAAATACATCAAATCATTTTATCAGGTACGTAATTTACTTTATAGGTAGCTATTAATTGTGTGGGATTTTTTTTCTTTCAGATATAGTACATAATATTTTCCCTTTTGACCAAATATTTACTCTATTTTTACATAATAATCTTGTGGTTTTTATTTGTTTTTTTTTAATCTGGACACGTTTTAAAAATGCCTCTTTCACAAAAGTAATTGTTTTAAACTGCATTGTTAGGCTTCTTGCAAACTTTTGTAATCATCTTCATATTATTCTAATTTTTATTTTTTCTTTCTATCCTTATTTTTCTTTATGTCTATTTCATATAGAACTTATTTCCTTACATTCAATTAGAGTTGATCATGTTTTTCTTGAAATTTTGTTTTTAATCATGAATTAAAAGCAGTTTTCAACATATGTAATCTTAACGTTCTGGCCCTATTTGTTTTTACTTGTCCTGTTCTGAAATTCTAGGTTTAGATATTATTTCCTAACTATTATGTTTATATAGATTATCATAGAAGGTGAAATTCTTTCAAAATTAATGTTTGTCAACAGTAGTGTATTTGGATTTTCTTTGCCCCCTTAAATTCACTCCTTTCAATAAGTAGCTCTTCTTCCTAGAACTGCAACTGGAGGGCAAATTGATATTCCCAAATCCAATCCCCAGTTTCCAGCAGCCTTTCCTTTCACTCAGTGAACCTTTGCTCAATGACAATGGTGACTGACCTATTTTGGTGACTGCATAGTTAAATAGAGTACCTGGAAACATTTATTGGAAGATTTAGACAGAGCCCCCAGATATATCGAAAATGCAATGGAAGTGTATTTTTTTTAAATATGGGATGCCTTGTTTTAATGAGGAAAACAAACAAACAAAAAAGACTGAGTCAATTAAGTTTCAGAAGTAGTAGCATTTTCCTCAGAATTTGGGATAAAATATCATCCTGAACTATATTTTGAGGTTAAAATTAATAATTTGTCTTTAGTACCTAATATAGTAGCAATAATATGTCCCACTTTTATCAAACATAAGGCCATTGTCTCTCAGTAATCCTCAGTTTGACTCTCGCTTCTACCTTGGACCCTAATAAAAGCAGAATCCCAGTATCTCTCTCTGTCTCTCTCTGTCTCTCTCTGTCTCTCTCAATATCTATTTCTGTGTCTATATCTATATCTATCTATATCTGTATCATCTACCGTGTTTCCCCTAAAATAAGACCTACCCAGACAATCAACACTAAAGCATCTTTTGAAGCAAAAATTAATAAGAGACTCGGTCTTATTTCATTATAAGACCAGGTATTTAATATAATATAATTAATTAATATAATATCGGGTATTATATTAATTTTTGCTCCAAAAGATGCATTAGAGATGATTGTCCGGCTAGGTCTTATTTTTGGGGAAACATGGAATATCTATATCTATATCTATACCTATACCTATATCTATATCTATATCTACGTATTTATAATATATACCTGTTGAGAGTGGGAGAGAAAATAAAATCAAATAAATAAGAAAAATATGTTTAATTGATTAGTCAACAAACACTACCTGGTAAGTATGTATAATTCATTGCAGGCAATGGGGCATTTACAAATGTAATAATAGGTCCAGGAATTAAATGAGTTACAGGACAGAGTTACATAATTTCTCAAGGATTTTTTTTTTTTTTTTTTTTTTTTTTTTTTTAGATTGATGTTACTGAGTGCATCAGCAGGGATGAGTATGCACTTTATTCACAGAAACAGTTGCCAAAGTAGCTTCTGATATTTGTCATCATTTAACATTTTCCTTTATTATGATGATAATTAATAGTCCCTAACTTCAATTCCTGGAAGCATAAGAAATCAAGTTAGAAGGCTTATTTCAAGGTCAACTCATCCAATCCGTTCATTTTACCAATAAGGAAAATAAAACACTTTCACTTAATTTCAGAATAGCTGAGAATTAAGGTCAAAGATTCAGAAGAATCCATAACTGCATTCCCACATACATTGCTATGTTTCTATTGTTCTATAATCTTTCAGTCTTCAACTTTCTTGGGTTTTCTTTTGTTTTTTCCCTCCCGCACTTTTATTTATTTATTTTTTTTAAGAATTTTCCATAGTACTGTTTTCTGAATATAGGGTAGTTTAATGTTCCAAATTTATTTTTCAGTATTCTATATATTTCTTCTCCTGATGCCCTACTAATAGAGATCCCACAGATATGCAACTGAAAAAATTTTCTATATGTACTTTTTCGTATAATATTTTAACATTAAGTGGATTAAATGAGTCCAATTACTAATTGATGATCATGTAAAATATAGAATAACTAGACATAAACAAATCTTGAAAGCAATGCCACTTATCTGCTTTTGGTAAATCTGGTTATTACAATCTTGCTTGCATTAATCAATTGATATTTAAATCTTTTTCATGTATTTATATTTAGTTTTACATGTTTATCTATGTTTATATTTAAAAACCTAAAACGATTATTTGTATTTAAAGTTAATAAAGGTCTTAATTTTAAAGTAAAAATTATATATTAACAATTACATTATAATAGACATGATTTATTGATTAAAAACATATTGAAGTAAACACATGATATAAAGTCTTCATATGTATATATATGATGTATATATATGAAGAATATATATATGAAGTATATACATACGAAATATATATATATACACACACACACATATACTGGGGTGCCAGAAAAATGTATACAAGTGGACACTTTGGTCAACATTGCTGAAGCAGTAGTTTGCCATGATCAGAAGTGTCTGGATGCTGATGGTAAACACTTTCAGCTCCTCTTGTAATTGCAGAAATCAAATGTGATTTGTATTCATCTTTTGTTATCAGTATATATTGAGTATTACAATTTCAATACAGCTTTCCTTTCTCAGAATGTATATACATGTTAGTACCCTCTGTATATGTCATAATATTAACATTATACCACATTTTTATGATAATAATTTATAAATCCTTATTACTAACATAGATCAAGGAATATTGGACAAATGAATCTATTCTACCTATCAAGGATTTAGGTAAATTTGTTTCAAAACCTCCAGTTTTGCTTCTGAGAATACAGGCACAACCATAAGACCAATGAATTAAAGGTCTCTTCTTCCCCATGGTTATGAGTGCTCCCTCACCTGTGTCCAACCAGACCACTTCAATTCCATCTTAACTACCGGAAGACTAAACTTGATTCTCTTACTGGTATCTACAAAAGTCCACTAATCAAAATAATTAAAAGATTAAATTGTCATTTTTAATGTGCTACTGTTGATGGATCATGTCACATAGATTAGTCTGTGGCTATCTGGCTTGTAAACCCACTAGATCATATTTCTGTTCTCTTACCTTCTCTCTACCATCTCCCATGTCTTTGCCTAGGTTTGGGATTCTTTTATTATTAGCTTTTTCTAATTTAATTAATAATAGTTTTAACAAAAATGTTAATTATTATAATAAACATAATTCTGGTACAAATTACCAAGAGTATAATGTTTCCAGCATTATCTTACAGATAAGTCTGGCATGAATATTTAAACCGATTTTAAGTGAACCGATTTAAGTCAGAGTTGTCTTCTGCCATGAGGCATTCTTCTGGGTCCTCTTGGAAGTCCAGCATTTTCATACGTCTCAACTACCTTCCATTGAGTTAGTCATTTCTTTATGCAAAACCTTTCTCTGAACTTCTATATTAATGTCTTGCTCAATCTTTCTTCTAAAACAGCTCTTAATAGATTTTTGACAAACTATTTTAAGCATTTGGGTTTTATCCTTTACGTATTACAAATGTCACCTTCCGGCAGGTCTGGCTTTTGCTATTTCTTTTTCCTTATGGTTTTACGGATGATGTGTGTGATTTAATGTCCAATTTTGTTCTCTACATCACCAACATTCTCCGGGCACTATGTCAGTGAATAATGGCTTTAAAAATCCTTTTGACAAAAATGAGTCATTTTCTAATTGACCTTATCATCTGAAATTTCATCCTGCCATTTAGCAATATTACAATTGTTTATTTTTAAATATTAAACCCAATATCGTGCTTCATTCAAGAATATTCCCATTTAGCTGCTACAAAACTCATGTCAAATTAGTATTCCAATTAGGAGCTAAAACAAACATTTAATTTTCAATGCAGTTTACCACATTGTTAAGTAATCAGTTCTTCATAACTCTGATATTGATTAAATTACCACTTTCAACTTTTTGAAACATTTTTACCTTTAAGTCCTGTTTTGTCCAAGTTGTTTAACTTATATAACCAAGGTCATGAGTGTCCTAAATGTTCCTAATTCCCCTGGGCATAATTCACTCTTTATTTTGCTTACATTATTTTGCTTTATTTTTGCTTCAGCAGCAGTTAATGCTCTGATCATACTCTCCTTTTAGAATATTATTTTCCCTTGACTTTCTTGGCGTGTCATTTTTGTTATGTTTTCTTACTACTGTTGTGGCTACTTTGGGGATTTTTTTTTGACATCTACATTTCCTTTAGCTGAGAGCAATCAAGTTAGGTTTTAGTCTTTTTTCATTTCAATCTCTCAAAACTTGCCAGAAAATATCACCCACTTTCAAATTTTTGTGTCTGCTGATTCTTTGTTTACCTCACAGACATCGAAGCCCACCATATCCAAAATAATGTGATTATCTCTTTGGGAATATCTATGTCTTCTCTAGGACAACCTGTTCTGTGTGAGTCACTATCACCCATGCATTAGCCCAAGATATCCATTCACATAAGAGTAATCCATAGTCTCTCTCTATCTCTCTCTCCACGTACATTAATTTATCAATCAAAACACTTTCTACCTCTTAATTATATTTCAAATATGTAAATCCTTTATATCACAATGGAAATCAGTAGTGCCCACAACCTACGCTTCACTGGAATACTGCAATAGCCTCTAAATTATTTCACTTTCTGCAGTTTCTTTCCTTTTAAAACAAATTATAAGTTCTCCAGGCAAAGATGCAAATCATGCCACATCCCTTTTTCGCAGTGTTCTATTTCTTCCTTTTGAATTTAGGGTACTACTGTCCAAGATATTTGTTTAAAAGACTTTTAACAATACTACTGTGCCATCCTTTCCTGCATTCTCTCATCTTAGACTTCTCACACATTCTGCCTATTCCAGACTTTTTAGCACATGTTTTAGTGTAGCATGTTCGTTCTTAGATCCTAGACTTCAGACATGCCGTTTGCTCTTTCTGGACCACTCCCCAAATTGCTCCATCTGACTAATTCAAAATCATTCTGTTTTCATTCAATATGAATTAAAGTCTAGTTGGAACACCTGTTGACATACCCATAAAGTGTGTCACATTATTCTATTAATCAAATTTATTTTTAATTCCTAACTTATGTCTTCTTCAACTAAATATGAACTATATGAGATCAGAAATCATGACTGCCTTGTTTAACATGCAAAAGTTCCTAGTAGATAAAAATGTTGTTGTATATTATGCATTCAGTAACTTAATATATACTATATACTATATATAGTATAATATATATGTGTATATATATGTATATATACATATTTTTTTGAAATATTATAAAATAGTTTGGAAATAGAGGTTTTTTTTTTCACTAAGCAATAATAAGTAATAAACTTCTCAATATATTGTATTAAAACTGCCACATTATGCTATCACTTAGGTAACAAGCACCTATATTCATACGTTTATATTAAGCTCAATTTCCTGATACAAAACAGTCCTATCAGTTATATTCTTAAGTAGTATGCAGTTGCATCACCAGTAGAATGGTTTCTATGTTTTCCATGAAATCAGCTTGAAGTACCATTAAACAAATCAGTCCTTTTCTAAACAACGAATGGTCACAATGGATATAGAGGAGCGTGTGTGTGTGTGTGTGTGTGTGTGTGTGTGTGTGTGTGTGTGTAGATGGTTCTTCAGTGGATGAAACTTAGAATTACAGAACTCTTGTAAACTAATGTGACTCTTAAAACCAAATATACCTGTGAATATATTAAATGACTAATACTTACTTTTAAGAGCGTATTACTATGACTGGTATTGTTTCAGGTACTTCAGCTGTCTCAGTGACTCCTCTCTATACATTATGATATGGCTAGTCAGAGTTATTTTCTCTTTATTTTTTATTTTATTTTTCTTTTCCCACTTTGTCATAGAGGAAAATATAGTTTGGAGAGATGATATTAACCTACCCATGGTCATACAGATAATAAATGACCTGGTTCAGGAATGACAATTAACTCTATCAGATATCAAATTCTAACCTCTTAATTTGTTTACTTGGTTTTCTGACATGAAATAGCATTTTCAAAACAGAAATTTTCAAGTGGAGGAAAAATTCTAACTTAGGAAAAGCCACAGTTTTAACTTTTACAGTAACAATTGTAAGCTAATCATGAAACGTAAAATTTGGCTAAATTAGGATACCATTTAAAATTTTAATATTGATAGCTAATTCCCTACAATAATTTACAGCAAGAAAAATGTAAATTTTTACTCTGCAAACCCATGGTTATATGAGGTCTGACAATTAAGTTTGGGTACTTGTTATAACAATGTTGCTAACCTTTTTTGATAACAGAGGGATTATTCATTATGAATTTGTACCAACTGGACAAACAGTTAACCAAGTTTACTATTTGGAAGTGCTGAAAAGGCTGCGTGGAAAAGACCATCTGAACTTTCCGCCAACAATTCATGGCTCTTGTATCGTGGCAATGTACCAGCTCACACAGCACTATCTGTGAGGGAGTTTTTAGCCAGTAAACAAATAACTGTGTTGGAACACCCCCCTTACTCACCTGATCTGGCCCCCAATGACTTCTTTCTTTACCTGAAGATAAAGGAAATATCGAAAGGAAGACATTTTGATGACATTCAGGACATCAAGGGTAATATGACGACAGCTCTGACAGCCATTCCAGAAAAATAAAGTTCCAAAATTGCTTTGAAGGGTGGTATAGGTGCTGGCATCTATGCATATGTTCCCAAGGGGAGTACTTTGAAGGTGATCATAATGATATTCAGCAATGAGAAATGTAGCATTGTTTCTATGAGGAGTCACAAACGTAATTATCTGACCTTTTACACTGATCAACATATTCTAAGAGCCCCCTATTGAGATCTCAGAACAGGGAAGGAATTGTGAGATTATAAAAATCTGTTATCCGTTAGGAATTAACTGTAGATGACATTTAATGCCTATAATATCTCTACAGACACTAGAACTTGTTCTCTTTTCAAATAAAATACATAAATTATAGATTTAAACAATGTAATCAAGATCACACACATAATAGCATTTCTTAAATTTGGTTCTCAGGCTATGATACTCTCAAATCTAGTTTATTTCTGTTATACCAGGAATCTTTACACAAAATTAGTAGAGATAATCACAGAATTTTTTTGTCTTACAATGTGGCCTACACCACCATGAAGTAAATAACAAATATTGCATTCATAATTATGATTGCCATAACTGATTATGTGATTTTCAGTAATTTACTTTTTAGCTCTGGTTTCTGTATCTGACAAATGAGGTGTGTGACCTCCATTAGAATTCCTATTCTGATACGAACGTCCTAGTTTATAAGCCATCTAAATAATTATGAGTAAATAGTGACATGAATGTTTAGTTCATGTATTGTTGAAGATAGTTTATGTATTGTTGAAGACTAAATTCCAACTTTCAGTTTAAGAACAATTCTGTATAAATGTTCTTATTTCTTTCTGTCCCTTGATTCTCTTTCTTTCTCTGATTCTATTTTCTACATTGCTCTCCTATGCTATCAACGTCTGACAGCTGTACTGTCGTTATATAATTGTTTTTTGACCTCCAGTCAGAAACTATTTCCCTCAGAACCTACTGTTATGTTTATATGATGAGAACTTGACATTTTAATTTATCTAAATGTTGAATTCAAAATGTGTTGATAGAGGTCCAAAGGTGGTGATTCCATTTATAGCAATCAATCAACAAGTAAATGATATTACTGAGAGATTCACTATTAGATAAATCACATCCATCACGTTTTACTGGGTATTCCCTACATCTTTCTAGAATTTATATAGTTATTCTACTTAGGGACATTAACTACCTGTTTGTTTTACAATATGAGTGGAGCTTATAAACTTTAAGTGTGTTCTTCACAAAGAATTATTAAAATATATTTCATGATAGATATTATTTAAATTATACAGAACTAGTTAATCACATAAAATACATATTAAAGTGATTATTTTTCATGAAATGAATTAAATTTATATGGCATGGTGTCACACTTTTTATTTTAAAGCTATATATTCAAAGTCTACATATATCACATTATATAAACATAAACCTTTTTAATTATTATTTACTGAAATAAAATCAAATATTTTATTTTTGTTTAATACTGAGTCATTTAGAAATATCTATGCAGCTAAAAACAGAGTACTTGTGTCTAAGCTTTGATTGACTAGCAGACATTTATTTTTGTATGTTTTTTGCTATTGATATGAACATGTTAAGTTCTGTGAAATATACGCACTTATTAAGAATGAAAAAATGATTTAATATCATTAGTAAAGAGTAGTGCTTTTCTTTTCTCCTAACGATATATGATGATTTTGAAAGACCCTGCTTTATAAATCTCAGTTTTTCTTTTGAAAAATTTCTGTAACTGAATTTCTCAGAACTCTATTGCTATAGAACTTCTCCTCTTATAAAAATTCTAAGTCATGCCAGATACACCTATTTATCACATTTCCTATAGAAATCGAAGCAGAATTACTAGTATTTTGTTGTATGAGGCACAATCTGAACATATTACCATTCTAACATCCTTAGATAATACATGCTACTTTTCTGAAACAGTCTTTATTCTCAAATGCTATACATGAATATGTGTAGAATACCCAGTAGTATTTTCCATATTTTCATATGTACTAGTTTAAAAAAAAGAAATATGGAAAGTGGGATAAAAATGACTTATGAAAATACAGTGAGGATAGATTAAGACTGTTCTATTCTTTGAATCCATATGCTTTTATTGTAGTGGATTAACCTCATTTAGACAGATTCCTATTTATCTTCAGGTATTGAAATATTAAGCAGCGACTCTTATGTGACACATAAAAGTGTCACATAAGAGTTGTGTGTGTGTGTGTGTGTGTTTGTGTGTATGTGTGTGTGTGTGTATTTTTAATTTTTTTTTAAGGAAACTAAAAAGCAGTGTTCCATCAATCTCTGTTGTTACTAAAAGGTCTTTCATCCTTCAGAGTCAGCAGATATGTCTATCTGTCACTATAAAAGTATTTGCAATAGAGTATTGAAACAAACACATGCACGTGCAAGTGCAATAAAATCTCCTTTTCCTGGTGTTGGTTTCTTTGTCTGTTTGGAGTTTGGGCATGTTTGGTTTGTCTCTTTATTTCTTTTTTAGAATTATTTGTAAATTTTTGTTGAAGCCTAGACATGATGTATTTGGCAAATGATTCTGAGATTAATAGGACTTTAGTGTGAAATTTTATGTTTATTTGGCCAGATGTCAAGTTGTGTTTACTGTTTGCCACAGCAAATAGGCAATAAGCATCAGTGGTTAAAATTTCCTCCAGTGTCCTTGTTTTTGTATTCCCTGTTGTCTTCAGGTTTCCCTAGGTACTCCGACCCAAGATAGCATCTGAACCTTACCATTTTTTAGCTATAATCTACTGTTATTTTACAAGGGGTGGATTGATATGCAGTGACGTGGTGCAGGGGAAACGTTCTATATTCCTACAATGAGGGTTATGATGATATGATCACCAAACATATGATGATGGAAGGAGAACTGACTCTGGGTGGTGAACACAGTATGATAGATAGATGATGATTTACAGACTTGTACACCTGAAATCTATGTAACTTTACTAACCATTGTCACCCCAATAAGTTCTAATTAAAAAAAAAAAAAAAAAGATAAAAGAATGCCAGTCTTTTAGTAAGACTGTGTCCTAAGCTGTGACCTTCCCAATGCTTCTCAGCTTCCATACTTGTGTTAGGTGAAACAGGAAGACTAAAGAAGGATGTAGTTAAATTTTATCTTCCTCCGCATTAAAAGCTGCAGAGGACAAGGTTGAATATCTCCCTTCCTTTAAGTCTGTCAGAATCTGGTAAAACTGATACCTATAAAAATTGTATTGATAAAAAACAAGTCTGGTAAAATAATTTCCTTTGAGGTCAGGCTATTGTTAAGGAGAACAGATTGCTCCTGGCTTCTTTTAAAGATGTGAGTCCCTCCCTCCACTTCCAGAAGTACAAGGGGATTTTTGTTCTGTTTTTACTCTGAGAACTTAGTCGTTCTCCTGGAGGTAAAACTCATAAAACAATGGAATGTCTCCTAAGACTGTGCCACCAGAGTTTTTAACTCTCAATCGAGACTACTCTGAACCTCTGGCAACTCATAATTATTATTTAAGTGTTGCTAGAAACATTGGGCCCAGCACTGGGCTTCTGCAGTGGCCCTCTGCTTCTGATAAGCTGTAATTTTTGCCATCTGACTCTTTTTCCACAATTTTGGAAAGTGTTCTGCTTTTTATCTCAATTCTCTCATGGATATTAGAAGAATTGTTTACTTTCAGTCTGTTTACCTTTTTTGTTGTTAAAGTGACAACTTCCAAGCTTTGTACATGTAGGACCAGAAACCAGAAATTGGCATTTGGATGTTTAAATCTAGTATTCATGGAAAAGCCCAGTTTATAGATTATGAATATAATCTATAATGAATATAACCATAATCTATTATGAATATAGCCATGAGGTTCTATGCCATCAAACATTCAAAGCTGATAGAACAGAAAATAGAGAAGATTGAGAAGTGGGGAAACTTGGCTTTAGGGCATTGAAAGTGATGAAGCAAACAAAACACAGGTGGAACTAACAGTCAGGTAGGATGATAATCAAGAAAGTGAGTATCGAGTTCTGGAAACAATGTGAAAAAAAAGTATTTCAAGGACATTGGGGATTGACAGTATTGAATGCTGTTGACAGGTCAACTAAAAGGAATTAGAGAAGTGGATATTGGTTTAAGTAACATGACATTTATGTTGACCTTGAAAAATTCAATGTCATAATGGTTTTAAATCATTATTGCAGTGAATTCAAGAGGAAATGGATAGTGGGATTAAAGACCGGAAATCATGTCCAGCCTTTGATAACGTTTTCAACAGACAAGCACTTTTCAAAATGAATAATACATTAGCACCCATTTGAAGGCATAGAATATTGTGGATGTTTTTCTTGTAATGAATCTTTGGGGAAAAGGAGTATATGCTTACACTGAGTTCCCCAAAAATGGGCCTTAAAACACAGGTTATTTTAAACATAATTTTTAAATAAATCTTCCCTGAGAAAACTGGTGACGTTATGGGAGTGTGTGATCCAGAAGGCAAGATGGCTAGGAGGAGGACTGCCAAGGAATGTCCTAAAGAGGGCAAAACTAGTGCAGTCTTGCAGAGGAGCTATGGGTATAGTTGATCCATTGATTACAGGTTCTCAAAATCTATAAAACTGTAGGAATTAGCGTAACGGAGAGTGTGAGTTATAACATACTGATGGTTGGAGGATAGGATGCTTAAATTGAGAATACTGAGATGTCCTTTGTAATGGCCCAGTCTAAGGTATAACACAACAAGTGATAATGTACATTATGGAGATATACTCGAATAAGCATATTGGAAGAAGAGATATCATAAGTGTTAGAAAAAACATCTATATGAATATTAATATAGCCAATAATTATGACAGATGTGCATATGTGAGGAAAACTAGCCACCAATTGATGGGAAGACATGGGAAGCATTTTTTTTTTTTTTCCAAAGAAAATCATGCTCAAATCAGAGCAGTAATGAAAGAAAATTTTAGAAAAAAAAGGTTGTGGATACAGGTAATTTTGCTGAATAATGTGTGAATGAGGATGCTATGAAAGAGTATCGGGGCTGAGTTTGATGAGAAGTAGGATCAGAAAAGAGAGTCTGGGGCAGAAGAGATGAGCTGAAAGTCTTGGCATCATGTGGTGACTGCCATAAACAGATATGATATGCATAATATGATTTGTGACAGAAATCTAGCATGGGCTTTACAGTAAGTTGTAATGTAACTAGGTGCTTGCAAATGTAAATTGAAATTAATGCCTGAATTATTGTGGAAGCAATTGACAGTGATTCACACATACAGTTGTCTAAAATACAACTTTGTTTACTGACAATTCTCTTAAAACCTAATTTCCTTCTATTTTATTTCTAGTGAAGAGAAAGGAGTACACTACTAATATTTAAGATGAAGTTTTGACCAGCTGTTTACTGTTGATGGTGAGTCCCAGAAATAAATTTAATAGACCCAAATGCTGATTTTGACAGTAAGGTTATTTTAAGAATTTCATAGATTATTTATTTCTTCTCATTTTATTACAATTATTTTGAAGCCATTCAAAAGTAGAATAAATTAAATCATTCATTGATTTTCATTGATTATAAATTATGCATTTGCTCTTAAACATACAACTTAGGAGCTTTTGTTACGACTAATATTTCCAAGGCTATTTATTTTATGTGGAAGTACTAAATAAATCATTCACAAAGATATCCTTGTTAAACAAAAACATAGAAACCAAATAAAGGTGCACAGTATTTAATCTGTAGCAAAACAAATTGCTAAGAATTGGGATTTAAGTTCAAATAAATTACACACTGTGTTAAGTATTACAATTAAAGACTCACTCATGAAATGATCCATTGGTTAAATTGTATACATTTTCAGTAAGGTAGCACTTGACATTATAACTCATGCATTACTAATTGCTCACTCTCAAGAATTTCCTGAAAACATATGATAAAGCTTAAGCATTTCTTATTTTAATGCAATCTCTTAAATTAGCAGAATAATAACTTAAAAAATGATAAATACTTTGAGTTAGTACTTGCAACTTTAATTAGGGTCAGTGTTAAACCTGAATGGATTAAACCACAATTTACCTGAATTTGTCATGGCAAATAGCATCCCTTCTGCCAGACGCTCAATTTCTTTATTTCCCTTCCAGTTAGAAGTAACCAAATAACCTCATTCTAGTCTAGAAAACGAAACAGGAAGTGTGCTCTTGGCTTCTGTTTGAAAATTTTCATGGCTTAACAAAAGCAACTCAATTTCTATTCTGGAGCACAGATAACATATTTTATTTATTTGACAGAACATTTTGAATTAAAATAAAATTACACTGTTTTTTTGTGTTTTGTTTTTTTCTTTTCTTTAAGTTCATTTAAAAGCTTAGGCTCTTTCAACATGGATCTATGTTCTGTAAAGTTAGTTGCAAAAACATATACAATGCTGAATTATTGTAAATGATTAAATAGGAGATAAGGGGACGAAGTATATAGCAATAGCATTTGGAGGATAACAGAAGGAATAAAAACAAAATAGAGAAAAATATAAATTGAATTTTTTCAGTTATATAATTTAACTATTTTAATCTCTTAGAAAACATATTCTTCTGAATCAGTTAAATTTATATGTGAAGCAAATTTATAGCTAGAAAATTCACAATCATTTCTCAACTTGAAAACAGTTTTCAAAAATTAATTGAGCTTTAATCAGATATAGAAACATAGAGTCCATTAGAATACTAAGAAATGATAAAAAAGTAGAAACTGGTAAAGAAAATACTACCACTTTTTTTCTAGTGATAAATTGATGGTTCAGAATCTCTAGTTTACATAAATAATGTAAATATTGGAAGCATATTCACACACAAACACACAAAATGACCTGCTATGCCTCCAATGACACTTTATTTATGCTGTTCTTTTTCTCTGTAAAACATATTATATTCATCTGCCTTTTACTTATGTACTTTCTCACTTCCACTTTCTCGTGCATCTCTATAAAGCTTCGTATAAGTTTCTTAATTTTCTTAATTTAGCTTTTTGTGTATTTTAGTCTTCCATCCCTCCATAATTCACTTCAAATTCTCAAAATTTGCCTAAAATTGATTATAAGTTCTATGTCTTAGCTAAATAAATAATATTTTGTAAGTGTCCAAGTTAAGGCGGGGGGAAAAAAGGAAATAAACTATTTTTTATTCACCCAGCTCCCAGCTGTGATTAAAGTAGATAAGCTGGGAGGAAGGTCTCTATACCTTTATTAATTAATATATTTCTTTAAGCTATAGAATGTATAATGTAACTATATATACATGATATAAAAGTCAAGTTTTTACTGCTTTAAATTAGTAAGATTTTCACATAAAATTTTCTTATAATTTGTCATAACAAACTTAAATGTATGGACAACTCCCCTCCACCTGTTGTTCCTTATTTTCTGTTATTTTTCTCAAAATAAATGCCATTGTCTAATTGATAGATTCTAACCTATTATATTCATTTACTTTTTAATTTTGTTATTAGGTCTTCCTTTTTCCCTTACCCTCGCAAACAGTTTAAGATTTTTGAGAACAAATATTTTGCTTGGTTCAGTGTTGCATCTGCAGTACATTGAATATTTAATGGCACATAGCTGGAGATCAATAATTTATGGTGGAATAAATATAAAATAATTTATCCCAAACTTGATTTTACAAATTAATATTTAAAAAAAAATATCAAGGCTATATACTTTCCCCAAAGACATAGAGCTATTAAGACAGTCGGTATTTGAACTCATGTCTCCTGTTTCTAAATCCAAAGTCCTTCCAATAAATTTAATTACACGTCTGTTGAAATTTTTCATTTAAGTCGTTACAAAAGTATTTTTCAAGAATATGAACAGAATCTCTAGTTATTGAAAATGTTCAAAAGAAAAGGGAAAAAAAATGTCTCTATGTTGTTTTTTTTTAATCATATTCCATAGTTACCGAGAACTCAAGAGCATATTCCATAGTTACCGAGAACTCAAGGCATCTAAAGAAATAATCCTAAATTAAATTATATAGCATTAAAATATTGAAAAAAAGAAACACTTGAAATTTGTTGAAGTGACAGATGGGACATAATTTCCAGCAATGAATTGTCAGTTTCCTGTAAGTGCAAAGTCTTTGTTTTATAAGTGGTAAATTGCTGTGGAGGCTCTTGTAATATAGAACTCAAATAAGGAAAGAACTTGAGAAGATGAGCTGTAATTTTACTAAAGAGCCTAAAGTGAATTGGATGTATTTTAAACATTTTATAAACAATGAAAGGGGAGAATTATGTACATAGTACAACTTTCTATGCAAAGTTTAAACAATGTGACTAAATTATATGTAAAATGAACATATTATAGAAAAAAATACATAAATGCCACTCAGACACTTTCAGCATGTAACTGCAAAGATTGTATCAGTCTCATATTTTGGGGAAAAAAATTATAGGTTTTCTTTCAGTACTTCCTTTACAACCTGTTAAACATTATCATCTTCATTGACTATTTTGTGTAGTGACAAAAAAAAATCTTTAAAAAAGAAGCAAAGCTAATATTCAACAACCATTTGCTTGTTTATTGAATTTTCTACATATTATTGGTATTAAAATATGTTTGTAATTTTTTATCATTTTGAGATACAATTTAGAAATTACCTCTAAGTTTTCTAGTGTAATTTCATATATTGCCTGTAAGAATGATTGTTTTATATTACTCTCAGTTTCTTGGATGAATAAAAATTTAAGCCAGAATTCTGAATCTTAGTTCATGGAGAATATCAAAATATCAAAAATAACTTTGATCATGATATTTTTATATTCTCCATTAACTAGGATTTGGAATTCTGGCTTAACTTTTTGTTCATCCAAGTTTTTCATGATTCTTTGGAAATAATATTATGACATTTTTCAAGTGAACTAATTATGGCTGCATTAAAAAACAACAACAATGTTTTGTTTTGTGTCTAATTGCCATAAAAAGAATTTTACTATTCTCTGGTTTAACTGACTGAAAAATAATAATAATGTAGTTGTGATTTAATTATTCAGTAGAAGATTTGAACCACCTCTTTTTTGTGTTTGTTTTCCTGTAGTTAGAGACTTAGAAAGTAAAGATTATTCCAAAATGAAATAATATCCTCCACCTTTGGTTATCATCAGTCATTGAAGCATATTTTGTCTGCTCCTCAGTGTGGAGATGTACTAAGGTGAATTAATTGTTAGAGGCAGAGATAATATTCTTGGTGTATTGAGATTATAGACAAAGGGAATAGCAAATATTGCATATATAACATTTTTCAAAGCATGCCTCTTTTTTTCCAGACAAAATCTAAAAATAACAACCTTTATGATTTTATCAAAATGAATTTCCTTTTAAGTGCACCTTCAGGACATAGCCACTTTGTTCATCTATGTGTTTGTTGTTGTTGTTGTTGTTTTAAGGAGTAATAATAATAGCTAACATTTATTGAATTGCTACTGTGTCTCAGGCATTTTTCTAAGCGTTCACCCAGTTGAAAGCATTTAAACTTCATGACAGTCATATTAAGGAGAAGCGATCTAATTCCCCAGTTTTCTCTGGGAGACAGTAAATACCTTTCTCTAGATCACACTGATAGCATGGCAGAGTAAAGTCAGAATCAATATTAAGGTTTTCAAAGCCAAAGGATTAAAGAACAGCACAACATAATACCTCAAAGAATAAAGATAAATATTCCTGTAGTCAATGGCTTTTATACCAATCTTTTGAATAATATTTTACTTGACAATGAATTTAAAATACACATTTCTAGTGCTCTACTTTGAAGCCAAAAATTGTATTATGAGATCATATTTTGAAACATTATTATCCCTGCCATACTTAAAAAATATTTTTTATTGTATTCAGTTATTTTACTTCCCTCAAAATACCAAACTACATTCTCCTCGTGTAAATTTAGACATTGAAAATAAGACTAAAGTCCTCCTTGAACAGGTTCTTGGGCTCCATTTCTATCTCTCTACCCGTCTTGTTATATTACTGTGAACACAGACATATCATATGCCATCAAATCCAATCTTAACTAATAAACAGAATTGTTTTCTGTACACTATTCAGTGCATCTTTCCATGAGCTTTGTATCTCTCACTGTGTCCTTCAGTAATGTATTCAGGCTTTTCTCTGCTGTGTTCTAGTACAATTGTTGTAAAATCATCCCTGGAAATGATATAACTATTGTTATCATTGTGAATATGTACATTTTTTTCTTCTATAATTTGTTTCTGTTAGATTTTATAAAGTAAAATAGTATGTTAGCAGTGTACTAGTGGTTGTTTTGCTATGGCTTGGCCCTTCAGCATAGTATTCTATAGAAGTCATGAAAACAGTGTTTATATCATTTAATTTGAAAGATATTAAGTCTGCTATGAATCATAATGCTTTCCATGTTAAGACTTTATGAAATTGAGGTCTCTTTTACTAGGTAGTTGCATAATGTTTTATTTATCTGGAAATTTTTAATTAAACATGTTCTCTGTATTTTTAAGAACTATAATTTATCTTCTTTAATCTATTGATATGAAAAATGCATATTCCTACCAATCTCCATGACAGTCTTTTGCTGCTAATTAGACCTTGAACATAGAAAGAACCCATGGATGCTTATGTTACCTTAGATTGAAGGTCTTCTTTACCCATCAAACTTGTTATATAAGCCTAGTATAAAAGAATCCTCTGTTCCTATTCATGTGCTCTACCCTTGCCTTAAGAATGGAACAGTGTAAGGAAACTTAAAAATACATGTTGGAGTGTGGACTGAAGCTAGAATCTTATCCCAATTTGCTAAGTGGAAATACTATTGTCCATGAACAGATGTCCTAATTGGATACAGCTTAAGAAATTAGAAAATTAGTAACAGATGAAGAATTCTGTCCAAATTATTTCTTTTTATAAAATAGCAATAGGATTATAACCACATTGGGGGATTTCCTGATCCTAGACTAATGCTAATCATGGACTAACTTGCAACTTCAAGCTGTTCTTATTTTCCAGTTCAAATTTATGGAGTTAGACTGAACAATATTCCATTATTTGCCTCATCCTTGCTATGTCATGCTGGAACTATCCTTTTTCATGTTAGTTACCAAATATATCAAACCATTCTGTCTTATGCAAGTCAGAATATAAAAGAAGCAACAGTGTGTGTATGTGTGTCATATGACTAAAATAAGTATGTTTCTGTTTTTACAAGTTCCTAGTAGAATTTTAACAATTTTACTTTTAATAAATTCAAAAATACAGATTTTGATCTCAGGCAATTTAATAAATTAGACTTTAATATTCATATTGGATATTATTTTTAAAACTTTATGCTTCCCCCCCTCTTTGTAATGAACACACATATTTCACTTTTTCCTTCAATAGGAAATTCAAGCAATTCCTAAAATAGCCTTACTAAATTTATTTTTCGTTGGTTCATAGTACCTCAAATAAGACTAATGGTTTTGGGCATTTGAAAGACATGGAAATCTGAAATGTGAAGAGGTCACTTAGTAATTTGCAATTCTTCACTTTCAGTATTTTTGTTTTATTTTTTTTTAAACTAGCACTCCTGTATTGATGACTACTTTAATACAACATACCATTTGTCAGGAATTCAAACCACTCTGATGGGAGACAGAATGTTAGGATATTCAAATTCCAATTAAATGCCTTGCTGTACTCTACTCTTGCATTTGAGAAATTTGGAACAAGAACCACAGGTTGTCACAGCTACAGAAAAGATGGCTTGATTGATAAGACATGGTCCCTCCTCTATTTTTAAACATTTAACTAATGTGAGAAGATACAATACTAATCAATTATGTGCTGGGGAAGTGGAATAAGTAGATTAACCCATTTTCTTTCTTTTATTATTGGAGACTTAAAATAAATTATCTCAGGGACAACAATGGTAATCAGATTGTTAATGGAAGGTGAGAATCCTTGGATGAGACTTAGTGAGTAAGCTGTCTTAGAATTGATAACAAAAAGAGAAAAACTTTTAAATAAAATATTTTATTCAATGATAAATTATTATGTTGAAACCTAATCAAAATATTACTTTTGAATATTAGTTCCTAATATTTAAAATAAAAATAAAACCAAACTTAAAATAATAATAATACCTCTAATATTTTAGAGGATACTTTGTCAAATTCCTGTAGAATAGCTTTGAGCTTTGGAAAATTGTTCTCCTTTTTTGAAGATACATTCAAATATTGTGATATGTGAGTACTTGCAAAACTTTGTTTCTCTGTTAAAAAAAGAGTGTACTCGCAAATGTTTCAACCGAAAACAAATGTTAAATTATTTCCAAGGGAAGTCACACTGTGAATTAATGAAATAATGTAGGAATGTGAAAACCTATTTATATTTTC
The DNA here is from genome assembly GCF_057876585.1 of Rhinolophus sinicus. Taxonomy (NCBI): domain Eukaryota; kingdom Metazoa; phylum Chordata; class Mammalia; order Chiroptera; family Rhinolophidae; genus Rhinolophus; species Rhinolophus sinicus. The sequence continues at coordinate 161,516,149 of NC_142516.1, forward strand.
CAAAATGGAATTCTTAAAAATTTTTTTTCTGAAACATTTTGGAATAAAAACAAGAATTTGGCTAACCAAATGTACTTAGAACCGAGATTTTTCCAAAATTTTTCAGCAGTCACTTTCATTGGTGCTGTAATTCTTAAAAATGACTGATGTCAACTAAGTAGCTTTACCTCTTTATTTCAGCCATAGATTTTTTTCAGGGAAATGTTTTTCTATTTGCATGTTCATTTTTAGGAATTTATACTTTGTCCATAAAACAGGGCACATGGCTCTCTTATTTTACATAATTCTAAAAATAAAATTAAATGTCAAAGCACCCTCTATTGGTGGTGTAGAGAAGGAGAAATAATGTTCCTTCTACTCATGTAAGTTCTTCTCTCTGGTCTAATTATCAAATTGACATGAGACTGAGTAACAGGAGAAAATAACAACATTTATTATGCATGTATATACAGGGGTTCCATAAAAATTGGGAACATCGGACAAATTGGCAGTTGTGGCTTAGATGCTATTTTTCAATTTTTATTATTGTTATTATTATTATTATTATTTTCAGGTGTGCAAAACAATGTAATAATTAGAGATTTCATCCCTCACAAAGTGATAATACCCCGCCTCCAATATATTGCCCCTCTGACGTTGTATATATCTATTACAATTCCATTGACTTTATTCCCTATGCTGTGCTCCATATCCCATGACCATATATATATATATATACACACACACATATGTATTAAATTATAGTTGATATACAATATTATTTAGCTTCAGCTTCAGGTGTACAGTGCAGTGGTCAAGCATCTACATAGGCCATGTTCCTAATAGGACATGTGCCCATCTGACACCCTACAAAATCTTTACAACATTATTGATTATATTCCCCAAAATGTCTTTCATACCCCATGGCAATATTGTAGTTACCAATTCATGCTGTCTAATCCCTTCCCCGTCTCCCTCATCCCCATCACCCTCCCATCTGACAACCGTCAGTTTTTCCTCTATATCTCTGAGACTATTTCTGTTTACTTTGCATATTTATTCAGTTCTTTAGATTCCACATATAAGTCAAATTATATGGTATGTGTTTTTCTCCAACTGACTTATTTTACTTATCATAATGTTCTCTAGGTCCACCCATATTGTTGCAAAGGCTTAGATGCTACCTCGAACTAAGGAGAAAGTGGGACAAAGGTTTGTACTTTGGGGCTTCAAAGGGGCAATTCACATGGAGATGGAAAACCAAATGTGTGATAAATATTGGCTGGACCATGTTTAACAATGGGACACAGAGAAGACTTGGATCCTTGCTGGGATTTTCCATATCTGTCACATCTAATTCATATTAAACCACAGTTATCTGTTCTGACATCTCTCTGAGGCAGGTCCTCTCCCTAAATTCTTTTAAACAATTAGGTGGAAGATCAAAGGTTTTTCCTGAGTCTTTTGTTTCTTTAAACTAATCAGTTAAAAATAATAACAACAACAAAAAAGGCATATTTTGGAGTGGTAAAACTGCTTCCTATCAGTGGAAAATAAGTCATGCTTGGAAGTCCTAATAATTTTTTGGTGTGAAAACTTTGGTGTTACAAAAGTCTGGGTTTGAATCCCAACTTTGGCTTGAATTAATATCCATTTAACATCTTTAAGTCCATGAACCCACTGAGCCTATTTTTTGTGTGTGAGATAAAAGTATTTTTTTCATTTCGCTTGATTTTTGTGAAAATCAAATAATACCAATACAATTTTTATTTTTCCTTACTTGAAACTAAAATTCAGCTTGGTCAGTATAGATATTACTGGCATGTCCTATTCAACTAGGAACACACATGCACACACACACACACTTTTTTGAATTATGATTACTTTCAAAGCATTGTTTGCAGGGGGCTTTCTAATTGTAAACATCAAACAGACATAATTGGAAACTTGCAGTTGTTGTCACATATGAGGTCAGACAATTAAGTTTGAGAACACATCCTAGAAAAAGTGCTACATTCCTCATTGCTGAATATCACTACAGTCTCCTTTGAAGTACTCCTCTTGAGAAGCTAAGTACCAATGCCAGTGCCTAGTCCACCCTTCAAAGCAATTTTGGAACTTTTGTCCTGGAATAGACATCAGAGCTGCTGTCTTATTACCCTTCATGTCCTGAATGTCATCAAAATGTCTTCCGTTCAATATTTCCTTTATCTTCAGGTAAAGAAAGAAGCCATCAAGTGCCAGATCAGGTGAGTAGGGAGGGTGTTCCAATGCAGTTATTTGTTTACTGGCTAAAACCTCCCTCACAGACAGTGTTGTGTGAGCTGGTGCATTGTTGTGATGCAAGAGATGCAAGACACATGAATTCTTGGCAAAAAGTTCAGGTCATCTAGCTTTTCCACATAGCATTTTCAGCACTTCCAAATAGTAAACTTGGTTAACTGTTGATCCAGTTGGTACAAATTCATAATGAATAATCCCTCTGTTATCAAAAGAGGTTAGCAACATCGTTACAACAAGTTCACAAACTTAATTGTTAGATCTCGAATGGTTGGTTCCCTTTCAAATGTGGTAGTAGCTCTTTTTACCCTACTCTGATGTCTGTCTCTGTGTTTGGGGGTGAGGGGTGAGAGCAAAGCAGAGAAAAAAATCATCTTATGCTTAAATGATCTCAACACATGCCATTTTATATTTGATCTCCAAATTATTTTGCTTATGCATTTTTTTTTCTCACACCCAGTCTTTAACTTCAATAAATATTCCTAGTTCTACACTTGTTGGTTCTGGAGAGAGTTTCCATTACATTTATGTGATACAAAGACAATCTACCTTACCATGGTGGAGGCCCTGTCATTGAACCTGCCCCTCCACTTCAGAACCTCCCTCCATATGAGGTAATTACCTCAAGGAATTCCCTGGGGTTTTTCCTGTATTCAAATCTCTGATGAGACTATCACAAGTATCAGAGATATTTTAATAATTTCAAACTTAAAGAGAGAAGTTAGATAAAATTTTTCTCTTTACAGAGTTTGCTTTAAAGGATGCATATCAGCCCCTTTGCTGCAAGTTAGAGATCTCCCTGCTAAGTGGTGAAAGAGTGGTGTAAAATTTACAATGCCAAAAAATCTCTGTCACATGTGTTTTGGAAGAGAATCCAAACAAATTATCAGCTACCTTTTTTTTCCCCCTTCTCTTTGGATTCATTTAGAACTTTTAAACAACAGAAGAATAGGGAACTGTTTATATCCTGCTCTTTTTCCTAAAATGCATGTGAATAAATAAGAACTAATCAGTAAGATTAAAAAATAGGTTAGATATACGGTGCATAAATGTAACATAAGAAAAACCAAAGTGTTAATATGAAAATACAACAGTCCTGAAACATTCTACACATTGGCTAAAATGGACCACAAATTTGATTGTAAAATTCCTGACTGCCAAATCTAAGATCTATAGATTTAGATTTAGAATTGTCCCTCCGGGCTAACACCAAACAGTTCCTCAAGGGAAGCACAGCTCTCCTGATACTAAGACTGAAATAAATGTCTCCTGTGGTCCTTATAATGGTAGGATCTTGGAAGTGGGGGGGATCTTAGTGTTGAGCTAGTCCAGGAGCCTATTCCATTTCTATATTCATTCTACTCTAGCCTTTCTAAAGGCCCTGTCTTCTATGAATGAGTTCATTGGCAGAAAGTTCAGCACTAATAAGGCATTTCATTATTTAGCTGACAATTTCTAGTTTTTAGAAATGTTTTTCTTTTGTTTAGCTTTCTTCTATGTATAATCCTTTAGTCATAATTTTAATTCTCTGGAGCAAAATAGAGCAAGACTACTCCATATTCTGCTTTTAAATAATTTAAGAATAGATGCTATTGCACCCTTATACATGCATACATTCATTTTAAAATATGCACTGTGTTTCTAAAATTTACTGTGCAAAAGTGTTGTGTGTATAACTGTGAACAGTGGAAAACATGCCTCTAGGTTTAAAAACTTCCACTAGATTTATTAAAGAAAAAAGTATATACCCAGGGTGCCAAAAAATGTATACAAGTTAACAGTGTGGTTGCTCAACCAGTAGTTTTCTGTAATCAGAAGTGTCTGGACGCTGATGGTAACCACTTTGAGCACCTCTTGTAATTACAGAAATCAAACATGACTTGTATTCATCTTTTGTTATTGGTATATTGAGAATTACAATTTTAATACAGTTTTCCCTTCTTAAAATCTGTATACGTTTTTTGGCATCTTCTGTATATTTTATGTATGCCTGTTTTTTTCAGTTTCTGCCTTGGGCTGACTATCATGCATTTACCTTTTCAGAAGTACCCTTCCTCCTTCACTGCCATGCTCTTTGCCCTGGTAGCCTGACTTGAATGAAATCTATCAATGGATCTTCACCTTTGGAATTCTAGATGGGTGGGGTTCAGACAAGGTGAACAATAGGAGGAGAGGAAGGAGGTCAGTTATTGACTCCTTTAGTCAAGTCCCTATAAGGTCACCACCCACTGGCTTCATCTATCAACCAAAGGTCACAGCTTGTATAAGGCAGCTTTGTTTCCACTGTTTCATAATTTCTTTTTTTTGCCTAGTGTCCTCCAAACTTCCTAGTTCAATGTTATTGAACTTTGCCTTCTGGTTTTCCTACACCCTCAACATCTTTTTAAATCTACATCTCTCTCCTAGAATTACTGATTTATTTTGGTTGTTTCCTTTTAGGACTGGGACAAGGACAATTTGCAATAACAGAAGTAATGCCTGTTGTATAGAAAAATATCAAGTAGATGTTAAAATAAAAATTTAGAAAAAAAAATAACTGAAACCTGAGAATACAGATTTCACCATATTCCAGGTCTCTTTCTCTTTCTCCTACTTCTCCTTCTCCTCCTGTACTTTCTCCTTCCCTTCACTTTCCCTCCCTCCCTCCCTCCCTCCTTCTCTCTCTCTCTCTCTCTCTCTCTCTCTCTCTCTCTCTCTCTCTCCACACACACACACACACACACACACACACACACACACACACACACTCACATCCCTAGAGAAACTTTGGGGATTTTTACTTAGTATCCAGGTGTTTGTGATTTATGAATTATTACAACTGGCAATTATCTATGTGCTTCTTCATTCAACAAATGTCATTTCTTATCAACGTTAATACATTATAGAGAAAAATTGAATAATTCAAAATTAACAGAAACAGTTCAGTTAGTTATAGATACAGTTGTCTTTCAATTGTAATACCTGTTTTCTGGGAATACCTTAATTTGCTAAGAACATGCTTAAAATGTGATGTTGAATGTTGTGTGATATGTATTGAATGCACAGCAGTTGTTATTTCATTGTCTTTAGGTGTATGTATTTTGTAATTAATTGTCTAATACAGTTGCAGCATAACCATAGCCAAACATGGTAACAAATTAATATCAGAACTCAGAACCGTGATAATGTTTTCTGATCGATCTCAACATTCTTTCACTCATTACTAAGAAAGATACTTTAGTTTTTCTCCTCAAATACTCAAATTACATTTTTAATTGCCTAATTTTAACAATTAAAGTAATGATTCTAGTAAATATCTAGCAAGTCACTTTCTTGATATATTTTATAGTAGAATATTTATATTTGATGAAGACACACTTGATTTCTTTTTGTGAATGAAATCATATTATAAAACCCATCTAATAGAAATTTTCCTATGCCTTTAAGAGAAATACCTGGTCTTTCATGATGCATACTGTCTGATCAGTATATGGCCTAGGGTTTGGGACATGCTGCATATTCAATAAATACTTTCTAACTGATTGATTAATGAAGGTCACATTTGTTAAATGATTGACATGTAGGATATTAGACATCAGGATATTAAAAATATGGACCACTCCTTGAAATAAATGGAGACTTACTGGTCTACCCTACTTTCCCTTGACATGTCTTAATTTGGAAATAAGTAATACATGAAAAAAGGAATTAATATCGTGTGCACTGTCAAATAAGTAGTAAGAGTGCAGAACAAAACAAAATTATGCTCAGAAATTGATATTTCATTTGGAAGAGAAAAATAAAAGAGAATTCCAGTGTCGTTTTTTGTTTGTTTGTTTTTGTTTGTTTTTTTTCCTCCCTCTAACCCAGTCAGAGGTTAACAGGAATTATGGCTGTGAAATTATGAAACAATTGGAAAGTTTTACCAAATTCAAAAACTTGCAATTATGATTATCCTCTATTTTCCCATAGAAATTCTCAAACCTGAGAACTTTTTTTTAATCATCTAGTTCACAGCAGATATGAATTACTGGACAAGTAACAGTCCTCTCTGCCATCTCTTATGATGGTTGCATTACCAAGTATTGACAAGGGCGTAGCATTGTTCTTATGAAGTAAAAAGGCTGAGACTTTTGGAGAATGGCAAATAGAAGAGTCAGTGAGAGCTAAAACCATAGCGCTAATGGCCTCTTAAGCCTTGCTCAAACATGATCAAAGGCCACAACTTTTTGCGATTTTTTTTTAAGTTAATTGTGTGGCCCACGTTTGTCTTTGCTATTTAATCCAGTTGGCCATGGATTTTCTTTTAGTTGTAATTGGAAATATAATTTATAATTGTGATTACTTTATTAAAATTTCAGTAAAAGAAAATTATAACTTTTTTTAACCCATTATGTTCATATGATCACTTCTGAGCCCCAGAGATTAATTTTCCCTAAACACCATAGAGTCTATGAAAGGGGAATGGCTTGTATTAAGGATAAGTGGTTCATTTCTTTGGCAAACCAACATCATACCTCTGCTCTATCCCATACATCCACTTATACTGTCATTCTCGCCCAAATAAAACCTCTTCATCCCTTCCCAGAAGAAAATACTCCAACATTCCTATTGCAGAATATTAACCTTTTCTTTCAGTTCCAGATCCATCACCTTATGGTAGTGTTATGACTAAGTAATGAATTCTGAATATACAGACTACAAAATGGTACATATAGAAAAAGGAGTGACTGCAATAAAAATTACCATTTGGACAAAGGCAGATCAGAAAAATCTATATCTCACTTTACTTTTTAGATAGCAAACAATAACCTTCCAGGCAGTGATATTATCTGCTTGGTTAGCCAAACTGCATGTCCTCAAATTTACCCTCTGTGAAGTTCTCTATGTTCAGTGTCCTCCCTGACCTCCTTTTGGCCATTTGGAAGCATCCCCCCTGTACTGTATGGACAGATTCACAAAGTCATTTGGTGAGTCTGTATAACTTTATCAGCTAAATCCATGTTGATGATAAGTCTTGTCTTGGTAAATACTGCTTTCTTACAGTGTTAGTCGATTTTTACTAGTACTGCCATAATCTAACAGAGTTTTTAGATTAGAAGCAGACATATATTTCATCCCTGTGCATTTGGAATTGGTCTCCATGCTTTAGCCATTCCCCTCTCACTCAGATAAATAGCATCATATTTTCTTCAAATTTCATTTGTCTTGGAGGGTGAGGACAAAGTTATAGAATTTATTATTCATCTTAAGAAATGTAATTGTGGTTTTTTTTTAGGTGGAAAATATCAGTTGCTTCTGAGAGCCTTGGCATTTCAGGATTCTCCTGAGTCTAATCTGCTAAAATCCTCACCTCCAAGTCTGAGTTAGCACCCATTTCCCATTTCGTGATGCTTCCCTTCATCTGCATGAGCCCAATATGGCCTAGCTCCATGTCCCAGTTGAAAAAGTCTGTTAGGTCCTAATAGTGCATGAGTGTGTGACTTCATATAAATTGTTCTTGAAAACCATTCATGCTCTAAAACCCACCCACATAAATCAATATGTAATACATGTCCCAAGTATTGTGTGAAAAGAGTTATTTTGGGAGCAGAAGGGCTTTTCCACAGTATCTTGAAATTATACTAGTTAAAAAATAATGCCACCTCATAAGATCAGCCCTGTTACACAAAGAAGCTATTTTTGAAGTGGGCGAAAATATATTTTCCAACTTCGGGTAGGATTAAAAATTTAACAATCTAAAGACAGCTATTTTATGTCATAGATTTGACTTTGGAATGAGAGGCATGTGAATGCAGAGGAGAGAAGTTCACTCACAAAGAGTAATTGCTGTAGGAATTTGGATAGAGTTGAGCTCCTTCACTAGACTGGTCACATTACTAAAAGATTAAAGCCAGAGGGAAAACTGACCGTCTTTTTATAAAGTAAACCAGTGTGTTGAGACTAACATTACCCTGTAATATACTTGTCATGCAGCTAACTGTATAATTAACTTACGAAAATCATAAATTAAAAAATCACAATCATAGTAAACAGTGATTTCCATTTTTACTATCAAGTGTACCTTCTGTTTGCTCTTTCACTTTGGGTCTTACTATATCACAGTAAAGCAAGACTTCTGATATTCAGATACTCTCAGACTTCTTTCTTAATTGCAGTCTTATCATTCAGGTTTCTAATAAACAAAATAGCCTATTTATAGAAAGTAACTTCTTTCCCAACTATAACTATTCTCAAATATAAGAGCCCTGATTTTTTTTTTTTTTTTTTTTTTTTTTTCTGTGGGATACTAAGTTATTACAGTATTATTTTTTTCTTTCTTTCCTTTTCCTATTTTTTTTTTTTTTTCCCTTTTGGGGAACTAGGTTTTTATGATAATGTTTGGGGAAAGAAAGTTGATGTCTTTTGTAGAAAATATATCAACTCTTACAAGGAGAAAAATAATAACATAGTAGGAGTGGCTGATAGAGTCTTTAGGATGGCTGAACAAAACTCTTCAAAGCTGTGCTTTCAGGAATGACTCCCAGAGCCATGACACAGTTTTGTCCTATAACCAAGAAGCCCCTAGATGACATCCAAAACAAGTGTTGTAAGAAGCTCAGATGTATAAAGTGGCTAGTTTCTAGTTAAAAAAATATGTGTGCTTTCACAGGCCTGACTTTGTATTGGTAATTACAAAGGCTTTCCCTGACAGTCCCCATGGGAAAGCTGCCTGCTCCGACAGGCTTGGTGCACAGCCTGTGCTCTGCAATTTCGGACGGGAATTACAGTCAAGGACACACAGCACCCTGGCCAGGCATGCTCTCCTCTTTGCATTCCTAAACCAGGTGTCTTCTTTCCTAGGTCTCTGTATATGAGACCATGGGCCAAGGTCATCTTCAGGCAACTCTGCTTCAGGCAATACCTCCTTCTGGGAGCAGGAGGGAGAAATCTTGGAGGTACTTTTTCAGTACCCAGTACTGTTACACTCCTGGCCCTCTCTCCTTGTATCACTCCAACACCAGGGTACATAAACCTGCCGGAGCCTTTTGTTCTGGGTTCCCCCTACAGACAGAGGACTCATGTGTCTGTGCTGATCCATCTGACCCTCGACCTGTACACCATGACATGGGTAAAAATGAAACAGGGAGCAATCACTTTGTCCAGTTTTAGAATCTTACTCATTTCAGTAAATGATTAGAGGCTTAACTTGTTTATGTCTGCCTTGTAGCCTTAATTGGCTACTCTGACATCTGACAGCTCAGCTCGCTCTCTCCCAGGTCAGCTGAGGGCCTGACAATATGGAAATCATCAGAAAAGGAAGCTGTTAGTGCAGAATTGTGCATTACTAGCTATGAACTGTTATCAGCACATTGGTTGGTCCAAATCTAGCCTCTCAACACTCATGAAACAGATATCTGAATATTGAGACAACTAATGCCAATATTGAAACTCCCCAAATGCAAACACTGCTGGGGAGTTGAAACAGAAATCAGGCTTCTGCCTCGCGTCTGCTTTCCAAGTAGTCATCTTGTAAGGTGGCCAAGAATTTAGCCTTTAAGTGTTCTTATAAAATTCACTTTTGGTACTTTTCATTGACAATTTCCTGACTGTGGAAAAGGAAGCATCTTATATTATCACCTCATTTAATACATATACCTCCTTCTATAGGGCAGTGCCCCAAACCTCATGGGTTGTGGTCTTTTTCCGCTGAAGCCACACATGAGCTTCATAAGGCATTTTCATCATGTTTCATACTGACTCCTTATCATCCATGGTTGACCACTCAGACCACTGTTCAGTACTCAGGCCACTGAATTGCACTGGTTCAAGCCCATTGTTGCAATTCTCTTCTCTTTATTAAGAAGGGATATAATATGTCATTCCCGAAAGCACAGCTTTGAGTATAGGTTTGTTCAGCTACCCTGCGTGTGTGTGCGTGTGTGTGTGTGTTCATGTGTGTTTTTGTGTGTAATTAGCCAATTCAACCAAGTTCTCTTCCACTTTATAATAATCACCTTTTCTATGCTTTCCATCAGCGTGTTCCTCATTTCTATCTGAGACCTTACCAGAAGCAACTTTAACATTCATATTTATAGCAACATTCTGTTCATGATGAAATATGTATGAATTAAAAGCTTTCTCTGTAGTGCTCCTCTTTTCTTTCTTAGTCCTCAACAGAATCTCTTTAATGTTGATATTTCTGCCAAGAGCCTCTTCAGGGCAATCTAGGATTTTTCTGTCGAGCACCTCAAACCTCTCCCAGTCTACCCACTTTTCAATTCTAAAGCCACTTCCACATGTTTAGTGATTTGTTGCAATAGTCCCCACTTGCTGCTACTAAAATTTGTTTAGTTTACCAGGACTTCTGTAACATAGGACCACAGATCTGGAGGTTTAAAGAGTAGAAATGTCTTGTCCCACAGTTCTGGAAGCTAGAAGTCTGCAATCAAGATGTTGGAAGGATTGCTTCTTTCTGAGAACTGTCAGGGAAGGATCTATTCTGGATCTGTCTCCCTGGCTGTACTCCCTGGCTGGTCCTGTACTCTTTGTCTCTTCATATCTCCTTCCCACTATGCAAATCTATCTCAGTGTTCTAATTTCCCCTTCTCTAAGAAAAATGTATCCAGTCAAATTGGATTAGGGCCCACCCTAATGACCTTATTTTAACTCCATTACCTCTGTAAAGACTCTATCTCCCAATAGGGTCACATTCTGAGGTCTACAGGTTGAGATTTCAATATTTGAATTTGGGATGGGGTGGAACTCACAATGCGTTTGCCAAAATGAAAACAATTACACTCCTTCCAAAATTTTGTAGGAAAAGTGAGTAACACTTAACTATTCAAATTTTGTTTTTTTCAAAAAACAGAATTATCACCATATAAAGATTGCTGACATTATTAAATATCTGAAGATACTGTTTAATTCAACTTCAGTTTTGGCAGTCTTCTGTTAAAGGGGCTATCATTTTAATAGCCAAATGATTAAAATGTTAAAATGAAACAAATTTTCCAGTGAGTGGAGACCACTGTTTACTGTAAGAAAATAAAGGTTTTTGTCTGTAGTGCTTCTCATGGTTATGTATCAAGAAATTCAGGTCTGTGATAAAACTAGAAATTAGTCTAGTACACACCTGGCACTATATATATTTATAGTTGTTACCATATTATTGACTATATTCCTTATGCTTTACTTTATATCCCCATGACTATTTTGAAACTACCAATTTGTACTTAATTCCTTCACCTTTTTCACCCTGTCCCCACCCCCCATCTATCACCCCCAATAAATCTAGTACCCATCTAACATCATACATAGTTATTACAATATTATTGATTATATTCCTTATGCTATACCCTACATCCCCATGACTACTTTGTGACACCCAAGTTGTGCTTCTTAACCCTTCACTGTTTTTCACCCGTTCACACCCCCCTTTCCCTCTGGTAACCATCAAAATGTTTTATGTATCTATAAGTTTTTTCCTGTTTTGTTTGGTTGTTTAATTTGTTCTTTAGTTCCATATATCACATTTGTTCTTTAGATTCCATATATTCACAACTCATCTGTCTTTCACTGTCTCGTACTTCAAACAGAAAAATACCCTTCAGGTCCATCCATGCCATCACAGATGGTGAGAACACATTCTTCTGTTACTGAGAAATAGTCCCTTGTATGTATGTCCCACCTACTCATTTTTTCTTTTTTTTAAATTAAAGTTTATTAGTGTGATAATGGTTAGTAAAGTTGCATAGATTTCAAATGCACAATTCTGTAATATGAGATCTGACAATTAAGTTTGTGAACTTGTAACAATTTTGCTAACCTTTTTTCATCTCAGAGAGATTATTCATTATGCATTTGTACAAATTGGACAAACAGTTCACCCAGTTTTCTATTTGGAAGTGCTGAAAATGTTATGTGAAAAAGTTAGATGACCTGAACTTGTCGCCATCAATTCATGACTGTTGCATCAGGGCAATGCACCAGCTCACACGGCACTGTCTGTGAGGGAGTTTTTAGTCAGTAAATAAATAATTGTATTGGAACACCCTCCCTACTCATCTGCTCTGGTCCCCAATGACTTCTTTCTTTGCCCAAAGATAAAAGGAAATATTGAAAGGAAGATATTTTGATGACATTCAGGACATCAAGGATAATATGTTTGCAGTTCTGATGGCCATTCCAGAAAAAGAGTTCCAAAATTGCTTTAAAGGGTGGACTGGGTGCTGGCATTGGTGCATAGTTTTGCAAGGAGAGGACTTCGAAGGTGACGGTAGTGATAGTCAGCAATAAGGTATGTAGCACTTTTTCTAGGATGAGTTCACGAACTTCATTGTCCGACCTCGTACGTCATCTGTATATCTTATTTTTGTTCACCACCCAGAATCAGTTCTCCTTCCATCACCACATTTTACCATTTACCCTCATCTACCAGCCTCCTCACCCCCACCTATTCTATCCATTCCTGTGTTCACCAACACCCAGGCTGACTCCACATCTTGGTCATTGTAAACAATGTTGCAATGAACATATGGATGCAAATATCCCCTTGAAGTAGTGTTTTGGGTTTCTTCAGAAAGTTACCCAGAAGTGGGATTACTGGGTCCTTCTTTGACACTTGTTATAGCCTTTATTTTAAAGTCTATTTGGTCTGGCATAAATGTTGCTACCACAGCTTTCCCCCTGCCCCCATTCTCATGAAATATCTTTTTACCACCCCTTATTTTCAGTCTGTTTGTGTCATTTGATCTGAACTGAGCCTCTTGTAGACAGCATATGTAAGGGCCTTATTTTGTCATCCATTCAGCCACCCTGTCTTTTGATTGGCTCAATTAATATATTTACATTTAAAGTAATTGTTGATAGCTATGTAGTTATTGCCATTTAGTTATTCATAATTTTTATTATTTTTTTTTTCTTTTTCATCAAAAGAAGTCTCTCTAACATTCCTTGTAATATGGGTTTGGTGGTGAGGAACTCCTTTAGCTTTTTCTTATCTGGGAAGATCTTTATCTGTCTTTCAATTCTAAATGATAGATTTACTGGGTTGAGTTATCTTGACTGTAGGTCCTTGCTTTTCATCACTTTGAATATTTTGTGCCAATCCCTTCTGGCCTGCAAAGTTTCTGTTGAGAAATCAGCTGACATTCTTATGGGGGCTCCCTTGTAGGTAACTAACTGCTTTTCTGTCGCTGCTTTTAAGATTCTCTCTTTGTCTTTAACCTTGCCATTTTAATTATGATGTGTCTTGGTGTTGGCCTCTTTGGGTTTATAATGTTTGGGACTCTCTGCACTTTCTGTGTTTTTATATCTATATCCTTTGCCAGGTTAGGGAAGTCATTTTTTCTCCAAATTGGTTTTCAATTCCTTGTTCCCAGTATTTCCCTTGTGTGGGCTGTTTGTGCCCTTCTCTTGTAATTGACCCTTGGTTACTGTTTGCACATTAATGGGAAGGATTGACCCTTAGACTAATTAATGTGAGGACTGGCTGTGACTACAGGGGAAGAGCTGTAGTGCAGAAGCTGACCCTACAAAGCAGGGTTCACTTTTATGGGACTCTGGTGCCTGCTCTGCCTGCCCTGTTTGTGTTTCATCCTTAGAGGTTGCCAGGTGAAGCTCCAGCCCAGTCCAAAGCTGGCCACTATGCCAGCCAACCCTGGGGCCTCCTAGGAAGGACTTCCTGCAGGCCAAGTTCAGCCAGTATGTACCCTGAACAATGTTACAGCAATTATATCATATTGTATTGCATTCACCCAAAATAGTAGAATGTGAACAAAATATATGAAAGCATAGGCCATCCCTTTCAACCATTCTTCAGTTTTCTGCACTCTACATATTAGCATCATTTTTTCTACCTTTAAATGTTATAAATTATGTTCTGATTTGTACGAGTATTAATTTTGCTCATCTAAATATATACGTGAATAATGTTCATTTATGATAATAAATATTTTCAAAAAAAATTCTTTTTTTTTGCACCTTTTTGTTGTTATCGGTTATTTCTGTGTGGTGGTGTTCTATGATTTTTCACTCTGTTTCTTCTTTTATTATGTTATATATTTCAGTTCTGGATTTTTTTTTTTTTTGAGTGGTTGTTATTAAGTTTATGTAAAAGAAAGTTTGATATTTAGAGTATTCCATTTTCTTTAGCATGCTTACTTTCTTCATTCCCATATTCTTGTTCAGGCCTTTACTCTCCCCCTTTTATGTTTTGGTTGCCACAAATTGTCCCTGTTGATGGTGGTCGAATAGCCTCCTTTAGTATTTCTTGTAGTGCAGGTCGTGTATTAGAAAATTCCCTTAGATTCTGTATGTCTGAAAAGGTCTTTATTCCTCCTTCATATCTACCGGCTATCTTTGCTGGCTATATTATTCTTGGCTCACAGTTTCTCTCTTTCAATAGTTTGAATATTTGGTTCTACACCCTCCTTGCTTGTAGAGTTTCTGCTGAAAAATCTGATAACACTCTAATGTGCTTTCCTTTGTAGGTTACCGTCTTCTTTTTCCTGGCTGCCTTGAGGATTCTTTCTTTGTTGTTGTTTTTCAACAGCTTCAATACAAGTGCCTTGGAGAAGGCCTGATGGGATTGAGGTAATTAGGTGTTTTATTTGCTTCTTGGATTCAAGGATCAAGTTCTTTCTACAAGTTTGGGAAGTTCTCATTGACTATTTGTTTGAATATACTCTCCGTTCCCTTCTCTCTTTCTTCTCCTTCTGGTATACCCATTATTCTTCTATTGCTCTTTCTGATGGAGTCAGAAATTTCTTGTAGAGTTCTTTCGTTTCTTTTAAGTCTCAAGTCTCTTTCTTCTTCCATCTGTATCATTTCCAGGTTTCTATCTTCAATGTCACGGATTCTTTCATCCATCTGGTCAACTCTACAACCTAAGCTGGTTATCTCATTCTTCATTTCTTTTATTGAGTTCTTAATCTCTAGAAATTCGATTTGGTTCTTTTTTAAAATTTCAATATCTTTGGTAAAACATTCATTTTGTTCTTTGATTGTGTTTCTGAGTTCATTAGACTGACTGCCTGTGTTTTCTTGCATCTCGTTTAGTTTTTTTAAGAACTGTAATCTTAAATTCCCTATCATTTAAGTGATATATTTCTGTATATTTAAGTTCATTTTCTGGAGACGTTTCATTTTCTTTCTGAGCTATCTTGTTGCCTTGTTTATTCATGGCAGTTTAATGATTTATTATTTCACTTCCTAGACATCTACAGGATTGATTCTGCAACAAGCTGATAGAAAGAGGTCTTTCTTTTGTTTTTCAGTAGGTGTTGGTAGAATGTTTTATCTTCTGTCTGACTGTAGCCTTTTTTTCTTTCTCACACTGTGGTGTTCTGTTTCCTCTGCACTATTCGGCTTCTCACACAATGGGTGGGGGGATTCCCTGGAAGGCGGGCTTCTCCTCTGTGAACAGTTCACCTGGGTCATATGGCACTGCCTCTGGGGGGGAATATGGAGATCTTCTGAAGTTGCAGAGCTCTCCCTGCCCCAGATTCATAGCCCATGTGTTTCAGCAGCTCTGTCTAGAATTTGGCAGGTGTGGGCGGGTTGAGCTCTGCGAGGGAAGGGAGAGGGCGGCTAGTCTCAGTGCCTAAGGCTCCGTTCTCTGCTCAGCAGTCAGTACTTAAACCACCATTTTCAGCCTTCTTCCCTCAGTCTTTGCTCCGAGGTCTCTGCCGTGAGCATTGGCTTCAGCCGTGTTATATGCTGTCCCCTCAGCCCTGTGGGCCATAAACGGAACCTTAGCTGTCTGAGTTCTTCACTCTCCTGCAGCTACAGTAATTCCGGGATGCAGCGATCTTGAAGCACTGAGCTAGGTCTGCATCTTGCGCCTGCACTTCCCCGTCTCCGCACTTCTCCCTTCCCTCCTCCCCAGTTCAGGCAATTTGCCGACCTTTAGGTGATTTCAGTAGTGAACCTCTTAGTCTTGTCTCTCTGCTGCACAGGGAGTCCTTTGTAGAGTTACAATTGTTCAATTTTGAAAATTCCAAGGGAGTATTCCAGAGGCTCAACTTACACCGCCATTTTTATGACGTCCCATCCAAAACTAGATTTTCAATTAATTAACATGGCTCTGTTCAACCCTCGCTAATTATTTGAATTCTTATTTTACATTGAGAATAAGAAATCATACATGACTAATGTAGTAAACAAACTGACATCAGCCAGATTTTTAAAACTTATTCCTTTAAGAATTTTTTTTTTGGTCATCATAATATTCCTTATGAAAAATTCATTAATCATTAAAATAATTGACAGTAAAGAAATAAATGTTTTCCCTATTGTTTTAATTTATCATAAAGTTTTTTATTCATTTTATTATCTATAAATATTCAAAATTTTAGTGACCTCTTTTTCCAAAAATTAATTGTTTATGTACTAGAAAATTGTTCTATTACCTACAATTATGGAGCAGCTATGCATACTTTTTTCAAGTGTTAACTGAGAGTTAGCTCATTGCAATCAATAATCATTATATTGGTCATTTTCATGGAAGCACAATAATAAATTCAGGGGCAGTGTGATTTATTTAAAAGAGCCTGAACATTAGCATTAACTAGAACTTATTTGTTGATTTTTCAGCCAAATCAATAGAAAAATATTAAAGTTATCAAAATCTGTTTTTAAAAGGTGAGGAACCTTATGCTTAGTGAAATTAAGTGATTTGCTCAATTACGTAATAGAAGTTGTGGAACCATGATTTAGATCTAAACCTGTCTGTCTACAAAATCTGTTTTTTTGTGTGTGCTTTTTTTTTTTTGGGGGGGGTGATTGATAGCATGTTTTTAAGTTTTATTGGGGTGAGAATGGTTAGTAAAGTTACACAGCTTTCAAGTATACAGTTCTGTAATACATCATCTATATATCACATTCTGTGTTCTCCACCTAGAGTCAGTTCTCCTTCCATCACCATATATTTGATCCCATTTATCCTTATCTACTACCCCCTACCTCCTTACCCTCTGCTAATCACTAAATTATTGTCTATGTCTATGAGTTTTTGTTTCTTTGTTTGTCTTGTTGCTCTGTTTCTTTCAGTTTTATGTCCCACATATCACTGAAATCATATGATTCTTGACTTTTTCGATCTGGCTTTTTATGCTTAGCATGATAATCTGAAGATCCATCCATGTTGTTGCAAATGACCCAGCAATCCCTCTCCTGGGTATGTACCTAAAAAATCTGGAGCCCTTTATCCTTAAAGACATATGTGCTCTGATGTTCATTGCCGCTTTATTTACGGTGGCCAGGACATGGAAACAACCAATGTGTACTTAGATAGATGATTGGATAAAGAAGATGTGGTATATATACCCAATGGAATACTTTTCTGCCATAACAAAATCTTTTTTTTTAATATCTTTTAAAAGTTATAGAATGAAGCCAATAAATAAAATAATATCTTCCTTCGCTCATACATTCATATATTGATCAAACTTCCTAATCAAATAATATTGAATAGGTCTTACCCTCATTTCCCTCTTATTCTATCCTCCAATTTATTTTTCAACCCACCACAAAACAGTCTGTGGTTACATTTCTCCCTAATTACTGATCTCTTAAATTCTAATTGTTAATCATATGGAACATTTCAGTTGTTTTTACCTGTTGCAATAAAAATGACTCACTATAGTTTATACTAATCATTATTTATTTTTTTTAATATTTTTTTTTCTTTTTATGTTCTACTCCCTTTCAACATTCCTTAGCATCATTTTACAAGGAGCCTGGAGACAGGTAGCTACTGTTATAAGTGAACCAACACAACAATATCAAAGCTGGGCTCTATCAATGTGTTGTTTGTTTTTTTCTTTTCACATCAAATGCTAGCTTTCATAGTCTCAGGTATCATATCAATAGTTAACTCCAGAAAGTGTCACATGATGTATGGATGTTATCCCTTTATTGAAGAATGGAAAACCTCTCCCATGAAAACTTCCAAACAATTTTCTGTTATGTCTCATTGCCCACATATTGCTTGAACAGAGAAGAATGGGATTCCAATTTTTCTCTACATCCTCAAACTGAGATCCCCTTGGCAAATAAACAGGTAGGCAAATGCTATCAGGCAGATGATTAATATAGCTTTCACCACCATGAATTTATTTCCATACTCTACATTATTAGATCTTTCTGCAGCATTTATTTTGTTTAGCTCATTGAAATTCTCCCACTTCATGGTCTGTGATCAAAGATGTTCTTTCCTCCTACTTCTATTGTTATTCTTTATAATTTCTATTGGATTCTTATTTCCTACCAAAATGCAATAGATCCTTCTCCCAAAATTCAAACCTAGGTTTTCTTCTCACTCTTCGTATGTAATGACATGAGTTCCAAACCAATGCTATTGTTTAGTTGCATATGCTAAATTTCTGATATTTGTATTTCCAGTCCAGTCTCTTCCATTTATTACTTCTTTTAGAGTCTGTCAGTCTCTTCCATTTATTACTTCTTTTAGAGTCTGGCAAGAACATCTGCTGATCTGCTTACATAGGCCCCAAGCTAAATAGAACATCTCTCTCTCTCTCTCTCTCTCTCTCTCTCTCTCTCTCTCTCTCTCTGTCTCTCTGTCTCTCTGTCTCTCTCTTCTCTCTCTCTGTCTCTCCCTCTGTCTCTCTGTCTCTTTCTCTCCTCTCTCTCTCTTTCTCTCTCTCTCTCTCTCTCTCTCTGTCTCTCTCTCTCTCTCTGTCTCTTTCTCTCCTCTCTCTCTCTCTCTCTCTCTCTCTCTCTCTCTCTCTCTCTCACACACACACACACACACACACACACACACCCTGCCACAACCACCACCACCACTGCCACCACCACCACAACCACCCCTCCACGTACACAGTCAAGAGTAAAGAGAAAAAAACATTTCCTTGTATTACTTGCTCTAAGTCCTAAAAGCAAATGCTGACTTCTTAAGAATGTGGGGAAGAGAATTAGGGTGTGCCCCTGCTGATACTGGAGAGAGATACTGCTTCAGGATTCAGGGACAATTTAACTGGTAGAAATGAAAAGATAATCAATTTTCCTTTTCAAATCTTTCCTCTTAGAATGCATGAATTCAGTGATTCTTCAATAGCGATGTATTGTTTTTCAATAGTGCCAAGCATCAATTTTTTTGCTTCTCTATGTGTTCTACTTCTTAGTTCCAGAGGCACTCAATTAGTATGACATTTACAACCATTGAACATGATGGCTGGGAAAGATTTTGAAATATGAAATAATTAATATCAGCATAGCTAGCTAGATAGAAAGATATAGCATATGTGAAGAGTGGTACTAATTCTTTTCTTTGACAATTGGATGATATTGAATACCAGAATTGTGAATAATTTTATATTTAATAACTGTAATACAACACAGTCACATTTTTCAAATAAAGAACTAAAATTTGAGTATTATTTAATTAACTTAAAAGATTGCCTTTAGTATTAAGTTTATGGCTTTAAGAGAGATGGTGATAAAAAATTAATTTTTCAGCAGCAGGTTAATTTTGGCTAGAAGTTCAGAGTCTTTTTTTTTTAATTGGCAGCACATACTTTATACATGTTAAGATGAGACATAGGATCAACAAATAAATATTATAGTTTTTACATCAATACAAAATTAAATGGGATATTTTCTGTACTGGTCATTTAGAATATCATTATGGCCACATTGTATCTTAACCTATAGCCATTCTTAAACACTCAGTAAGGATTAACTGTTGTTGATACAATAACATTTACTTTAAACAAAATGCTACGTAAATTAAAGATTTAAGAAAAATAAAGGTGCCCTTCGTATGAAGAAGTAACCATAAAAATTTCAAACATAACCTGCCTTGGATTTTCAATACCTAGACTTAAGTTACTGTTGTGTAGATGTATATACACAGAGGGTGCCAAAAAAAATGTGTACGCATTTTAAGAAAGGGGAAAAAACTGTATTAAAATTGTAATAATATATACCAATAACATAAGATGCATACAAGTCACATTTAACTCCTGCAATTACAAGAGGTGCTCAAAGTGGTTAACATCAGCATCCAGACACTTCTGATTATGGCGAACTACTGCTTGAGCAATGTTGACTAAAGTGTCCACTTGGGTCACTGTTCATGCTGTTTCAATTTCTTCCCTAAGTACCACCAGTATAGCCAGTTTTCTATGATATACCACATCCTTTAAGGTCCCTCATCCGTAGAAGTCAAGGAGTATTAATTAAGTCAGGAGAATGTGGGGAAAACTCAACCACACCTTTTCATCTCAGCCATTGTCCTGGCAAATTCTCATCAAGGTAAGCTCTCACATCTCCGTGGTCTTACACTCCTCAAACAACAACTGTGCCTCCGCCATTTTCTTTGACTACCCTGTCAGTCGTATGGTGACGCTTTCATTTGATTCACACCATTTTTGTGTGAATGTAATACTACACATTGGTACTGTAATTCAATTTAACTTCAAAAAGTAATACATAGATAACATCTCTTAAAATTTGTATACATTTTTTGGCACATTTGGTGTGTGTGTGTGTGTGTGTGTGTATAATACATGTATATAAATCATATGTAGATCCCCATATGTTGATAATTTTGCAATAACTTAAAATCACTGATCCTATTTGGCTATTTTAATTTTAAATTTTTAAAATATTTTTTTAAATATTAGAAATTATTATTTCCTGAATCAAAAGAGCTACTTGCAATATGCACCAACATCTTATTCCAATAAAATAAAAATAAATTAGAATAAGTAAATAAAATGATGGTGAAGAATAACTAAAAATAATTCACAATCTAAAGTCCATATTCTTTTTATTATAGATCAAAATAATATCTCAATTGGCAAAACATTTGAATAAGTTAAGAAGTTTATAAATAAATTGAGCAACACACTGCTAAGCTTGTTCTTTTCATACTAGAACGGCAATTAATATTTATAGAGATAAATGAAAGGGATCATGTATAGATCTTAATATTGTGTTTGGAGATTGTAAAATCACAATTTATGTGATAGAAATGTATAAGATAAAATTGAAACATGTAGTACAAGATTATTTTATGTGTTCTCATCACAATGCTCATATTTGACATTTAAAATAAATGGTTCACTTCTGAATCTAAAAATTAATTGTAACTACTCACAAGATATTTTCACAGTTAAAAAAGAATGTGTATCAGATTATGTTATAAAACTATAGTAATCAAAACAGTATGTTACTGGCAAACAGATACAAATAGACACGTAGGCCATTGGAGTAAAATTGAGAGCCCAGAAATAAACCTATGCATATAAAGTAAACTGATATTTTCAACTGAACTAAGAATAAGCAGTGGGAAAAGAATGTTTTCAATAAATGGTGTTGGGAAAACTGGATATTCACATGCAGAAGAGTTAAACTGGATCACTATCTTACACCACTCACAAAAATTAACTGAAAATGTATCAAAGACTTAAAATAAGACCTGAAACTGAAAAACTCCTAGAAGAAAACATGGAGAAAAACTCTTTAACATTGACCTTTGCAGTTTTTTTTCCTGGAGGGATGACACCAAAAACAAAAATCAAAATGTGGGACTACATCAAACTTAAAAGCTTCTGCATAGCAAGAAAAATAATTAACAAAATGAAAAGGCAAGTTATGGAAAAGGAGAAAATATGTGTGACCATCTATTTGATAAAGGGTTAATGGTCAAAATATTGGGGTTTCCAAAAAAATGTATAGAAGTGGACACTTTGGTCAATATTTCTCAAGCAGTAGTTCACCATAATCAGAAGTGTCTGGACACTGATGATAACCACTTTGAGCACCTCTTGTAATTGCAGAAGTCAAATGTGACTTGTATTCATCCTTTATTATCAGTATATATTGAGTATTACAATTTTAATACAGTTTTCCTTTCTTAAAATGTGTATACATTTTTTTTTTTTTTTGGCAACTTCTGTACATAGGGAATAACCGAACTCAATAGCAAAATGACAAATAACCTGATCAAAAATGGGCAAAGGACAAGAACAGAAAATTTTCCAAAGAAGATATACAAATGACAACAGTTACAGAAAAGTTTCTCAGAATCACTAATCATCATTATAATGCAAATAAAACCACAATGAGATATCATCTAACACCTGTTAGAATAGCTGTCATCAAAAAGACAAGAGATCACAAGTCTTTGCAAGGATGTGGTGAAAAGGGAACCATTGTGCATTTTGGTGGGAATGTAAAGCAGTAGGGTACTATGAAAAACAGTAAAATCTCCTCTAAAATTAGAAATAGAACTACCATATGACCCAGCAATCCCACTTCTGGGTATATATTGAAAGGAAATTAAAACAATCTCAAGGAGATGTCTGAACTTCCATTCTTACTGCAGCATTATTCACAATAGTATAGATAAAAAAAAAAAAAAAAAAAAAAAAAAAAAAAAAAAAAAAAAAAAAAAAAACTATGTATCCATCAATAGATGAATGGATAAAGAAGATATACATACACACATATACACACATTGGATTTTTTAAATTTGTATTAAATTTATTGAGGTCACATTGGTAAGTAAGATCACATATGTGTACATTTCTATTATACATCATCTATATATCACACTATGTGTTAACCACTCAGAGACAGTTCTTCCATCACCATATATTTGATGCTCTTTTTCCTTTTCTACCAACCCTCTCCTTGCTTACACTCTGATAAGTACTAAACGTTGTCTGTGTCTATTAGTTTTTGTACATTTGTTGCTTCCAAATTTATATACCACATATGAGTGAAATCATATGGTTTTCAACATTTTATGTCTGACTTATTTCACTGAAGATGATAATATCAAGATCCATCCATGTTGCCAGAAGTGCCAATATTTCATCTTTTCTTATGACTGAGTAATATTCCATTGTATATACGTAACATCTTTGTCCAATCATCTATCTAAGGACACTTTGGTTGTTTCCAATGTATTGGCCACCATAATGCTTCTGTGAACATAGGGGAATACATATCTTTACAGATAAATGTTTTCACATTTTTTGGGTAGATCATCAGAAGAAGGATCTGGATCATATGTAATTCTATTCTTAAATTTTGAGGAACCTCCATAGTGTTTTCCGTAGTGGCTATACCAATTTACATTCCCATCAGCAGTGTATGAGGGTTCCTTTCTCCACAGCCTCTCCAACTTTTGTTATTCCTTTTCTTGTTAATAATAGACATTCTAATCAGGTGTCTGATTGTGGTTTCGGTTTTCATTTCCCTAATAGCTGCTGAAGTTGAGAATCTTTTCACATATCTGTTGCCCATTTGTATGTCTTTTTGGCAAAAGTGTCTGTTCAGGTCCTCTGTCCCTTTTTTAATTGGATTGTTTGTATTTTTGTTGTTGTTGTTGAGTTATATGAGTTCTTTATATATTTTGGATATCAATTCCTTATTGAAAGGGTTGTTTGCAAATGTCTTCTACCATTTTGTTGATTGTCTCTTTGTTTTGTTGATGGTTTCTTTTCTATACAAGATCTTTTTAGTTTTATAAAGTCATTTATATTTGCTTTTACTTGTCTTGCTTTTGAGGTCAAATTCATAAAATCCTCTCTATGACCAACGTCCATAAGTTCCTTACTTATATTTTTTCCAGTGCAATTTACTGTTTCAGGACTTATATTTAGGTCTCTGATCCATTTTAAGTTAATTTTGGTAGATGGTGACAGATAGCAGTCTAGTTTGATTCTTTTGCACATGGATTCTCAATTTTCCCTGAACCATTTATCAAAGAGGCTTTATGTTCTCCACTGTATTTTTTTGTCAAAAATTACCTGTCCATATAAATGAGTGTTTATTTCTGGGTTCTCAATTCTGTTCCAGTGGTCCATGTATCTGTTTTTTGGCCAACACTGTGATGGTTTGACTATTGTCACTTTGTAGGAAGTTTGATGTCAGGGAGTATGATACCTTTGTCCATGTTCTTTTTTCTCAGGATTGTTTTGGCTACTTGGGGGCTTTTGTGATTCCATGCAAGTCTGATGATTTGTTGTTGTTGTTGTTGTTGTTCTATTTCTTTTTTTAAAAAGCCATTTGTATTTTGATGGGATTGCATTAAATCTGTTTATTGCTTTGGGTAATATGGCCATTTTAACTACTTAGATTCTTTCAATTCATGATCATAGAATAGATTTTCATTTCTTTGCTTCTTTAATTTATTTTAATAATGTCTTATAGTTTTCAGTGTATAGGTCTTTCACATCCTTTGTTGAGTTTATTCCTAGGTATTTTATTTTTTGTTGTTGTTGCAATTGCAGAAAGAATTGTTTTTACTTGTTTTCATTTGTTTTTGTGAAATTTCATTGTTAGTGTATTAGGAATGCAATGGATTTTTTACACTGATTTTGCAACCCACAATATTACTGTATTTGTTTATTGTATCTAATAGTTTTTGGTGGAGTCTTTAAGGTTTTCTATAGAAAGAATCATGTCATCTGCGAAGAGTGACAATTTGACTTCTTCATTCCCAATTTGGGTGCCTTTTATTTCTTTCTGTTGCCTGAGTTCTCTGGCTAGGACTTCCAATACTATGTCTTTGGTGTGTGTGTGTGTGTGTGTGTGTGTGTGTGTGTGTGTGTGTGTGTGTGTTTGGTTTTGTTGATGTTGTTGTTTTTGAGGGTGTTTTTTTTGGGGGGAGGGAATTGAGCTTTTTGCTGAACTATGGAAATGTTAGATCACAGAGATTCAGCAGTAGTGATAATGAAATGATTACTCGTATTTTTCAGGCATTGTCCAAGTCTTTTGGATAGATTCTTATTTAATTCCTGGGAAGGAAAACCCTATTAACTATCCACAAAAGACCAATATTGAACTACTTAAAGAGCAACTACTTTTAGGCTCATTTAATTAATAAAGATTGGAACATTTATCTCACACCTGAGTTTGTCAACTAACATTAATGCCAATGCTCTGGGAAAATTGGATATCTGCCTTATTGTCCCTTTTCTCAGTATTCCCCAGCTCTTAGGCCAATCTCACTAAAATATATAGGATGCTTCTTTTCATCATCATGCTAACAATTTAAGATTTGAGGAATATATTATATCATTAATATCATTTTAAATGTTTTTATTTTTATTTTTAAAAGTATACATAATTTTCCTAAATGTATCAAGATAATAACTTTTTTTTTTTCCTTTGGTAGCCATCACAATTTTTTTTTTCTTGTTTTAACATGGTTTCTCACTCCCAATCTTTTCCCCATGATTCATTCCATCAACTCATTTTGAGAAGTAACAGTCTCTCTATATATTTTCCATGCTCATGTAATCATTTTCAAACATATATATGCACATATTTATAGCCATGCTCAGATTTTTTGTAAAATGACATTATTATATATGCATGTTTCTTTATTTGCTTCTCTGTCTCAACAATAGTATTTGCAATTTTTCCTAATATATTTCAAACTTGTTTGATTGAATAATATGTATCAATTGGTACATACAATCATTTCATAATGTTTGATACACATTCACTTTGCTTGGAACTTTTTGCCTCTGTAGTGTGTCAATAAATATTCTTATGTAGATATTTTCAGATTCTTGTAATTTTGTTTATCAGACATAAAATTCCAGAAATGGTTTGTCAGGTTAAAAAGGGTATTGGTATACTTGACACAGAAATATTGTTGGGTTATGTTTTATTATATATATATATATATATATATATATATATGAGTTGCTCTTATTATAATTGTCATAGTTTAGAGATTAGAGTTGCTTTTGAGATGGCAATAACGTCAATATTAAATTGAGTTTACACAATCACTTTCTAAATTGCATATTTTTAATTCCCCTTCACATTTCATAGTACTTCTGAAAGTTAACTTGCATATCACCTGTCCTAAATCAGTATTATACTAAATTTTCAAAGAAAAAAAGACTTTCAAGAACTCATTTTTTAATAGTAAGTATTCCAAATGCTGAAATGGTTTCATTCAGTGAAACACATCTATCTTGCCATAATTAACTACAGCTGCTCTCACTTCAATAAGGATTCATTTTTAAAAATGTAATGACCCTTCTTATACAGAATACAAGTTATTAGGTCACCTGCCAGCAGTCTTCTCTCAAGCTACTTAATTATCATTCCTTTGAGCTTTATTCACATCTTATATTTGCAAGACTTAGATCATTAACTTTTCTCCCTTATGCATACTTTGCATATTTTTTTTTTTACATTCTTTTTGGCCTTCAGACTTTCTGCAAAAGTTAGAATCTAGCCAAGTATTGCATAAGGTATTTTTATGTTTCTAAATTTTCTAGTTCTGGTACTCAAAATAAAAATATCCCTATTAACTTGGAGAAGATTTCTCATTTTAAATAAGTATGTACTTTATTTCCATGAATTATTACTCACTGGGATAAGTAGAAAGGCTTCTTCCAACAAACCAATACCATTGTGCCTAGAAATTGCTATGCAAATATTTGAAGAAGGACACATTAAAAAGAGGGTAACAACTTTCTTCCACCTCTTTCTTAGCATTGTAGTGCCTCAGGTATAGCGCATGACTGTCCTCCCTCCACACACTCTCCTTGGATGGGCATATTTTCATTGTTGTGAATACCCTGGTTACGCTCATAACTTCTTGATAGCTACCATTGTATGCTTTACAAATATGTCTTCACCTTCACTCATTTGACCCCACAAAAACACCTGAATGAAAAAAATTGCCTACTCTTATAGAATCCTTAAACATACTAATCATTGTTAAAGTTTCTATCATGTATTCAGTCATTCAAGTCGCTGACTTTGGTGTTTACAAAACTGTTCATATTTCCTCAATGAATCTTCATCATGACAACTACTCCCGGCCTTCTATAAAAGTTTTTGTTGTATTCATTTTATAACTTAAATATCACTTGACCCTTTTTTCTGTCTTTTCATTACAACTTCTAATATATCTTTTCTACTAATCCAAATGCGTATTATTTATTACTGAGAATATGGAAATCATTTATGAATTTTCCTAAGATGCGTTTTGCCCCTTTAAAATTTTTCTGCCTTTCACTTATCAGATAGCAGGAGAAAGTCAAAATGAAAATGTTATGAGATTATTAGTTAGTTAAATCCCTTGTATTTCTTTCCATATCCCATTAAAGAAGTATATCCTACTTCCAATGACACATTAGAAATCCAAAGACAAACTTCATCTTCAAACATTAATTCCTTCATAATTTTCAACCCAGTAATACCAACTCCTTATGGCCTTGTGTAAATATTACGGTGCTACAATTCTATGTCCTAGTTCATTCTAGGTTTCTATCTTGCACATCTCTTTCCGTATTAGTCAATCCTATTGGTGCTATAATACCCATCTCAAAAATAAGCTTGAGAAGACATCCTTGAGCCCTCTCTACTTAGATGGTCCTTCTTTTGCTTTTATAACATTTAAAACATAATTTTTTTCTTAACACCTATCATAATAAATTACAATTATTTTTTAATTTATGTTCTTTTTTTAAGATTTTCTTTGAGTTCTCAAGAACTGTAATCTTGTTTCATTTCTTCTTAAGCCAAACAATTTTAATATTGCCTGATAGAATAAATCCCATATTTTAGAATAGTTAGTGAATCTACTTCCTGTATGGCTGAGGTTCAGTTTGAGTTTCTCTAAGTAAACTCCTACCACAGACTTACGGTACATAATAATATAAACTCATGTAAATCTTGGACAATTGCAAAAAAATAAAACCACTTGAAGATACTAGAGAGTAAAAAAGGCAGACAGTTTCTCAAGGAGAGTCAATATTTAGAAGAAGAATAAAGCATTGGGTGAGTTACCACATTTATTTTTTGGATGTATCTTAAAGGAAGGCTACAGTTGGAACCGCAAGTGATAAATAAACTTTGATTGAAAACACACACATCTTATCCTGAAGAACTAGATGGCAGAAATCTGTGTAATTTAAACTATGGAAAATTAATAGGGAGCATTCTCAATATTGCTTCTGGTCCATTCTGTATATATATATATATTTTTTTCAATTACAGTTAACATACAATATTATATCAGTTTCAGGTGTACAACATAGTGATTACACATTTACATAACTTGAGAAGTGATCACCCCAATAAATCTAGTATCCATCTGACATCACACAATTACAATATTATTGACTATATTCTTTATGCTATACTTTACATCCCTGTGGCTACTTTGTAGCTACTAATTTGTACTTCTTAATCACTTCATTTTTCCCCTTGGCTCCTCAACACCCTTCCTGTCTGACATCTATCAAAATGTTCTGTGTATCTATGAGTGTGTTACTGTTTTATTTGTTCAATTATTTTGTTTTTTATATTGCACATATAAGTGAACTCATACTTTTTTTTTTTCCCCCTGTCTGACATATCCCTTAGCATAATACCATCTAGGTCCTTCCATGTTGCTGCAGATGGCAAGATTTCATTCTTTTCTCTGGCTCAGTAATATTCCATTGTATATGTGTTACCAGCTTTTCTTTATAAATTAATCCAATAATGGACAACCAGGTTGCCTCCATATCTTGGCTATTGTAAATAATGCTGTAGTGAATACATGGATACATATGTCCCTTTGAAGTAGTGTTTTGGGTTTCCTCAGATAAATACTCAAAAATGGGATTACGGGGTTCTTCTGTCTGTTGTTCTAGCCTTTGTTTTTAAAGTTCAATTTGCCTAGTATGAGTATTGCTACTCCAGATTTTTTTTGTTATTGTTTGTTTCCATTCTCATGAAATATCTTTTTCCATCCCTTTATTTCAGTCTCTGTGTCTTTTGATCTGAAGTGAATCTCTCATAGGCAGCAAATATAAGGGTCTTCTTTTCTTATCCATTCACCCACCCTATCGTTTGATTGGAAAATTTAATTCATTTACATTTAAAGTAATTATTGATAGATATGTACTTACTGCCATTTTGTTATCCATATTTTTTATCTTTCCTTTTTTTTTTTCTTCCTCTTAAAGAAGTTCTGTGGCCACGCAGCAGCCTACCTGTCTGTCTCCTTTACCTGCCCCCAAAGAAAGGAGAATCTGTGAGACAGATACTTTCAGGGACTTTGCTTCACCTTTGTGTTTGCACCTTATGTCTCCTTGTTTCGTCCCAAAAAGATGACTGTACAGCCAATGATGATTCCCCACGGGGGGGACAATTCAAGCCAGGCGCAGTTGAGTGGGGATCAACAAGAGAACCCATGGGGTTTGTAGAGGTGGGCACAGCCCCCCACCTTCCCAGGCTAAGAAAAGCCTCTGCCTCCATTCCTTCCCAAAACCTGCAAAGGAAATGATTCAATGATGTGCTCTCCATGTATTCATATGTATAAAGGTTTTGTCCCTTGGGGAAGTACAAACATCCTGAGACTTAAGGTTTCCTATTATGGTATATAGGATTCACAGATCTTGAGATTGACAAGCTTTATTTCCTTTACTTCCCCACCTAACTAATAAAAGCTAATTCATAGGCCCGATTCAGGGCATCCAGTCCTTGAGACTGGGGGTCCCTTGTTCCTGTTTATAATCTATTATTGACTACTGTCTTTTCTTAACCCTGCGCCACCCTCCTCGCTCCCCACAACTCTCGTTGCATGGGACGCGACAAAGTTCCCAAACATTTCCTGTAATACTGGTTTGGTGTTGATGAAGTCCTTTAGCTTTTTCTTGCCTGGTGAGCACTTTATGTGTCCTTTAATTTTTAATTGATAGCTCTGCTGGGTTGAATAATCTTGGTTGTAAATCCTTGCTTTTCATAACTTTGAATATTTTGTGCCAGTCCCTTCTGGCCTGCAAAATTTCTGTTGAGAAATCAGCTGCCAGTCTTGGGGGAGTTCCCTTATAGGTAACTATCTGCTTTTCTCTTGCAACTTTTAAGATTCTCTTTGTCTTTTACCTTTGGTATTTCAGTAGGACATGTCTTGGTGTCGGCCTCTTTGGGTTTGTCTTGTTTGGGACCCTCTGTACTTCCTTGACTTGTATGTCTATTTCTTTCACTAGACTAGGGAAGTTTTTCCCTTGTTCTTTTTCTTTTTCTTTTTTTTTTAATTAAAGTTTTTTAGGTAGCAATTGTTAGTAAAGTTACATTGGTTTCAGGTGTACAATTCTGTAATACATTGTTTATATATCACGTTGTGTGTTCACCACCCAGAGTCAGTTCTCCTTCTATCACTATATTTGATCCCTTTTACCCTCTTCTACTACCCCTCTTCCCCCTTACCCTCTGGTAACTACTAAACTATTGTCGATATCTATGAGTTTTTGTTTCTTAATTTGTTTGTCTTGTTCCTTTGTTGTTTTGAGTTTTACATATCACGTATCAGCGAAATCACATTATTCTTGACTTTTTCTGTCTGACTTATTTTGCACAGCATTATAATCTCAAGATCCATCCATATTGTCGCTAATGGCACTATGTCATCTTATGGCAGAATAGTATTCCATCGTCATGATTTTTCAAATTGGTTTTCAGTTCCTTGCTCTCTCTCTTTACTTTCTGAAAACAGCAATTGGGCCTGTCAGACCCAGGATCTCCTGGGAAGAGACCTGTTGCAGGCCGGGTTCAGTTGCAGTCTGTGCCCTGTCCAGGGCCACCTGGCATGAGCTGTAAAGCCACCCAGAGATGGCCACTGCCCACACTGTGCTTAGAGTTTCCTTGAGAAGGCAAGGCACAAACCAAGGTTGGTTCCTGCTAGTGCTGCACTTAGGGTTGCTCAGCCAGAGGTATAGGATACGTTGAAGCCAGATGCTGCTTGTTTGGGTTTTGTGAAACTTTGAGATATTTTTAGCACAGTCTGCAGCATGAGTCCTGGGAGTTTACATGGAAAAGCCACTGGAAGTAGCTTGAGTGAGTTTGGAATTTGGGTGGGGTGTGGTCTCAAGGAGGGCATGTGTTGTTTGGGGCGGCCTGCGGGGTCTCAGCTCCCGCTTCCTACATAAGAACGCAGGACATGATGAGGCCAAAAAGGAACACCCACGGAGCCATAGATAGGGGAGTCATACCACTATACTCTCGCTGGCACCTGGGTTGGAGACACAGGGAGCAGGAGCCACACTGTTCGCAACCCTCACTGCACCACTTGCAGGCTCAGCCACCATCTTCTTGCTAGTCCCCATTCGCTACTAGCGTTGCCACAGCAGTTATATTAGTGGCCAATGTCTCACTGGTTACAGCTGACAGCCAACTACCCACAGCTAATGGCCATGCAATCACAGTTGATGGTCATTTACTATCTGAGCCAGTACCTTTCCACATAAGGCCGAGAGCCTGGAAACTGCACTCCTGGCTCTGTCCCCATAGCATGGCTGACAAAATATTATAGGTGGTTTGATGCAGACTCAGATTGGCCTCCACATGCATCTGCACGCAGGGAGGGGTAGGGATCAGTAAAGAAATAGTTGTTGCCACCATCTCCTCTGTCTGGGAGCAAGCTGCCCTCCAGCCCTAACCCTGAATTTGGACAAATCATTTTTTTTCCTGTATGTCCCTGGTGCCTTTCAAGCTGATGCCCCAGCCCTGGAACTCGGATCAAGTGAGTCAGTTAGAGGATAAGTTTATACACAGGCCCTTTAAGAGGAGCTCCTAGGAATGCAGCCACCCTGTGTCTCACTGAGCCACAATCTCTGCTGGTTTTCACAGAGTATATGGGTACTTCTCTTCCCGGCACTGAAATCCTGGGATAAGAGGTGCTGGAACCCCTCACTCCTCAGGGGGGTGGGGAAACCTCTGTAACTGTGATCTCTGTCCTGATTTTTAATGCTCACATGTGAGTGTGGGACCAGCTGGTTTCACGTGTCTGCCCTTCCTAGAATCTAGAGGTGGCTTATTCTGTATGTCCTTAGTTGTGGAGCTTTGATTCAGCTAGACCTCAGGTGATTCTCAGTAATGGTTGTTCTGTGGTTTAGTTATAAGGGATGTGGTCCTGAGAGGAGGTGAGCATAGCGTTTACTCTGCCATTGACCGGAAATCTGTGGTGGGTCACTTTAGTCTCAATAAATAACAAGGTGAATGTTATTTATTCTTGTGTTTTCAAGAGAGCAGCTAAGTTGGCCTTGGAAGCATCTTAGATGTGCATTAAAAAGTGAAAGCTACTTCTATGAAGGAATCCTTATCTCTCACTTCACTGCCTTAAACAAAACTGCTTGCTCAATGAGGCTTTGCATTCCCAGAGATTTCCCTAAATGCCTGGGCCTGGTTCACTGATTGCTCATCTATGTTGAAATATGATGGTGTGCATTGTATTGCTGTGGAAAACCATCTGTGCAAAATCAGCACCCGATATGCATAACCAAAAGCCAATATGGTCTTTCCGCTCAGCTGATGGAAGTCAAATAAGTGCTCATAGCCAGGCCAACACTTCCCTCAATGAACTTTGGAATATATTTATTATCTCCTGGACTGTTGCCCATAGCCTAGCTGCCTGGTCTGCCATTTGGGAAATGACCCACTGGCAGAATGGAGACTTCTCTTTGAAGCTGTACACTGTAGGAAAAACATCTGTACTGCAAATCAGAAAGTGACACAAATGCAGATGCTCATGGTGAGGACATGGTCTCTGATGGGACCACTTAGAATCCATCCTCTCTCAACTGAAGAAATTCCTATTGGGGAAACCCCAATGACTGTAAATGATGCTTTCTTTCTGGGGGCACCATGTGTACCATCAGGAGTATACTTTTCGTGTGTACTTCCTATGCCTGGGTACAAACATTCCTGTTCCCAGAGCCATGACACATTGCATGTTATTGCGGTCATAAGAGATTTTCACATTTTTAAGACATTCCCATTGGTCACTCTCAGACAACTCCACAAATCTCTCCAACATAAGATGACCCTTCATTACTTGGGGAAACTTTCCACAGTTAATTTATTCTATGATAGAGAATTTATTGCTATGATAGGGTCATCCAGTTAGAAAAAGTAGTGAGAATATTTCCCTGATGATAGCTTACATTATCAGTGAAACTACCTTGGCTTCGAAGGCATTCAGCTCGGCCTAATTCACTGGCCAGAATGGTTATAGATGATAACCATGCCCTAGACTTTCCCCTTGCAGGCCAAGGCAGAGTTGGGGCAATTAGTAATAAATCCTGATGCATCTGAATTATTGACTTGGGGAAAATGGAAGGTCAAAACAGAGATGCCATGTTTCCCCGAAAACAAGATCTAGCCATGAAATAAGCCCTAGCATGATGTTTCAGGATGACATCCCCAGAATCTAAGCCCTAATGCGTCTTTGGGAGCAAACCTTAATATAAGACCCGGTCTTATTTTCGGGGAAATGCGGTATAAGGAGAAAGCTTCCTAATTTCCTAAGGTAGACTCAATGATATATATGATTCTTTTTTTTTTTTTTTTCCTCAGCCCTTGTAAAGCATGTAATCATGGAGGAGATGTTTGTTGGTGATGTAGGCTGAATGCTTGTGTTTCCCCAAAATTCATACGTGTTGAAATCCTACCCTCAATGTGATGATATAATGGGGCAGAGCCTCATGAATGAGATTAATTCCCTTATAAAAGAGTCCCAAGAGTGCTCCCTAGCCCTTTCCCCAGGTAAGGATACAATGTGAAATCTGAAACACAGAAGAGGGCCTTCACCTAACCATTCTGGAACCCAGAAATTGGACTTCTAGCCTCCAAAACTGTGAGAAATAAATTTTTGTTG
This sequence comes from Rhinolophus sinicus, assembly GCF_057876585.1. NCBI lineage: Eukaryota > Metazoa > Chordata > Mammalia > Chiroptera > Rhinolophidae > Rhinolophus > Rhinolophus sinicus. The sequence continues at coordinate 161,550,023 of NC_142516.1, forward strand.
TTTATAAGCTACCCAGGCTGGGGCGTCTTGTTATAGCAGCCAGAATAGGCTAAGATAGTGGCCTCATCGTCGTTCTTGGAGTCCTATTGATAGGAGGAACTCTAGATAAATTCTGTACGAGAAAAATTGAAATATTTTATCCCAGCCTATGTTGATCAGGTTAACTAGGGCTGTCAACATAATATCATACTAATGTAGAAGTTTTTCAGAGGTCAACACAGTGTATGACTCAGTGTGAATTGTTGGGAAGAAGTGCACCATAAAATTCTTCAGCTCATGAAAGTCTTGTTGTATATATTGGGGTTAGAAGGCCCTGACTACTTTGTAACTTGGGTCATTTTTCCAGGTTACTGATAAAATTCATGTTTTGGAGAGATAAATAATGTCTCCCTGTACAAAGACCATCCTGGCTTCCTGCTTGTAATAACATCAGTGGGTTTCTTATGCTCCCTTCCCTTGGTGCTGCCCGGTGCATACTGGGTTCTGCTGTCCCTCCACACTGCCCTGTGGGACTTAGAGTTTAGGGATCCAAAACAATTATGCTGATATGATTACTTCGTTTTTTTGATCCAGAAATCTGGCACCTTCTGTCAGCATCCATGTAACTGTGGTTGGCTCGTATATTAGCATTTAAATACACCAAAATTAATTCCCTTGCACACAGGTGTTTTCAGTTTGAAAATCATCAATCTCAACTCTTATTGTATCTACATATTTCTATACGTACATAAAGAACAAACAATTTTAAAGATTTCAACCTAAGTCAATTATATAGTGAGATTTCCTAGGGTAAACTGATTGGTAATTAAATATAAATTGTATTTATTATAGTTCAATGTGTTTTTTTTTAATAAAAAAAGCGTTTCAAGATTTTCATCCTCCCACAAAGAAAAGTGGTGGTAGTTATCAGTCTTATGACAGATTTTTATCTCAGCAGTTCACCTTCTAACTAGATTAAGTTCTACATATACACAGGTGTTGTTTTTTTGTTTGTTTGTTTTTTGCAAAGTGAAGACTGAATTTATCATTGCTTTAAATGTGTTAATTTGTCAAAAGGGTAAATAAAACATGATTAAAATAAAATGGCCTCAAATACCATTGCCCAGATAATACTTTTAGTTAAAAAACAACAAACATGCATAAGCAAGCACACACATATTCACACGTAAACAAGAAATCAGACTATGTGCATCAGCTATTTTCACATGATAATCTTGGAGATATGTTCATTTCCAAGACATCTGCTCTACTTAGTTCATTGTAATGTCTTCTAGGCAGATTGTACCCATATTTAATAATGCGTCACCTATTCATGGGCATATATGGTATTTCTGACATTACTTTTACACAATGAATAAAATGTATTGGATAAAATTCAGGCACGATATTTCAGGTAAAATATTTTCTTGAAAATGGAATAAGTTGTTAAATTACAATTAGTAGGACTCCTAAATCTTGGGAGCTGAATATAATATATTATTTATTAGTGATCTAAATTCAGTTTCGAATGAGTCCCTTATTCAAAGAAGAGTAAAATTATTTTACTTTTTTCAAAACACCCTGCATAATATGAAGTTTTACAGCACTGATAGTGTGTTATTTATTTACATTAAAATATATCCCTCATTTACATATTTTTATATATCACTTTATTCATTCTTTTTATCCTTTGTATTATTTATTTATTACTTTTAAAATAAGTATTTAAAAATGTCAGGGCCTGACTCAATTCCAACTGACTCAAGACATTTGTTAATTAGCCTTAATATATATTGAAGTACTGCTTCTCACTTGATCTTAGCCAAAAGGCCGAGAAGCGATGAAGTACTGCTTCTCAAGGTGCAAAATAAAAATGAAAATCATACACATAGCAACGAACAAACCAAAAATGAAATAAAGGAAACAATTTAATTTTCAATTGACCAAAAATAATAATATATTTAGGAATAAATTATATATATGTATATATACATATATGTGTGTGTGTGTGTGTGTGTGTATATATATATATATACACATTATATATATACACGTATATATACATGTATATATATACATGATATATACACACATATATATACATAATATATATACGTGTATGTATATGTATATATATACACGTGTATATATATATAATATATATATATAATATATATTTTAGTTTCAGGTATACAAAGCAATGTAATAGTTAGACATTTATCATTTATATCCCTCACAAAGTGATAACCCCCCCTCCCCTAATCTACTACCCCTCTGACATCGCGTACAGCCATTACATCACCACTGTCTCTATTCCTAATGTTGTACTCCACTTATGGTTGACATTTACTATTGTTCAGCTTCAGTTTCAGGTGTACAGTGCAGTGATCAGGCATCTACATCATCCCTGAAGCGGTCTTCCTAATAAGACAAGTGTCCATCGCATATCCTACAAAATCTTTACAACATTGCTGCCTACCTTCCCAAATTGACTTTCATATGCCCATGTCAATCTTGTGGTTATAGATTGTGCTTTATAATCCCCTCACTTTCCCCCTTATTCCCACCCCCCTCCCATCTAGCAACCCTGAGATTTTCCTCCATGTCTCTGAGACAGTTTCTGATTAGTTTGTTCATTTATCCTTTTCTCTATGTTCCACATATAAGTGAAATCATATGGTATTTGTCTTTCTCTGTGTGACTTATTTCACTTAGTGTGTTCTCTAGGTCCATCCATATTGTTGCAAATGGTAAGATTTCATTCTTCTTTATGGTTGCATAATACTTCATTGTATAAATGTACCACAGTTTCTTAATCTAGTCATCTACTGATGGGCATTTCGGTTGTTTCCATGTCATGGTTATTGTGTATAGTGCTGCGATAAACATAGGGGTGCATACATTTTTATTTTTTTAATTAGAGTTTTGGATTTCTCTCGATAGATACCTAGGAGTGGAATTGCTGGGTCATATGGTAGTTCCATTTTCAGTTTTTTGAGAAACCTCCATACTGTTTTCCATAGTGGCTGCACTATGGGTTCCCTTTTGTCCACATCCTCGACAGCACTGGTTGTTTGTTGATTTATTGATGATAGCCTTTTTGACTGGGGTGAGGTGGTATCTTGTTGTGAGTTTGAGCATTTTTTCATTTGTCTGTTTGCCATCGGTATGTCCTCTTTAGGAAAAATGTCTCTTCATGTCTTCTGCCCATTTTTTAATTGGATTGTTTGGTTTTTTTTAGCAGAATTGAGTGAGTTTTTTATAAACTTTGGATATTAACCCCTTATCGGATATATCATTGGCAATTATCGTCTCCCATTCAGTAGGATCCCTTTTTGTTTTATTGATGGTTCACTTTGCTGTGAAAAAAAACTTTTTAGTGCGATGTAATCCCACATGTTTATTTTTTCTCTTACTTCCTGTGCCCAAGGGGATATACCAGTAACAATCTTACTCCGAGTAATGTCAGTAAACTTTCTTCCTATATTTTCTTCTAGGAGTTTTATGGTTTCAGATCTTACATTTAAGTCTTTAATATATTTTGAATTTATTCTTGTATATGGTGTAAGGAGGTGATCCAGCTTCATTTTTTTGCATGTGTCTGTCCAGGTTTCCAAGCACAATTTATTGACTAGACTGTGTTTACTCCACCATAAATTCTTGCTTCCAATATTGCAGGTTAAATGACCATATAGGCAAGGATTTATTTCTGGGCTGTCTATTTTATTTCATTGATCTATGTCTCTGTTTTTATGCCAGTACCATGCTGTTTTGATTACTGTAGACTTGTAGTAGAATTTGATGTTAGGTATCGTTATACCTCCCGCTTTGTTCTTATTTCTCAAGATTTCCAAAACTACCCAGAGTCTTCTATGGTTCCATATAAATTTTAGGATTATATGTTCTATTTCTGTGAAAAATGTCCATGGTAGTTTGATTGATAGGAATTGCGTTGAATCTGTATATTGCCTTAGGCAGTATGGACATTTTAATGATATTAATTCTTCCTATCCATGAGCATGGTATGTGTTTCCATCAATTTGTATCTTCTTTAATATCTCTCTTCAGTGTCTTATAATTTTCTGAGTACAGATCTTTTACTTCTTTTGTTAAATTTATTCCTAGGTATTTTATAGTCTTTGAAGCAATTGTAAATAGGATTGTTTTCTTAATTTCTCCTTCTGATATTTTATTATTGGTATATACAAATGCAACTAATTTCTGAACATTAATTTTGTTTCTTGCTCTTTTACTGAATTCATTTATCAGTTCTAATAGTTTTTTGGTGGAGTCTTTAGGGTTTTATATATTGTATCATCTCATCTGTATATAATGACAATTTTACTTCCTCCTTACCACTTTGGATGCCTTTTATTTCTTTTTCTTGTCTGATTGCTGCGGCTGAAACTTCCAACACTATGTTGAATAGAAGCGGAGAAAGTGGGCAACCTTTTCTTGTTCCTGATCTTAATGGGAAGTTTTTTAACTATTTCCCCATTGCATATGATGTTAGCTGTGGGTTTATTATATACAGCCTTTATTATGCTAAGATATGTTCCCTCTATTCCCACTTTCTTAAGAGTTTTTATCATAAATGGCTGCTGGATTTTGTCAAATGCTTTTTCTGCATCTATTGATATGATCATATGATTTTTATTTTTCATTTTGTTAATGTGGTGTATCACATTAATTGATTTGAGGATGTTGAACTACCGTTACATATCAGTAATGAATCCCACTTGATTGTGGTGTATGATCTTTTTAATGTATTGCTGAATTCTGTTCGATAATATTCTGTTGAGGATTTTTGCATCTATGTTCATTAGGGATATTGACCTGTGGTTTTAATTTTTGTAACATCTTTGTCTGATTTTGGGATCAGGGTGATAGTGGCCTCATAAAAAGAGTTTGGGACACCTCCCTCCTTCTGGATTTTTTTTGGAATAGTTTAAACAGAATAGTTTATCATTCTCTCTCTCTCTCTCTCTTTTTTTTTTTTTTTTTTTATGTTTTGTAAAATTCACCTGCAAAGGCATCTGGTCCAGGGCTTTTGTTTGTTGGGATATTGTTGATTATTGATTCAATTTCCCTGGTGGTAATCAGTCTATTCAAGTTTTCCATTTCTTCTTGAGTTAGCACTGGAAGGTTGTATGCTTCTAGAAAATTGTCCATTTCTTCCATATTGTCTAATTTGTTGGCATATAGTTGTTGATAGTAATTTCTTATTTATTTATTTATTTTTGTATTTCTGTGGTGTCTGTTATCTCTTCTCCTCTTGCATTTCTGATTTTATTAATTTGGGCTCTCTCTCTCTCTCTCTCTCTCTCTCTCTCTCTTTCTCTCTCTATTTATTTATTTTTTATGAGTCTGGGTAAAGGTTTGTCGATTTTGTTTATCTTCTCTAAAAACCAGCTCTTGGATTCATTTAACTTTTGTATTGTTTTCTTGGTCTCTATGTCATTTAGTTCAGCTCTGAGATTTATTATCTCCTTCCTTGTACTCCCTTTGGGCTTATTTTCCAGATCCCTTAAGTGTAAAGATAAACTGTTGATTTGTGATTTTTCCTGTTTCTTTAGGTAGGCCTGCATTGCTGTGAATTTCCCTCTTAGGACTGCTTTCACTGCATCCCATAGATTTTGGGTCATCATGTTTTCATTTTCATTTGTCTCAAGATAAATTTTGATTTCTTCTTTGATTCCATTGTTGACCGATTCATTATTTAGAAACATGTTATTCAGCCTCCATGTATTTGTGTGTCTTCCAGTTGTTTTCCTGTAGTTGATTTCTAATTTCATAGCACTGTGATCAGAGAAAACAATTGGTATGATTTCAATTTTCTTAAATTTATCGAGACTTGTTTTGTGGCCTAAAATGTGGTCTATCTTTGAAAATGTCCCCTGTGTGTTTGAGAAGAACATGTATTCTGTGGCTTTGGGGTGAAATGCTCTGAAAATATCAATTAAATCCAACTGGTCCAATGTGTCATTTAAGGCTGTTGTTTCCATATTGATTTTCTGTCTGGAAGACCTGTCTCTTGTTGTTAGAGGTGTGTTGAATTCCCCTACTATGATAGTGTTACTGTTGTTCTCTGTCTTTATGTCAGTCAATATCTGTTTTATGTATTTAGGTGCTCCTATGTTGGGTGCATAGATGTTTACTAGGGTTATGCCTTTTTGTAGAATCGATCCCTTTGTTATTATGCAGTGCCCATCTTTGTCTTTTAATATATCCTTCATTTTAAAGTCTGTTTTTTCAGAGATAAACATTGAAACTCCAGCTTTTCACTCATTTCCATTTGCATGAAATATCTTACTCCAACCCTTCACTTTCAGCCTGTGTGTGTCTTTTGACCTGAGATGAGTCTCTTGCATACAGCATATGCAAGGGTCTTGCTTTCTTATCCACTCAGCCACCCTATGTCTTTTCACTGGAGCATTTAATCCATTTACATTTAAGTGATTATTGATAGGTACATAGTTATTGCCATTTTTTTATTTGTAGTTAGATTGTTTTCATCTTTCTTCTGTTTACAGAAGCCCTTTTAATGTTTCCTGAAATGCTGGCTTGGTGGTAATAAATTCCTTTAGCTTATTCTTTTCTGGGAAGCTCTTTATCTCACCTTCAATTTTAAATCATAGCCTTGCTGGATAAAGCAATCTAGTTTGAAGGCCTTTCTTTTTCATCACTGAGTACCTCCTGCCACTCCCTCCTGGCCTGCAAAGTTTCTGTAGAAAAGTAATTTGATAGTCTTGTAGAAGTTCCCTTTTATGTAACCACTGTCTTTCTCTCACTGCTTTTAGGATTCTCTCTTTGTCTTTAACCTTTGCCATTCTAACTATAATGTGTCTTGTTGTGGACCTGTTTGGGTTTATCCTGGTTGGAACTCTCTGTACTTCCTGGGCTTGTATGTCGGTTTCCTTCTCCATGTTAGGGAAGTTTTAGGTCACTAATACTTCAAATATGTTCTCAATCCCTTGCTCCCTTTCTTCACCTTCTGGTATTCCTATGATTCACATATTGTTGCACTTGATGGTATCCCAGAGGTCTCTTAAACTATTTTCATTGTTTTTTTATTCTTTTTTCTATTGTTTGGGTGATCTCTGCTAACTTGTCTTCTAAGTCGCTGATTCGATCCTCTGTGTCATCTAACCTGCTGGTAATTCCTCCAAGTGTGTTCTTTATTTCAATTATTGTATTCTTTAGTTCTAACTGGTTGTTCATTAAGATTTCTCTATCCTTCTTTATGTCATCACTAAGCTCCTTAAATATGCTTATCATCAGTGTTCTGAACTCTGTCTCTGATAGGTTACCTCTGTTTCATTTTGTTCCAATATGGAGGTTTCTTCTGTTCTTTTATTTGGGACATGTTTCTTTGTTTCCCCATTCTGGCTGACTGCTGTGTTTGCTTTGATGTCTTAGGTAGATCCCCTATCGATCTTGGTTTTTTGCTGGGTTATCTTGTGTAATATGTGTCCTTTATATTTGACATGCACCACTTCCTTCTTCTCCTCTGCTTGTGCTCCAAAGGTGACCGTTGTGTATATTGTCTTGTTAAAGTTGAGCTTTAATTGCTTTTGGCTTGTCAGTAGGTGGGATTGACTCCTAAGCTGACTACTTGTGAGACTTGGCTCTGCCCACAGTAGATGATCTGCTGCATGAGAGTTGACCGCTCAAATGAGGCTTGGCCTCTATGGGCTCTTGTGACTGTAGAGAATTCCCTCTGGGTGTGTTTCTTGTAGGTTAAATCCAGTAATACTCTGGTTTGGTCTGGAGTTGGGCCTCTGAGTGTGTTGAATCTTGTGCCTCTTGGGCTGGGCCCTGGGGTAGGGCAATTTCAGAGCAAAGTAAATCAACAAGCACAACAACAACAACAACAGCAAAGAAAAAAACAAATACATTCTCATGTATAAACAACCAATAACCCACACTCAACACAGGCAAAGATGTCAAAAATACAAAAACAAAACAAAACAAAAAAAGCAGTGCCAGTCTTGGCTTAAACCCACCAAGTAATCTCCAGGTTGTCCTCTGCTGTACCAAAGAGTCCTCTGCATCTTGTGTAGACAGAGCCGGCCATCTGGTGCCCAGAGTGACCCTGGCACTACAGTTCTAGATGAATGGGGCTATGGGGTGTGGATGGTAGTTTTTACAAAGTCAGTGCAGTTTCTGCTCTTGCCTGCACATATGCGCCCTGATAGTAACACAGCCAGGCCTTTATCTAGGTCTCCTGAGTCTTAGGGCATTTCATCTGTGTGTGTGTGTGTGTGTGTGTGTGTGTGTGTGTGTGTGTGTGTAGGACATGAGATTTCTGAGCTGCTGAAATTTCAGAGCTGCCTCTGCCACCTGCTGTTGACCCCTGGGTGTGTCTGGCAGTTGTAATTGCCCTGCCCTAGGCAGGCCAGAAAAGGTGGGGGCTGGGGATGGAGTAGTCTTGTCTTTCCCAGCCCATCAGTGTCACACTCTTCCCAACCTCTTCCCTGGGTCAGAGCTACAGGCTGGGTCTTCCCAAATTCTGAATACTACAGCTCCTCTGTAATCTGACACTGCTTCTCAGTTCAGGGGCCAGCTTGAGTCTCTAGAAGAGCAGGGGTAGGATTGTTACAGGAGAGTTGGGGGGAAGGGCCCAGGTATGGTGTTGACTTCCTTTGTCCAACGTAGGGCCAAGCTGGAGGTCTCAGCTGAGGTTACTGCCTCAAAAACTGGATATGCTGCTCTCTTGGCAGGAGAGATCAACTGTGGGACACAGGGAAAGAGCCCACCTCCTGGCTCTTGTGGTCTCTGTTCTGTCATGGGATCCCCTGCATCTCCACAGCCCTGGATGCCGGCCACGTCTCAACTCCACTCCATTCCCTCTTCCCCTGCTCGCCCAGTTTGCCCGCCTTCAAGTAGTCCTCCTACGAGTCTCTTAGCTGTTTTTTTGTGATAAGCAGAGAGTCCTTTGATGGGTTATAAATGTTCAATTTGTGGTAAGTTCTGGAGAACTCAAGAAGACCACCTCACTGCTGCCATTCCTATGACATCATCTACTTTAGGAATAAATTTAACAAAATAAGTGCAAAACTTATATTCTGAAAACTATGAAACATGATTGAAAGGACTTATAGAAGTTCTAAATAAATGGAGTGATATTCATTTTCATGGATCTGAAAACTTAATGTTGATAAGATAGCACTCCTTATCAGAATTCCAGCTCATTTCAATGTAGAAATTGGCAAGATGATTCTAAAATTAATATTGTCTCTTAAGGGACATAAAATAGCCAAAGCAATCTTGGCATAGAAGAACAGAGTTGGAGGAATTGCAGTCCTGCTTTCAAAACTTACTACAAAGCAACAGTAAGCAGTGCAATGTGGTACTAGCATACATTAGACATATAAGATAGGCATATAAATGAATGGAATAGAATTAAGAATTCATGAATCAACATATGTGTCTATGGCTGATTGATTTTTGACAAAGATAACAAGACAGTCAATGAGGGAAAGAATACTCTTCAACCAAACGTGCTGAAACAACTAGATATCCATATGCAAAATGCAGTTGGATTCCTATCTCACACCATATACAAAGATTATCTCAAATCTAAGACATAGTGTAATAGAAATATATATATATAACACATAAGAAAACATAGGCCTGAATCTTTGTGACTTGCAAATTGACAATGCTTTCCTAGATATGATACCAAAAGCATAAACAGCAAATGAAAAAAAATAAATTAAAAAAAAAAAAAAATATATATATATATATATATATATAATGGACTTCACCCAAAATAAAACTGTGATTCAAGGGACAGATTAAGAAGCTGAAAAGAAATACCAAAGGTTGGAGAAAATTTTGCAAATCATAAATCTAATAGAACTTGTAGCTAGAATATCTAAGTAATTCATGCCTCAATAATAAAAATATAAATAACAAATAAAAAAATGGGAAAAAAAATGTCTAAAATCCAAAATACTGCCAGCTTGAAATAACAAAGATGTGGAGCAATAGAAACTCTCATTTATTGCTGGAATCCATGTGTTTGGTTTGTTTAATAGCAACATTGGAAGGCAGGTTAACAGTTTATGAAAGTTAAACATAATCTTACCAATGGATCCAGCAGTTGCACAGTAGATATTTATCCCAATGTAAATTTTTAATAAATTTTATGTCCACAAAAACACCTGTGCACAAATATTCATAATTTCAAAATTTAGAAGCACCCATAATGCCCTTCACTAAGTGAATGCATAAACAGAGTACAGAACATCCATAAATTGGAATAGCATGAGTTATGAAGCCACGTATGGACATACAGAAACAGTACATGCATACTGCTAAGTAGAAGAAGCCAATCTTAAAAGGCTACATAATATATGATTCCAACTATATGACATTCTGGAAAAGGGAAAACTATAAAGATAGTAAAAAGATCAGTAGTTGCCAGGGGAGGGAGGGAGAGAGAGGTGAAAAGGCGAAGCATGGGATTTTTAGGGCACTGAAACTGTTATTTTGTATGATATTGGAATATTAGATACATGAAATTATATATTGGCAAAATGCATTGAACTGTACAACACAAAGAATACATTCTAATATTGTGGACTTAATACTAATGTATTTCCCCAGTTGTAACACGTATACCACATTAATTAAAGATGTTAATAGTGGAAATTCTATAGAGGATTATATGTGAACTTTCTCTACCCTCTGCTCAATTCCTCTGTAAACCTAAAACTGCTCTAAAAATAGTCTATTTGTTTTACAAAATGTCCAAAAGATCTCATTAGACATTTATCACTAGAAGATATACAAATGGCCAATAACACACATATAAAAAAGCTCAACAGCCTTGAGTTAAGAGGAAAATGCAAATCAAAAGCACAGTGCTACCACTACACATCCACTAGGATGGCTAGAATCCAAAAGGTCAAGTAATATCAAGGGTTAGATAGGCGTGGAGAAGTTGAACTCTTCATGCAATGCTGGTTGAAATATAAAATATTGCAGCTACTTTGTTAAATAGTCTCACATGTTCTCAAACAAACACAGTTACCATATTTCCAAGCAATTCCATTTCTAGGTATCTCTACATTTAAAAAAAAAAAGTGCAAATTTATAGCAGCATTATTTAAGCATCAAAAGATAGAAACACTCCAAATGCCCAACTGACAAATGTATAAACAAAATGTGGTATCTCCATATAACACTAGAATATTACTAAGCCATGAAAAATGTAGGAAGTACAGTACTGATACGTAGTCAAATATGGATGAATCTTGAAAACGTTATGCTGCATGAAAGAAGCCAGTCACAACAGATCACATATTACGTGATTTCATTCATAGCAAAGTCCACAAAAGGTTCTATAGAGAGAAAGCAGAGCAGTGGTTTCCTAAGAAGTATAGAGAAGTAGATAACTAAATTGGGAAGGGTATCCTTTAGGGGTGATAAAGGTATGGTGATAAAGGTGTTCCAAAATTAATTGTGACAATGGTTGAACAACTCTGTGAATATAATTTAAAAAAAATGAATTGTCTACTTTACATGGATTTGGGTGGTATGTCAATTATAGCTCACTAAAGTTGTTACAAAAATACACAGGGTAACAAAACATTACTATGTTAACCTAATGGTTAACAGCATAGACTCTAGAGCATGAAAAACTATCTTCATAACTCAGCTCTGCCACTTACTGTAATCTTCCTGTGAATTAGTTTATTTGAAAAATCAAGGTAGTACTAATTCTTTTCTCGAGAGATTTATTTGTGATGTGTCTGTGTGTGTGTGTGTGTATCTGAAATAATTCGTGCAAAACAGTTATGACAATGTCTGCCACATAGTTAAGTTGAAAAAATACTATATTTGCTTCAATGATGTTACTAGTTATTCAACAGAGGAGTTTCTGAGTTTCAGAAACCAAGTAGATTTTTGTAGAAAGTAGGCAGTGATATTAAATATCAAATAATTTTTACATCATTATAAAAGAACAACATATGTTGAGAAGGGTTTTTGGAAAACACTTCAGAAATTTGGAATGATTCTTTTTTTTTTTTCTTTTAATTGTCTCAGTGGCCCACCTTTGTTGTGAACATACCCAAGTAAGGAAGGTATTTCTCCTGCATGCTCTAATTATTTTTGAGAAAAATCTTTGTAATGTGACTTCAAGCTTGCATCAGTTTCAAACTCATCAGGTAGGAAAGCAACCCTTTTAAGGTATGACTCCTTTAAATATGCTCTTCTTTACCAGGATATATCTATAGCACATGGATATAACTAATAAAACAATTTCAAGGAGTGGAAAAGTTTTTCATAAGGAACCTAATAAAAGAGAATGAAAAAAATCCAAGTTGACCTCCTGTGTCTGGAGCCAACAGGGTATCTCAGTAAGCACTGCCTTAATTCACCATGCTGTCACCAGATAATGAAGAAGCCTCAACCTCTTGCTATATTCTGTTAAACGTTGGTATCTTTGAATGCTTTTTATTGCTTAGAAAGAAATACATCATGCCTTTGTCTTTGAATTGCCAAATTATTTGTGATTATACCATGAAAGCTATATTTAGACAGTCATAAAGGTCAGGTAAAAACCTCAAAAGAAAGAAAATTAGAACTGAAGCAGAAATTTAATTATTCAGTTACTCTTTTATGCCCCTCTATGGCATTACATGATAAATAAATGACAAATAACTATTTGAAGGTGTGTTTTTTTTCTATAAACAAAGGAAACTGCATTTACAATTGTGTTGTCTAACTCTTCCTACTCAAGAAAGACTGATATTATGGTTTTTGGTTTGTTTTAAGTTAAGCAGAGTTGTTATGCAATATTATATTAGTTTTATTAGTTTTAGGTTATGACTTACAATGCGATCACCCTACTAATTGTAGTAATCATCAATCACTGTGCAAACTTATCACAATGTATGTTATTGAATATATTCCCCTGTACCTTTTCCACCCTCCCTTCTGGAAACCATCCCTTTAGTTTCTGTTTTTATGAGTCTGATTTTGTTTCATTTTGTTTGTTCATTGCTTTTTTGTGTGTGTGTTGTTTTTTTGGGTTTTTTGGATTCCACTTATAAGTGAAACCATACAACATTTGCCTTTCTCTGCTTGGCTTATTTCACTTGGAATAATAGCTTCTAGGTCTATCCATGTTCTTGCAAATGGCAAGATTTCATTCTTTTTATTACTGTGTAATATTCCAGTGTGTGTGTGTGTGTGTGTGTGTGTGTGTGTGTGTGTGTGTGTGTGTTGTTCTCCTTGCTCTAGGACAGACTACCTCCTCTCTTTAAATCGGTCCTCCCAATACAGCTTGACTTACCTTAGGCCTAGACACTTCATTTTGTCTTTCTTCAAGGTATTCAAGTGCACTTTGAATCATCTTAATAAAATAGCTTTGACATATTTACTTTACTTTATATTTCTAGTTAACTATCTTATGCATATACTTCTCTACTAGCTGGTAATTTCCTTGTAAAAAGATAATTTATTCTTCTTTTAGTTCCTCAATATGTCCCATGATGGATATCAGACAATGGAGTTAAATAAGAGGTTCGTTCTAATATGCCCTTAAGGTTATTAAGGGTATGTGTATCTTCACTCTATGTTATTTGGATGTAAAGTTATTCATTTCTCAAAATTTCCTTATGCAACTTGCACTTTACAATACTGTTGGGATTGATTGGGCCTATCCATATCTGGCCAATCTTTCAATAGAAAAGATTTCAAACAATTATAGATATTTCTTTAATAAACTATATATTACTTAAGACTTTTAGGATAAATTTGCACATGGATATTAATTTATAAGTATTAAGAAATAACGAAATAGTATCTACAGTTTTGTTAATAAATCCATATATTTTGACATAAATAATAAATGCTGTTCATTAAATTATTAATGGTGCTTAATGAATTCCATTAACAGCTTAGGAATTTTTTCAATATTGAAATATGATAACTTTCTAGCTTATATTTGAAAAATAACCAAGACAAAAAATAAATAAAGCATTAAATATAGACATTTAAAACATTTGAATACTTTTGTAAGTTCTAATTTTTCACAAAGATACATTATAATAATGAGTTTACAAGAATATTTTCCCTTAAACGCCTCCTACAAAATACATATTCCACTAAATCAAAGACTACTAGCTATTCTGTAAAATATACGCTACCACTTTAATAACATAGAATTTTATTTTAGGAGGAAACTCACGGAGAGACTCCATTTCCCATTCCTCTGTTTTATTTTGTCCACAAATCGTCTTCCTGTAGCAAATATATCCATCATTATTGTTAATATATTTGCCTTAATTTTTAGCATCCTCCTTAATAAACACATCTTGGTGAAGTAATACTAAGAAAAGCACAGCTATGCCTGGGATGGCATTACTTGAGAAATTTGTCTCTAAAATGTCACTGATCTATTTCCCTTTGTCTGCTTTTAAAATGTAGACTGTCTCCTGCCTGAAGTGTGCTGCATTTGGTTTCGTATTGAATTTAGTTGCTTTTCAATCATGACCTTGAATCTGTGGCTGTAAACTGATGCAGAGTTGTTTTGTTTACTCATATTCTCAAGCTCCTTCCTGCAATTAGATAATAAATATTACAACCTATTTATTATGCAACATTTTCTTGTGCTTTAATCATATTATCAGTTGATAATTTATATATTCTTTTTAAAATATTTTTTTTATTTCTGATTTATTGATGCTAGATGGAGAATAAAATAAATTTGAAGCTAAGGTGTAAAGTTTAATATAGCAGTGTAAAGAAAAGACAAATCATAAGATAAAGTTAGAAGGAACTCTCTAAGAATAAAGTCCTCCTAATTAAGGGTAAACATCAAGATAACAAATTAATTCCTCTGTGATAGTACCAGTCGTTATGTGTTTTAATTTAGTTGAAATAAGAAGGGAATTTTGAAATGTGGAAATCATTGAGGAGTTTTCTCTCTCTTTTATGCAATCTTTTTCTATTCAATCCTTTGGCTTTCACAGAGGGTGTCTATTTTTTTTTTTTTTTTTACCAATTGGTACTAAAAGCATCAACACATTAACAAATATCCATATCTATAACTTATTTTGTGCTACATAAGGAAGGTAAAAGTCCTTGGCTACTTGAAGTTTAATCGTGGAAACCAACAAATGGACACTTCTTTGTTTCACGAAACAGAAGTTAAAAAATAAGTAAAGTTAGCCAGATGACTCATGAACAGTGATAGGATTGTGGCGGGGGGGGGGGGGGGGGGGGAGGGTTGGGGGAGGGGAGACCTGCTGAATACACCATTTTAAAATCCAAAAATTGATATGGAAAGTTCTAAAATCCATACTTACTGACCTAATAAAGATTTTTTTTTCTTTTTTGTATCAAATTTCTTGATTGCAAGAACTAAAAACTCACTGTGTCTATCTTAAGCAGAAAAATAATTTCCTGCAACACTGAAAATGAGTTAAAGAATCAGCCTTGAGAAACAGGTTGAAACCATGGAAACAAGATAGGACTAAAACACACACACACACACACACACACACACACACACACACACACACAAACCAAAACAAAACAGGAGGCAGAAACAACCTGGGCAACATAACACCCGTAACTTCAGGATATCATTAATACTTCTTGTACAAATGGAAACTTAAGTGTCCCTTCCCTTTGCCAACTTGCTCTGGGAGAGCATTGCCTGGCTAGGTCACCTTTCTACCCTCTGAATAAAATAATGAAGGATTTACAGATCCCCTTGGCCTCTGCGGTGGGAAGTATAAAACACACATTGTGAAACAGCCCAGATCAATGATGGAGTGTTAGTGAAACAAAAATTATACATTTAGAAAATATCTGAAAATTATTTCCTTACTTATAATTATATTGTAATATTTTTATATGTAAATAAAGTTTTTGAAAATCTTTTGAACATGCATGACTCTTCTCTAACCACCCCTTGAGTCAGACTGTGGAGGTGAATGGTGTTTATCACAGGTGAATGTGCACTGGACCCACCACAAAATGGATTCTAGAAACCTCACCCTAAAGGAAGAAGGCAGTCAAAATTTGTAACAGTAACTATAACATGCTCCGTCTTCATTTGGTTCTCACTTCCAGGCCAAGAAAAAGAGTCCCTTTTCTGTGATTCCCACAGTTTATTCTTAATTTCAGCTCATTTCTAGAAAACAGATTTCTTATTTAAAGTATGTCTTGTTAGAATAAATGAATGAATGAATGAATGGATGGATGAATGAATTAATAAATGAATGGATGGATGAAAAGACTAAGCAATACTTCACTGTCTCTTTAGAGCCAGTCTCTTTAGAGAGAATATTGAGTATTGTTTCTAGAGCAAATTATCAAAGATTCTATCCTCTTTCATTTGAGAGGGTTAACCTACTATGGTTCTCAAATAATTTTTTTCTCACTCCCCACCTGGATAAGTGCTTATTGAATGACACTGTCCAGTATCCATTTTATTTCATCAATGTAATGAAAATATATCATTTTGGAAAATTGAAATATATGAGAAACAGAATTGAATTGATGGAAATTTTAATTCGAGTTATTCCTTTACTTATTTAATTTCCCTTTGCTTTGCAAAGCAAAATCTCTGATTTAGAAACTAACAATGAAGAATAGATTTAAAACAAGTTTTTCATGTGGCCAGATCATGCTCTTAGTACTGTCATTTATCTTTCCTATGACCTAGGTCAAATCACTTACCCTCAAAGTACTTGAAGGTTGCTACAATCTGTTCTCTTAACCAATCTCTTGAGCACACTGTGTAGTACTGATAAATGTTATTTGAGACAGAAATGCAATAACATTATTGTAAACAATACTGAAAGAAACTCAGAAGCCTTAACTCAACATAGATGTTTGTGTTTGTGACAGGAAGAAAAAAGGAGAGAATAATTAAAAGATAGTCTTTACAACTTCTGGTGTAGTTATCTAATAAAATAGTAATAATCCCCACAATAAAATGTATACAACTTGAACATGTAAAAATTGAGTAAATATACAAAATTATGTGCTTAAACAACCATTGTCAGTAGTTTCTTCCACTATTTTCTGTTTTAAAAAATCCAGTTGTGCAATATAATTACCTTTTAAGTGGCAGTCACTAGATGGTTAACAAATAGGAATCGTAAAATATATTAAAATGTACCATCATATTGTTTTCCAAAGTATCTGTACAAGTTTAAAATTCCATTTTATCCATCGGCTTTTTGTTTTGCCTATTTCGATGTGTGTGTGTGTGTGTGTGTGTGTGTGTGTGTGTGTGTATGATTGATCTAGGAATTACAATAATCATCCTTAACTTTTCACAGTCTGCTTAGAGTAAAAACTGTACCATATTATACAATATACAAGAAACCTTGTAACCCTTTGTGTCCATTAACTAACTCCTACATTGTACTTCATTCTATAGTTATCTTACAGCATGTAATATATCTACATATGTTAGAAATCCCACAAATAACCACTGTGATTTTTGTTTTAAATATCTTTTTGACTTTAAAGAAATTATAAGGAAAAATGTGTCTTTCACATTTATTGAGACGGTTTCTGATGATCTCCATTTCGTTCTGCACACCTAAGCTAAGCCTGGAAATCTGGTAATAACTCTTTAAACTTTGGTTAATCTAGAAGTGTGTTTATTTCACTTTATATTTGAAGGAAATTTTTGCTGAATATAGACTTCTGTGTTGACAGCTTTTTTTCTCTGAACACTTGAAAGAGGTTGGTCTATGCTTTTCTTGCCTCCATAATTTTTGATGAAAATGTATTGGTAAAATTTGTGTTCCCTTCTATGTGTTACAGTATTTTCCTCTCAGCATTTTCAACATTATTTCTTTATTTTTGTTTTTAATTAAAATTGATTAAATTTTTGTGCCAGGGCATCGTTTATTCCATTCATACTATTTTGAGTTTCCTGAATTTCTCTATTCTGAAATTTTATATTCTTCATCAAATCGTGGACATTTTGGTCATTATTTTCTCAAATATTTTTCCTGTCCCATTCCCTATCCTTCTTCTTGTCTATGACTTCAATTGCACATATGTTAGACTTCTATATGTTTTCTAAAGATTACTAAGTCACTGCGTATTTTGATTTCAGTAATTTTTCTCTTCTTCTTCAGATTAGATCATTTTAGCTCATTTATTTTCAAATTCACTGGCTCTATTCTTTCATTACCATTCTGAATAAATCTCTAGTAATTTTTTTATTCCATATATACTTTTATGTTATAAAATTTTCATTTGTTGAATTTTACAGTTTTACTTGCAGATGTTTTATATCATTTCTATCATTGAAAGTATGTTTCTTTTATGTCATTGGGCATAGTAACGATAGCTATCATGACATTCATGTTTGCTCATTTTAACATCTGATCATCTTAGAGTTATTCTCTGTTAATCGTTTTTTCTACTGAGAACATGCAATATTGTCCCTTTTATTGAGTAATTTTGAATTCTATCTTGTCAGTGTTACACTGTGGAGACTCTGGATTTAGCACTACTCCTCTGAAAACAATGTATTCTGTTATTGAGCAGTCAATCAATAGAGCAGAAATCAATCTGTAAACTCTGTTTCTTAGTTTTCCACTTAAACCTTTGTTCTGCTCTTTTATGTTTAGCTGGGGTTTTTAAAGTATGTCTGTTTTGTACTTTTTAATTAATTCATTTTCTATGTATTTATTTACAAGCTGAATTTGCTCTTCTGAACAGTTCTTGTTCTTTACTATTCTTTTGTTGTTCACATCATTAATAATGTTCTGATTTTTTATTTTTTCAAAAACTATTGAATTATTTTATTTTATTATAATCATAAATATAAATATAAATATATATGTGTACACACACACACACACACACAGAGGGTGCCAAAAATTGTGTATACATTTTAAGAAAGGAAAAATCTATTAAAATTGTATTATAATATTCAATATATACCAGTAACTAAAGGTGAATAAAAGTCACGTTTGACTTCTGCATTTGCAAGAGGTGCTCAAAGTGGTTACCATCAGCATCCAGACACTTCTGATTACGGTGAACTACTGGTTGAGCAACATTGACCAAAGTGTTCACTTGTATACATTTTTTTTGCACCCCCAGTATATATACATATATAACTTTTCCTTTGAGAGTAACTTATTTTATTTTACTTATTTATACTTAAATTAATAGTGTATTTCAAATGTTATAGTCTTAAATGCAGTTTAATGTTTAACCCAAATGTCCTCTTCATTATGTTTCATTTTCAGAAGTAAACTTTATTTTTAAATATTACTCTTTCAGATAAAACTCACAGTTGTTTTTTTTTTCCAATTTCCAAAACAAATTCCATTATGATAGTGAATGAAAAATTCTGCAAATGTAAATGAAATTAACATGAAAGAATTGGCAACCTCACTGCCTGGTAGTGGCTCTAATCAGAAGCATTCATATCTTTTCTGTTATACAGTTCTGCTTGAGTTTAAAATTTTCAATTTTATGAGAAGCATTTCTTTTAAAATTCCTTTATTTATTTCGACTTTCTTTTTCAATACTATTTTAAAAGTAATTATTGCTATCTGCAAGTAGTTTAATATATTTTATGTTAAATTGTAAAATTAATCTATTGCTATAAAATTGTTTAATACCCACTTTATATCTGGCACAGTGAATACTTATGAAATATTTTCTTTCTACTTTATCTCCTTTAGTTATCAATAGTAAAAATAACTGGGGTATCCTGTTCATATACCTGTTTTTAAAAATAATAAATTATGGGTGACCGGAATCATTGTCCAGGAAGGAAAGTTGCTCTAATCTAAGCCAGTCAGATACTCTTTGGGGACTATAAATTAAGTCATAGAAACTCTGACCAGTTGCTTGTGGTGATAGCTGAAGCAGAAAGGACATTATGTGTTATGTATGGCATTGTTTTAATAAACCAGAATGACCTATTTGAGGGGAGAAGAACCAGGGCACTGAGTAGATACATGGTCTAGGCAGATTTCTCTTCTTATAATTTCTGAATCCTGACTAAACACAGTCTTTTGGACCCTCTGGGACCCATATAATAAATGTACCTCATTCTAGCCCATTTAAGCAGATCTCTGTTTCTTTCAAATAATTATGACTGGTTAAAAACTGGTTTGTCATATAATATTGAATTTATTTATTTAATGGTTTAGGAACATGCTATACTGGGACACATTTGAATGTTTTGCTCAGTAAGTATAGGTGCTATGCAAAGAACTTTTAAATTGTATGTTTGGCATTGAAAATCAATATGGAAGAAATGGATGACTCAATATGTGACTGAGAAAATAAGTATTTACATGTTTCACAGAGATTTATAAAAGCTAAGCAAAATTAGGAACTATACATTAAACACATAAAATAAAATATATTTCCTTTAGAATTGGGAAAAATATATAAGAATTACAAAGTAAAGAAAAGCACAGTGGAAAAACCAATAGCTTTGATCATATATAAAAGTAGGTTACTACTCTTTGCTGTATATTGTTGAATTCTTATTTTCCTAAGCATTAAATATGGCAAAGTAGGAGATAGACACAGATCCTGATATCTTGAGATTTACAATTTAGAGAGGAGATAGAGATAAGAAAATATTACTGGTGTTATGGTGCTTAGAAAGGATAAACAGACGCTGCCTCAGAGTCATCTAATGTATGGAACAGAATATGGGAACAGCTTCCCTGAGGGGGAAAAAAAAAGATACATTAGAGAATTTAGATATAACTTTTGCAAAATGGGTATATGGTAAATAATTTAATTTGCATTTATTTTCCTATTGTCCTTTATCAATATGTTTTCCATGTTGTGTAATCCACCCTAAAGAAGTGCAATAAAACACAGGAACAGTATATAGTTAAACACATTTCAGGTGTTTGCTTGGGTCAGTTATTTGTCACCCCAAAAGTGCCACAGAATTACAAGAAAAACAAAAAAAGAAAAACCCACAATATTTATAGCATACAGCAATTAACATTTGTTTACTCATAAGTCTTTGGGTCGCATGGTTAGTCCTGCTGATCTGAGCTGGACTCAGGAAGGCTCACTGTGCGTTTGTGGTCACAAGAAGTTCAACTAGGCAACTCTGCTGGTCTTTGCTGCTTTCTTACTTGGTGTGTTGTCTGAATACTGGCCTGGGAAGCCAGGTTTGACATGGCTTATATCTACGTGTCACATCCTCCAGTAGACTAGCATCTCCCACAGTAAAGACAAAAGACAGAAAAGGACAGCAGAAATTTACAAGGCCTCTTGATGTCTAAGTTCATCGTTGGCACACCATCACTTCTCATTCTGTTGTTCAAGTGAGCTACAAGGACAAACTATAATCAAGGACCGAGAAAACAGACTCCTTCTGTTGACTGAAGGAGCTGTAAAGTTATACTGTAAGAGAATGGATACAGGAACAGTAAAGACCAGAAGCAATTTTGGCAATCAATTTACCATAATGCTCAAAATGTTTTGTTGATATGATAGAAATTGATGTAAAATGTGATTTGGAGACTGTCATGTGAAAGCAATTACAGAAAATGTTGTGTGTCTATATGCAGAGAAAAAAATATGTTCAGTTCTATAGGTATAAGTGACATTGAAGGGACAATAGAGACAATTTTTCAGAACTACAGAAATAATTATTAAAAAAATTTAAAGAGCAAATAGAAAACTAAAGAACTGAAAATGTCTGCAAAAATAGTGAAAAAAAATTAACACTAAGCCTAATGCATAACATGTTAATATCAAGTATGCATAAATATTCAGAAACATAATTTTTTATTAAAATTTATTGGGGTGACAATGGTTAATAAAATTACATAGGTTTCAAGTATACAATCCTGTACTACATCATCTATATATCACATTGTGTTTTTACCACCCAGACCAGAGTCAGTTTTCCTTCCATCACCATATATTTGATCCCCTTTATCCTCATCTACCACCCCTCTTCCCCCTTACACTCTGGTAACTACTAAACTATTGTTTGTGTCTATGAGTTTTTGTTTATTTGTTTGTCTTTTTCCTTTGTTGCTTTCAGTTTTATATCCCACATATCAGTGAATTCATATGATTCTCAACTTTTTCTGTTTGACTTATTTCGCTTAGCATAATAATTTCAAGATCCATCCATTTTGTGGCAGATGGCACTATTGCAGAAACATAATTTTAAAACTGAGCAAAAGAAGAAACAAAATAAGAACAGAAAATAAGGAAATAACAGATATACAAAATTATAGCAATTCTCAAAAATAATTGTAGTATGTAAAATGAGCAAAGATGATGATTATTAGTCAATATAACAGTGCTTCGGCAAAATATGCTTGTTAGAAATTCAACTGACACAAACTTTCTGAGTTAAACTTTGGGAATAAACTGTTAATTGCCTTAAAAATTATACATTTGATTTACTAATTACCTGTATTGCTATCTATCCATCCTAAATATAGATTATTCATAAAATAATTGTAAAATAGGGAGAAGAATGAAAAAAGGAAGAAAGAAAAGGGTAGGCCCTTGACACGTGGTATGGGGATTCTTCCCAAGTCAGCATCATGTCTCTACCTAAGCTAGCTTTGCTATGACTTCCAAAGACATCCAAAATCTGTATCTGTTTTTATATTGGACTTCAACTTTATTAGCTGAATAATGGTGGCTGCATATAGTGATTTTACATTTAGCCATCCAGGGAACATATCTACATATTTTTTTCACTGTTCTATCTATTGTTTTTAGGTGAATATTCCAATGAGAAGTTTGGTTTATGAAAAATCCTTCTTATTCATCCAATTTTACCTAAATCATTTTAATTAACAGTGAAAATTACAAATAGATGTCTGCATAGGAAATAACAGTATTATATATAAGAAATTAATTTTTATGATAAATATAAATAATCAAGGGCCAAAATCTGATTCTATCCTCCAAGGTTTATCTATGACTGGTGTTTCCTACCATGTTGCTATCAGGTGATATTAATCTCAAAAATTCAAAATCATCATACTTACTGAAGGAATCCAATCTCTCTATGACAGAATTAGCCTCAATGTTGTGGCATTTAGAATTGTAGCCATTTCCCCTAGATCTCTGTGTAACATATAATGCAGCACGTTATTTTCAAATATGAAGGCTCTTGATAGAAGTGGTGAACAAAAAGGAGCCTTACCTCTCCCAGACCCCTACAAACAATCTAGCATCTGAAATACTCTGCCCTTTTACTCTGAACTCCAGAAGGAGCACAGTCAGCATATGAAATTGTTAGGGCTAAACTCTAAAACCGTCATTGCCAGAGGCTATTTTGTGGAAATTGTATATAGTTTTTAAACACTGAAAAAGAGAACAGTGCTTCTTTTCCTCCAGCTGTGCCAGTGGAACAGTGATTTCTTCATTCTAATTTGCATAACCAAATATATAGAAGCTTCAATTGCGCGGCTTAAAACTTTTTCCTAAGTGTTTTGCAAACTTTTGAATCTAAATATTGTTATATTGCATTTCTATGCCTCTGGTAGAGTAATTTTTACTTTTCCAATTGCTGGCATTCTCTTCTCTTGTAGCCTTCTTTCCCTAGAACTGGAATCATCCAGAATTAAGGAATTTCATCTGATTGCAGAATCTTTCCCTCATGTCTAAGTGAGGCAGCACTTCCATGGAGAATTAGTGTGGAACATGTGTCTCACCAGTGTTTGACTTTCAAGCAGTGCAGCCTTTGAATTCAAAAGTTGTTAAAACAGGCAGGAATCGCCATTAGGATTTGTGGTTAGTCACCACCTTTGACATTCACCCCTACAGTTTATTTGATATTATGAGATTTGTCACAAATCCTTTTTCTACTTGATGTAACATCTCACAACTTTTTTTGTCATTGGTAGTATAGGAGTTAATACTTAGTAGCTCCCTTCACTTTACAATCATCTGTCATATATCTAGAAAAAATTATTTGGATTTTGAACAACCTGCTTATCTTAATTCCATTGTTTTTAACATATATTAAGACCCCTGCCTCCCTCATTTTATTTTTATTCTCCTTTGAACATCTCTGTCAGATTCTTAGGAGGGAAGGGGGAAATTAAAACTTGTTTTTTATTTTGTTTGTTTTTTTTAGTTGGCATCTTACCTAAAATCTTTCAAATTCATAAATTTAATCATAACTACTTAAATAAAAGATATATCACCATTAACTTTGAACTATTGAAGATTTATCTTTGAGATTTAATTATTCTTTGAATTATGAAGCCTGAGAATTTTATTTGGAAAAAAAAAAAAAAAAAACCTATCCTGGGGAAAGGGTGGGTCTCAAGTGATGTGCTGAAATAAACATGATTTGTAGGGTAATCAGGTTACATTGTTTGTTTGTATAAATAAATAGTATGATGTTTATTAATATTTTGACTGGCCTTCCCCACCATATGTTTGGGTGAATCAAGTGCAGAGAGGGTTCCATGACTTCTTCCATCCCAGGAGAGTAGAAACCAAGGTTTTGATGGAAGAGCCAAGGAAGCTATGGGTCTACTGGAATGAACTGACAAGTTCTGTAGGTGAAAGTTTTTAGTGTTTAACAGGAAGAATAAAAACAGGGCATGCAATTCTTGGCCTCGCAGCAGGAACATCATATCACTTCTGTCTCTCAAGAGGCTCTCTTAACAGGAGGGGTCTCCAGAGCCAGCCCCTTTAAGCACTTCGGTGGGATGCCCAGGAAGGTCTGGGAGCTCGACTGTGGGAGTGGTGAGTATTGTTGAGGGAAGAGAGGGTGACATGCTAGGAGTTTGGCTTGGGGTGGAGGTGGACTGTCCATCCATGCCCTTCCCTGCCTGAGGAAGACGGTAATATTGAATCCCAGAATTTGTTTCTGAGCACTGGGGAGGCCAGCAGACTGAGAGATGGATGAGATTCCCAGATTGACTGGGGGACAGTAGCACATCCCCAGATTTCTGGATCTCAAACAGAGCATGGCAGAGATGCTGATTGCCTCCACAGTGTCTGGGAGGCCTGGGTTGGGATGAGGGAACTGGCCTTCTGCTCTGGGATGCTGTAGGGAGAGGGGCACAAAGTAAGCGTGCTCTGGACAATGGGATCCCCAAAAGCATGGAGGTGAGAATGTCCAGGGTAGAAACCATAGTCATGAGAGGACTGGAATAAACAGCGGGAGGATATAAAACCCAAGAAGGCAGCAGAGGCCAGCTCAAGATAGAGGCATGGGTTTGGTTTTCTGGATCTCTAGGAGATGGGGAGTCATACATGTGAACTAGATGAAAGGATGGATGGGGTTAGATTAGGATCTGAGAATGTGTTTAAGGACGCTGGTGAGTTCAGATGGAAAACAGAGTCCAGCAAGTGGCAGAATGGTGGTCTAAGAAGGGCTGCCCTGCTGGCCAGTCCCCAGGCGCTGTGGATAAAGTGAGAATAGACCAGTGAGAGGCCAGTTGCTAGTGAGCCAACAAGCCTGAGTCCAGTGAGAGAAAGGGTGCCAAGTAACTCTACTACTCCCAGCTTGACCAATTTTAAATGCAACTACATTCTGGGTACACACCAAGTTTACCATTTTCATGTTTTTCTGTCAGGTTTTTTTCTTTTTTTAATAAAATTGGAATGTGTTGAATATATTAAAAAGTTATGTTTTATATCTAATAATGACTGTATATTGATACTTGAATTCTCCTATATTTTAAATTTAATATATTTCAGCAATCTTATTTCTATTTTAGCATATAGGCCTTTGCTTTGCATGGATCTGACATACATGCTTTTTAATTACCACAATTTACTTAAATAATACCAGTTCCCTAATAACACAGTGCAAATTAAAGTTACCCGGGTATGTCAACTGTGAATATTTACATCAAGTACCAGCTTGCTGCTGGCTCTTTCCTTCACAAATCACCATGTAGGTAAGAGATGCACGTCATGATCACAGACCAATCATACTAATTCTTTCAGAGTCTGTCAGAGATTTGTCACTGTGCATCTATTATTTAATTCACATAAAAACAGAAAAGCATGTAGTTGTATTGCTACCTTGTCACTTGGGAATCAATCCAAGTAATCTTTTACAAAAATGGATCATCGAAAGAGTGGGATAGTTCAAGAAAGCTGAAGGTGAAGCAAAAAAAAAAAACAAAACAAATAACGAAAATTGATAACACTGGGAATGAAACTGGATGTGATTAGCATATTGCTGCCCATGGAACTATCCATGCTGCCCTCTTCAGGGGACTCAAGATAGCAGGCAAAGAAACAGTGCAGGTCAACTCATGAGCATACATGAGGAATGTGGATATCATGAAACATCCCAGAGGAAGTGATACCAGAAAATAAATTTCATGTTAATGGAACTCACAGAAGTGCTTCACAACATTGAAAGCACAAAGAATAAGATATCAAAAGCTGACCCAAACTTAGAAGGAAGAATAACAATTCACTAAGTAATAGAAAAAGAAAAGATTATTCCATATTGTAAGTTATAAAAGGAGTTGGGGAAGAAAGCACTGTTCAAGTACTTATCAGTGTTTTTACAAAGACAGAAAATACTTTGTCAGTGTTTATAATGTTCTAATACAGTGTATACTCTGTAAACATTAGTTTTATAACGTCTTCATTCCTCTATAATTATATAATAGACAATAAGATAATTTTTCACAGGAGTTTTTAAAGGTTACAGAACCGTCATAATTTTTCCCATACAATTTGAAGATAGCTTTGCTCGGTTTTTAGCTCACACCATCAATTTTACACTCCCAAGTGAGGACTACCCATATGTTAAATTACAGAAGAGATACTACTCATCTATTCAGTTCAATTAAGAAACTCAGAAATGCAGTAATAAAACAAATAACAGCACTTCAGTAATATTTGCTATTATTGATCATAAGGTTCACAGTTTTTGGCAATCTATCTGCAGATTACTTCTCTTTTTCTTCCTTGGAAGAGCAAACCCACTTCTCTCATATTCTATTTATATCAGATTGCTAACAAGGCTCGGGGCGTGTCACACACACACACACACACACACACACACACACACACACACACACACACACACAAGCACCACATTCTCTAGGAGCATTCTACACCTGCTTTCCACCTAATCAAACGATTTGCTACTCAG
The DNA here is from genome assembly GCF_057876585.1 of Rhinolophus sinicus. NCBI lineage: Eukaryota > Metazoa > Chordata > Mammalia > Chiroptera > Rhinolophidae > Rhinolophus > Rhinolophus sinicus. The sequence continues at coordinate 161,577,105 of NC_142516.1, forward strand.
TTCTTTCCTATAGGAATGATTTTTCATCTCTGTTACAGCACATTTTGCAGCAGCGATTCATATATTAAGTCACAGTTGAGCTGCTTACACTGCTTTTCCTTTCCTCATTCATCTGTCCCCCAGTGCATAGCACAGTGGTAACATCTAAAAATGATTCAGTATATTTGTTTTTGCTTAATTAAAGTATTTTAATTCGGGGCTCTTTTCTCTGTCTGCAAGAAAACACATTGTTACCTTTTGAGGAGCACAACTGAGTTACATGTTTACTAAAATGCAACTTCCTGTCACTGCTACCTATATACATAATTTTCATATTGTAAGTGGCAGAAAAAGGAGTGGTTTATATATACATTCACGCTCTTTGGGAAAATGTCAGGAAAACTAGATTAGAGGCTACTGAATAACTTAGGAGACATGTAAAAAAGTGAATTAGTCAATTTATACTATGTAAAATCTACTGTCACAATTGCTTTAGAGTACTCAAGTGTGACGTGCTGGACAATCAACGATATATGATGCAAATCTACTCTGTCATTTGAATGCATCGTTTGCATATTTGCAAGTGAAAAATTCTAAAATTTTGCTGGAAGACTTAACCACTCCTTACTCATAAGTATCTTTCCCAAGAATGAATTTATTATCTTCTGTTTGTTAAATAGATAAAAAGAGTTTATGGCAAAAATGCATTTATTTATTAAATATGGCTCTGAGTTTCTGAGGATATAATACTAGGTTAATAATTTTAGGAGTAAAACAAAAGGAATTTTTTTAATGGTCAGACAAGAATAAAGCAAATGTTTTACTGGTTAAGTGAGATTCTGCACTAAAATTGTATGGACTTAGTTTTGAAATACAATGTATTGGACATTGAGCTTAAACTTGAAAAATAACAGTATTTAATTTTCTAAATGACTATATTCAGGTAAGTCATATCAAATTTATGAATTACTTATTTCATTGTTCCTAGATTTTTAACTATATTACAAATGTCAGTCTTGATACCAAGACCTGTATTCTACTCAGCTAATTATAGAGAAGAATACAGAGTATAAGACAATATAATATGTCAAAGTAATTGAGATAATGACAGAATTGTACCAAAACATACTTATATTCGTTTTCTATGATTTCTATAAAAAAAGTTATCCCAACCTTAGTGTTTTAAATCAACAGAAATGTATTCTTGTATTGTTCCAGAAACAGAAGTACAAAAATAGTTTGACTGGATCAAAATTGATGTGTTGTTTGCATGACTATGCTACCTCTGGAGGCTCTAAATGAGAATTCCTTTTTGCTTTGTCCAGCTGCCAGTCACTGCTGGTATTCTTAACTTGTGGTCACATCCCTGCAATCTCTGCTTCCATGGTCACATAGTTTGCTCTCTTCTGTCTGTAATTTCCCTCTGCCTTTCTTTTATAAGGACATTGTGACCTCATTTAGTGCCCATCTTGGTGATAATCCAGGATAATCTTTCCATCTCACAATCCCTAATTTAAACACATATGTATATAATAAGATTTGCCATATAAGGTAACTTTTACAGGTTCCAGGGATTAGGATGTAGCTATTTTTTGAGGTGCCATTATTCAGGCAAGCACAGTACTAAATATCATTTGCACACTAGTCAGTGACCTGTTGCACTAGTTTGCATTGAAATGATGTAAGTCAATATGGAAAAAATTCTTTCATATACTTTGAACTAGCAGATGAATCAAACTAGTCTTAAATAATTATAATTGGTTATTTGTTAATGTCTAAAGAAAGCATGTGACTTCTTTCAGTTAGAAAACCATCTAGAAATCTTTATCAAAACCCTATTATCTCTGTAACCTCCATTGTCATTGAGTAAAATGAATTGACTTAATCATCATTACACAATTCATTGCATCTGAAATATGAGTGAGTATAGAAATGAAAAGGCCTTATTTTTAAATGTTAATAGTTACATTTTGTGGTGCATGAAATTGATATATGTATATATCTGTGATATTAATTTTATGCTTTTTGAAATAATGTTACATTTTTCTTTTTGAAAATAAGAACCAGATCCAGTTTTCCATTCTGGTTTTGTTTGCATTTGCTTTTTTTCCTACTCCTTCTTTTTTTATTTTGAGAATGTCATCTACAGTAAAATACCTGTTTTCAGATATGAAATTCGCACACCTATCCCAAAATAATTGTTTTTATATATGCTGTTTCTATTGGTATCATTATTATTGTTGTTGTTGTTGTTGCTGTTACTTACCTCTGGCTGAGCTGATGGTGCTTGTTTTCTAAGTTCTATTAGTAGCAACAGAGAAGAAATCCAATGCCCCATGGTTCAGTCGCATAATCCTTCACTTTTAGCTCCATGCTGCCTCAGAAGGGCCAGTCTCTGTGTGCATCTATTGTACCTAGGTCTGTAATAGCTCAGGTCATTTTCTTCTGAGAATAACTTTTAGTTTCTTAGAGGAATGGTGAACGTTGAAGGCAGGTAGCTAAGGATACAAGTGCTCCATACACTTACTTTCAATCAGGCTTCCCAACTTTTTTCCTAAATTTATTGAATGGTCAATCTCTCAATAATATTATTTACTTGTTAATTGATTGCTATAAATGGCGTCACCATCTTTGGACCTCTATCAACACACTTTGAATTCAACATTAATATAAATTAAAGTGTCAGCTTCTCACCATATACCATATCTTGTGCTTCTAAGTCTTGAGACTTTAAGAGGTTCAAGGAAGAAGTCAGTTTCCCCCCGCATCGTTATCTTCCAATGTAGGCATTTCATTGATAGCCTACTTTTAGTAAACAAGTTAACCTCCCCTCTTACCTATATTTTTCTTCAAATGTTTGCTGAATCCTTTGGGAAATATTGTCTGTTACCCCATTCTCTTTGTCTTGATGGGCTTTGACCAGTATGTTTTAATTTTTTTTTACCATCAACTAACTGGTGCTCCAGGGAAAGATATTAACTCTATTATGTTTAACTGGAAATTTAACTACTATTTTATTATGATTATTATTATTATTACATATGTTCTATTGTATTCCTAATTTTATCTCCATGTCTTATTCAGGTATTTAGAGAAAGGTTAATACTCAACTCACGCAAAGCAAAGAGGGACATAGGATAAAGGTCACATAAATGTCAAGGAATTCAAAGCCCAGTACAAGCGGCCTTTAGAGGAACTGTAAGTCATCGCATTATTTCAGTAGTGAGGAGAAGCATCAAATAGCCCTAAGTCATTCCTGGATTTTTGAATCATTCTTGAAGTTATTCAATTATGAGCAACAGCATGATATTGGGCGAGACAAATTGTGTGTGTGTGTGTGTGTGTGTGTGTGTGTGTGTGTGTGTGCACGCATGCGCACAGGTGTACACCTGCATATGAGTGTACATGGTTTTAAGGAAGGAACAAAAGAAGGTTTTCAGATACACTGGAGTTTAATCAAATTGCCTTTTTCATGTCATTGTTTTGAGGAGCTGAATGATTATACACTATCAATTTCTGTGATCATTTCACCTCATGCTGTCAACATCATTGTATCTCAGCTTAGACTGTTAAGGACAAGAAGACTATGTATCATTTTGCAACTCTTTTCATTTAGTGAATTCTCTTTGTTTTTGCATTGCTTTAATACAATTTTATCACTGAAAAAATTTTCTTTGAAATAATTTTTTAAACCAAATATTTAACCAATTTGACATTTTCTAACATCATCTTATCTTATATTTTAACATTATGTTAATAAGAATTTACATAGTCTCCTTGTACAACAAAATTTCTATGATCAATTCTGAGCAGGACTCTTTTACAATTATCTGTCCCTTTACATTTTAATTTTAATTCATTATTATTTTATATCTTATTTTTGCTTTTATTAACTTAATTTATCTTATTATGAATTAATGCAGAGTATAGAGTGTATCATCCTTTTTAAAACTTAGGCATCGTTTCTCAGTTGAGTTTCAAGGAAGTTCTCCAGATGGTAATACGTTTCATGAAAGCAATCTTTATCAAATAATTATTTTATAATCTATCCTGCCTTTAATATTCCAAAGCATATTGCACACTGTAGACTCTGGCAAGTCTTACAAGAACCTGATCAGAATCTCTTCAGTGAACTTATTAAAACATGTTTAGAATATTGCCTTAAATACTTATCTTCTTGTTCATGTTCTTGTTCTCATCTCGCTCCTTCCTCCACTTCCTCTTTATTCTTCTCTTCTTATTTAGCAGATATTGCTGTCACTTAAAACAATTAAATTCTCCAATTTGGGGAGACCCCAATTAGAGAAATGCCTTCTCCTATTACTATTTTTTTATATTCTATTTTTAAAAAGCTATTTTCTAAATGATATTTCCTAACACTGAGATTTGCATGGTATCGCCGTACCAGACAAATGGACGTGAGCTAATCCTACCTAACAGCGTGTTTTCCCTGTTTTTTCATTGAGGTTATAAAGTAAATTGAAATGTGAGTCACTTACTCTGTGATGCCTTTTATATGAGGTCTGACAATTACGTTCACGAACTCATACTAGAAAAAGTGCTACCTACCTCATTGTTGAATATCACTACGGTCACATTCCAAGTACTCCCCTTGGGAATCTATGCACCAATGCCAGTGCCTTGTCCACCTTTCAAAGCAATTTTGGAACTCTTTTTCTGGAATGGCCATCAGAGCTCTCATCATATTACCCTTGATGTCCTGAATGTCATCCAAATGTCTTCCTTTCAATATTTCCATTATCTTCGGGTAAAAAAAGAAGTCATTGGGGGTCAGATCAGGTAAGTGGGGAGGTTGTTCCTATACAGTTATTTATTTACTGGCTAAAAACTCCCTCACAGACAGTGCAATGTGAAGTGGTGCATTGTCGTGCTGCAAGAGCCATGAATTATTGACAAAAAGTTAAGGTCATTTAACTTTTTTACGTAGCCATTTCAGCACTTCCAAACAGTAAACTTGGTTAACTGTTTGTGCAGTTGGTACAAATTTATAACAAACAATCCCTATGATATAAAAAAAGGTTAGCAACATTGTTGTGACTCTTGATTTGGACTGATGGAACTTTTTGTTTGTGGAGAATTGGCTGACTTCCATTCTGCACTTTGGCATTTTGTTTCAAGGTCATATTGGTACACTCATATTTCATCACCAGTGATAACATGATCCAAAACATCATCTTGCCTCTCCAAAAGGTCTTGGCAAACTTTGACTCTTCTTTGTTTTTGTTCATCGGTGAGCTTCTTTGGGACCATTTGTGCACACACCTTTCTCATGCCAAGATTTTCAGTTAAGATATTCCTAACTTGTTCTGTATGGATGTTTACTTGGTCTGCTATGCTTCTCACTGCTAGCCGATGATTTTGACACACAAGTCAACAAAATTTTGCAATGTTTTCATCAGTTCTGCTTGCTACTGGCTGCCCTGACCACTCTTCATCAATGATGTGTTCTCGCGCCTCAGAAAAAAACACACATTTAATCTGTTTAATCGCTGCCATTTTCTTCATGGCATTATCTGCATAAACTTAGACTAACATGTCCCTGATTTCACTTCCACTCTTGCCAAGTTTAACAAGAAATTTAATGTTTGTTTGTTGCTCTAATTCAAGGTCAAACATTCCTGAGATGGCACACAAAAAGACACAACCACAATAAGGAACGCCACTCAGCGAGACACTGGCACATATCCACACGGATACAGCTGTGGGACACTGATACACCAAGGTTATGAAACCTTACCGAATTTTTTGTACAGTGCTGCCAATGTAAGCACACAGTGGCAGCTTACCGAACTTAATTGTCAACTTCATATGTCTGAATCATTATAATTATTAATAAGTGAATCACTTCCCAAAATGAAAAATCATAAAATATTGGCACTAAGAAGAAACTAGAGATCATATGTTTCCTGCTTTCTTTTAACACTGGGAAAAGAGACCCAGAGGACTAGTTACATTACCTAAAGTCACCTTAAAACTGGTAACTAAATTTCTTGGCTCTAAAATTGAGCTGTTTTTTCCCCATTGATGTATTTTCCCTCTTGATGCATTTTATGCTCATATTGTTACAATAAGGACAACTATATCACTACTGTTAATGTGTAATTTAAAAATTACTTTTTAATTTTTTGATTATTCTTAAATCCATCTAAAAATTAGTAGATTAATTTATTCTAATTCTAGAAAATTATAAAATGAACATGACATTGACTTTTCTATATTTAGGATATTTAACTACAGATTTTAAATTTCAATCACTACGTTTAAGTTCCAAATTGCGAATGTAAGATACATGATCAAATTAGAAGATACGTCAAGGGTGTTATGTAAACTTTGTTAAACTTGAAGGTTATGACAGAAATGTATTTGCATGCACATGGGAAATTAGTTGTATATTTATGGAATAAATATCCCTTTCATAAATATTACTGAAATTTTAGACACGATCATTTTCAAAACCATAACTAGCTAAATAAATCTCTCATACTCAATTTGTAAAATTCTATATAAAAGAAGGAAAATGTCATCCACTTCTCAGAAAAATCTTCTCAAAAAATCTTGTATTCAATAATAAATATCCATGAAATAAATTTCATCCGTTAGAAGTACTCTTTTTGTATTTCAGTTTCATATTTTGTATTAAAAACAGCAATTATATGCTATTAATAGTAGATATCTTTATAAGTTTTGTTTTTAATCTTGTTTAGTGTGGTATAGTTTTTTAGTCTTCATTAGCTGTCAAAATTTAACTTGTGTTTTAAAATAATGCATAATTCAAATCCATGTTTGTTGGTACACAAATTGCAATAAAATAAATTTGAAAACATGAGGATAAATTAATTTTAAGGGAAATAGATAATCAACAATAGTAATATAATTTTCTCCTATAAATCACAGGAAATTTCATATTTTTTAGAAAAGAAAGTCACTTATAAATTGCTACAGACATGTATTTACCTCCAGGCACCCAGTATAACAAAATGAGTCTATTTCCATTTATTCTGTGACAAGAGAAAAGTAGTCAATCAACCATGGAGGACATGTTTTGGAATAATTTGATTTGTGGGCTTTTTCAGATTGATATGAATATGAAGTTTTATTCAATTCCATCTCAGATTTATTTGGAAAACAATACCAAAAATATTTATGTTGCGATTGGAATGCAAAATTGCATGTTCTCATTTAGATTTGTAATAGTCTAACAACTTGATTTACAGAAGCACAAGAATGTTAAATGTCATGTTTTGTTTTGTTTTTTAAGATTTATAAGCCATTACATTACTACATTGGGAATGTTTTATAATAGTAATTTGATTAAGTTGAAAGATAGATAAAACATTTTAATATGATGTTGATGTTTGACATAATTCATTTTAGCCTTAATTATTTTGTTTCTGCTTATAACCATAATGCATATTTTCATCTTCCCAAATGAGTAAAAAATCATAAAGTCACTGCTTATGAAAACATTATATGTAAATCATTTTAATCACTTATGAAAAAATATGTTACTAGAGAACACAGAGTATCATATATGAAAATGTGTAGATGTGAACAATTGAAACTGTCATTAAGAAACTTTGTTGCATATGTCACACACAAATTTACATTAGAACAATCTGTTATACTCTTTCTCAAGGAATATAAAACACAATATTTATGTTATGTGATTATCATATTATGTTCGATATCTTAGTCTATGTTCAATGTAATTCTAAAAGGAGTGCAATCCTGTTTCAGTTTTCAAGGTATGAATAATGTTACAATTATTTATCAATAATTATATTGTATGGAGGTATTGTGTTGTGAGAGAGGAGTGAGAGGAAGGAGCAAAACAGAGAGAGAGAGAGAATAAGATTCTCCTAATATTGGATATGAATCTGAATTTTCTTATTTCATTCTGAAAAGCAGCGTAGATTTCATGAGTCGGTGTTTTTTTTTTTTAAATTCAAAACCGTCTTTATAAGTTGTCAAGAAATTATTCCAACTATCAGCCCTCCCATTTTTTTGCATTTTATCTGCTGACAAGATATCCAAGGAAAAGAGGCAGTGTAGTAGCAGACAGGGTGAAATGCATTCTAAGACTTGTGGCCCTAAGAATTAAACCATTAGCAGTTCTATGAACAAGAATAATTCCAAAAATGGTACAATTTAGTATTACCAGTTTTTATAAAGTACTTCTTTTCAAATCTTCTGAGAAATTGTCAGTAGGGGTAGGAATAGGTTCTTGTGAGTGGAAGATTTCCCATGTAATGTCATTGTGAATAATTATCACTCAAAAAAGCAAATGTAAGAGTAACATTAAATAGTATTTGCTTTTAGGTATTGATTTATTATAAGAAATATAATTTACTTAATAGCAGAAAACTTGAATTAAAGGATAATACAAATATTGCAAATACCCATTAAAAGGCTCAAAACCAAAAAATTAAATACACGTATACAGAAACACAAAAGTAAACTTTAGCTCAAGTTTTCCAAATTTGAAATATAAGCCAGAAACATAATATAATCTCCCAAATATATTTAACAGTATAAATAAATATTGTACTCTAAAACCTTAAAAGTTATTTTTAAGCAGTCAGAAAATATATCCAAAAGTTACCAAGCATTAAGCTATAATGGAAATGCGTATAGGTTTTAAAAACCAAATTATTCAGTACCACATTGTCATAAAAAAGGCACTAAACGCATAAATGAAAAGCAAAATTTTGAATAAAATAGACCCAATTATTTGGAAACTGTGAATTGATGTATTTCTTAATCATCTTAGAATAAAATAAAGTCTTCTTTGCTATCAATTTTGAGTTTGAGACATTAAAATGAAGAATACACAATGGAGCGTCTAGGCTTAAAACTAGATTATAATAAAAGAAAATTATGTATTTATTAAGGACAGTTTTGCTTTAGGCCATTTTGGAGGTACTGGTGCTGGACTTAATCTAATACAGTAAAAAACTATAAACCTGAATCAAATATGTGAGGCAAATCTTTTTAGGTGTAGGGAAATAGGTGGTGTATAACTGTGATACTTGATAAAGGGGAGACAACTCAGGTGAGCCTTACCTTCAGTCTGGCTTTCCATGTTAATGTACTTTTTAAAAATTTAATTGATTTTTCTAATTACAATTGACATACAATATTATATTAGTTTCGGGTATGCAATGTAGTGATTAGACATGTACATATTTTATGACGTGATAATCCCGGTAAGTCTGGTACTCATCTGATACTATGCATTGTTATTACAATATTATAGACTATGTTCGCTACGCTCAACTTTACATCCCGTGACTATTTTTATAACTGGCAATATGTGTATTTTCAAAACTGTGACCAAAAATGTGAATCAAAGGGACAGAGGAATAGTCTTTCTGAGTTGAGGACACAAAGACTGAAGTTCATGTTGCAGAAGCAGCTGTGATTTTCACAGAATATTAATGGAAAATAGTAATGGAAAAACCCCAAGGTTTGGCCCCAGGAGTATTCACAAGGCGTTCCTGTACATCTTTTGGGCGAGACTTGTTCTGGACAGGTGAAGGAAGAGAAGTTTAAGGTCTTAAAGAGTGTAATCATGGTGGAGTTTAAAGCAAAATGGACATACATACAGGTACCAGTAACTATGCATTCCTTAGACGTGTTGGAGTTCTGTGTACCCTGAGTGGAAACACAGCACTGAGCACCTCAGCCATTCATTTGTGACTCCAGAATTCCTATGTGTTAATAGTAAGGACGATGCTTTAAAATTAGAAAATATCGTGCTCGCTTCAGCAGCACATATACTAAAATTAGAAAATATCCTAATATAAGGGAAAAATCTAAACAGAGCCAATCTAACCAATTAAGGCCAAGCAAGAAGATAGTATCTGCTTTCAGCAAACTGAGCACAATAATGATCTTCTATTTAGTTCCATACAGATTAAAGTATCTCTGTAGAAACTGGCAGGAAGATATTCTGATAGAAGACATAAAGCAATCAACACATATTAAAAATGTGCATAACATTCCATTACTGTATTTCAACTGAGGTCACATTTCTTGGTCCTTTCCGCTAAAAATCTCCTAATCAGAAAAGAAAATTAAAAATATTAAAAACTTAAGATATTTGGCCTTATTTAAGCCTTGATACTGTTTAGTTTCATAGATTTGAATTTAAAAATAGGCTGCTACACTCAACAACATAATTCAACCAGTTCCAGTTGAGTATATTCTGATTCTTGCCTATCTTTCCAATATGACAATAAGTTACCCAGGTTTATTTATTTAAGCAGTCATATGTTTTTTCTGAATTTTGGATGAGTACTAAATTAAAGTAAGAAATCTAACCTTGTGAACAGAACTTGGAAATTACTATGATCAAGGTCTTTTAGCTTGAGGAATATTGAAAACCTGGAGATATAGTCAGGGTTTATATACATAAACTACTGGATATTGGAAATTTAAGTAATTAAAATTATTTTGCTAGTCACAGATTAAACCTTGGATTCATTGTCCTTTCATCATTAAATATTCCTATAGAAAGAACGTCATATATAAAACCTCCACAGTATAAGCATAATTATAAATACACTGAACCAGAAAATTAAAATAATTTGTTTAACTGATAATATAAAAAATATGTTAGTCCAGCATTTTGATAAGTAACGTGAAATTAATTTAAGATAGTCACTAATGCTTAAAGTATGTTTTTTACTTACATATTTTAGAACATACAATAATTCAATTTAATAAATAATTCTCTAACTTTCAGAGAATAAAAGTTTAATTTAAAATGACAAAAGAATAAAAAAATTGAAAAAATTATAACAAAAAGGGAAAAATAAAATTTTATTTGTTAAATACATTCTTTTATTAGTATAATCATAAAGTTACAAGACAAAAGGTAAATGATATATTTGCACAACACACACACACATACACACACCACTTACACACACAATATTCTCTTTAGTATTGCTTTTATCTTGTAAGAGTTTACATATTACTTATGTATCTTGCTTTGTTTTAATAAACCTGGAAAGTAATAGTTCTCTAATATTTTTCATTATAGAATCATTTATTTACCACCCTTTTTTCTACCTTACTCATAATGATGATCTTCAGTGATTTGAGTTTTTATTTCCTTGATTAGTTTCAGGTGTACAAACCAATGTAATAGACATTTACACCCCTCAAAGTGATAACCACCTGAATCTACTACCCATCTGACATCATATATAGCTGTTACAATTCCATTGACTCTATCCCCTATTCTGTACTTTACATCCATGACAATATATATATGTATATATATATATACACACACATATATATACACATATATGTATATATATTGAATTCATATACATATATATATTCATATATATATTGAATTCAATATATATATATTAATACATATAAATATATTCAATATATCTATATATCTATATATAGATATATTCAATTATAGTTAAAGTTCAACATTATTCTATTTCAGTTTCAGGTGTATAGCACAGTAGTCAGGCATCTATCTATACAATCTATGAAGTGATCCCCCTGATAAGTCCAGTACCAGACTGGCACGCTACATAGTCTTTACATTGTAGATTATATTCCCCAAAATGTATCTCATATCCCTGTGACTGTTTTGTGACTACTGATTTTCGCTTTCTAATCCCTTCACCTTCTCCCCCATACCCAACCCCCTTCCATCAAGCATCCATCAGTTTTTTTTTCCTATATCTCTGAATCTATTTATGTTTTGTTTGCTCATTTATTCTGTTCTTTAGATTCCACCTATAAATGAGATCATATGTTATTTGTCTTTCTCTCTCTCACTTGCTTCATGTAGTATAATATTCTTTAGGTCCATCCATATTGTTGCACATGCTAAGATTTCATTCTTTTTTAGCCAATTAATACTCCATTGTATAAATGTATCAGTTTCTTTACCAAATCATCTATCAATGGGCATTTTGGTTGCTTCCATGTCTTGGCTATTGTGAATAGTGCTGCAATAAACATAAGGATATATATATATATATATATATATATATATATATATATATATATATATATATACATACTTTTTGTTGTTGTTGAATTAGTGTTTTGGATTTCTTTGGATGGATACCCAGGAGTGGAATTGCTGGGTCATATAGTAGTTCAATTTTCAATTTTTTGAGGAACCTGCACACTGTTTTCCATAGTGGCTGCACCAATCTGCAATCCTACCAATAGTGCAGGAGGGTTCCCTTTTCTCCAGATCCTCGCCAGCACTTGTTGTTTGTTTTCATTGATGACAGCCATTCTGACAGGAGTGAGGTGGTATCTCATTGTGGTTTTTATTTGCATTTCTCTAGTGATTAGTGACATTGGGCATTTTTTCATATGTCTGTTAGCCATCTGTATGTCCTCATTAGAGAAATGTCTCTTCATGTGCTCTGCCCATCTTTTAATTGTTTTTTTTTGTTTTGTTTTGTTTTGTTTTTGTGGGGTTTTTGTTTGTTTCTTTCTTTTTTTGGTGTTGAGTTCTATGATTTTTTTTAACATAAATTTGGATATTAACTCCTTACCAGATGTATCATTGGCAAATATCTTCTCCCATTCAGTAGAATGTTTTTAGTTTTATCGATGGTTTCTTTTGCTGTGGAAAAACTTTTTAGTTTAATGCAATCCCCCACATTTATTTTTTCTTTTGCTTCCTGTGCCCAATGGGATATATCAGTAAAAATACTACTAAGGGTAATGTCTGTGAATTTACTTATTTTATATTCTTCTAGGAATTTTATGGTTCAGGTCTTATAGTTAAGTCTTTAATCCATTTTGAATATATTCTTGTATATGACATAAGAATGTGGTCCAGTTTCATTTTTTAACATGTATCTATCCAGTTTTCCCAGCACCATTTATTAAATAGATTGTCTTTACCGCAGTGTAAATTCTTGCTTCCATTGTCATAGGTTAAGTGACTTTATAGGCATGGATTTATGTCTGGGCTTTCTATTCTGTTCCATTGATCTATAGATCTGTTTTCATGCAAATGTCATGCTGTTTTGATTACTATAGACTTGTCATATAATTTGATGTCAGGTAGCATGATACCTCTCACTTTATTTTCATTTCTCAAGATTATGTGGCTTTTTGGGGTCTTTTACGAGTCCATATAATTTTAGGATTATTGTTCTAGTTCTGTGAAACATGTAATTGGTAATTTGATAGGGATTGCACTGAAACTATATATTGCTTTAGTGGTATGGACATTTTAATTATATCAATTCTTCCTATCCATGATCATGGCATTTATTTCCATTTATTTGTATCTTCTTTAATTTGTCTCTTCAACGTTTTATAATTTTCTGAGTACAGGTTTTTTTTAATTTCCTTGATTAAATTTATTCCTAAGTATTTTATTGTTTTTGAAGCAATTGTGAATGGGAGTGTTTTCTTCATTCCTCCTTCTGATAGTTTGTTATTGGTGCATACAAATGCAACTGATTTCTGAATATTAGTTTTATATCCTGCTACTTTACTAACTTCATTTACCAGTTTTTATTGTTTTTTGGTGGAATCTTTGGGTTTCTCTATATATCATATCAAGTCATCTGCAAATAATGAAAATTTTACTTCCTCCTTTCCAATTTGGATGCTTTTATTTCTTTTTCTGGTCTGGTTTCTGTGGCTAGAACTTCCAGTACAATATTCAATAAAAGTGGTGAAAGTGGGCAACCTTGCCTTATTCCTGACCTTAAGGGGAATGTTTTTAGCTTTTCCCCATTGCGTATGATGGTAGTTGTGGGTTTATCATATATGTCCTTTATTATGTTGAAATATGATCCCGCTATACCCACTTGATCAATAAATGTAGAAAAAGCATTTGACATAATCCAGCATCCATTTATGATAAAAACTCTTAGCAAACTGATTTGAGTTTTTTAAGTCCCTGAAATTACACAGGCTCTTCTTTGTTGCTTCATGATGGTGAAACTGATAGAAGTGGTTTTGAGGCAGGAAATAAGACATGTTCTTGGTGGCTATTTATGAGAATCTAGGAAGATTTCAATGTTCATTAAATGTTTTTAATAAACAGTGAGTGTGGTTGTATTTCTGTGAATACTTATGGACACTGAAATTTAAATTTCATATAATTTTCACTTTTCACAAAAAATATTCCATTTTTGACTTTTTCATCCATTTAAAAATGTGGAAAGATATATTTAGCTCAGGGGTTATACAAACAGGTAGCAGGTGGGACATGGCAGTCCATATTTGGTAATCCCTCATATACACTGGTTCCAATCTTATATTTGGAGCATCAGGGAATGCTATTTAATTTAAGAATTCCTTAAATAAGACATGATGGGTGAAGGGGAATTATAATTTCTAGAACAAAATAGGGACTTAAACAATTATTGACTAAAGGGGACTTAGCCACATGAAAGAGGTAGAGGAAATAGAAAATTATTGTTCTAGAATGAGAGATCAGATATTTAAAAACCAAAGCAAAAGTAACTATAAAGTATAGGAGAGATCAAAATGCATTTAGTGAAGCCAGCTTGAAGATGATGAAATGTGGAACAGGAAGTGAGAGACTCACTTCAAAGCTTTCAGCTGAGTTTCCCTCCTTTGCAAAAATGAATAATAATATTCTTCATTCATCATTCTTTAAGTAGCTAAATGAAATAATTGATAGGGAACTGCTACATGAGTAGAAAGCTTAAATTTTACTCTGTGTATTAGCTTAGTTTTCAAGACTGTGCCTAATAAATATTTTTACTTTATAAAATGTAATTATATGTCTTGATAATTAATTTTTCTAATCAATGCAGTTAAATTTAAAAAGTATTATTTTATCAAACTGACCAGTTTGATTTCACTATAAATTTATTTTATGTTTATGAATTTCTGGATGTTGTAGCTAATATTATAATAACCTAAGCAAAGCTGAGTTCAAACCTTGTGTTATTTATTTTGTTCTGTTTTGATTTTGATCAATAAGGGGAGACAGAGATTAAGCATAGTTTCTGTTGCACTAACTTTTACAAATTAATTTTATTTTCCATTAGTTTACTCAACAAATATTTACTAATGGCACAGTCTTATGCAGCAATTATCTTTACATTTTAACTTCAAAAGATAGGAACAACTTTTTAACAAAAGTTTCCCAGATTTTAACAAAAGTTTCCTTTTCTAAATGAGATTTACTTCATTAGATTTCAGGCATTGCTAATGGATTGAGTTAGGAGATATGCCCTATGTATTGTGATTGACATCGAAATTGTCTAACATTCCTTCTTGGCTTCATTCCACCAACGTATATGCGGCCTTTGGAATGTCATGGAATGAAGCTCCAGGTTACTCATTTGTGAAATGGCAACATAAAATTCCATAGACCTCACAGAAATTTGACATTAATAATTATTAAATTTTTTGGAAATGTTAGGTAATACAATTTTGCCCTGAGATTAGTGTTCCATGCCTCCCAGCAATATACAAATTATCCTTGTGATCTTAAATCACTACTAGAAACCGGTGGCTAAGTTTATGAGTCAGATAAGTAGATTTTATAACTTTCCTTGGTTTATTTTTTCCCTTATATAGTAAGAATAATAATTATTAAATGAAAGTCATTAGAAAGCAAATCAAAGTTCATAAAATTTTGAAACTTAACCAACATAATCAGCAACTCAACAAATATTGACTACACAGTAATTACAAAATTTTCTGCTAATTTATTTAAAAAAGAGGATATTTTTGTACTAAAGTAAATGATCTATGACTATCAAATTGTGTTTAACATAGTTGTCTTTTCATATAACAGGGGATTAGTTTCAGGACATCCTGCAGGAACCAAAATCCTCAGATGCTCAAGTCCCACATATAAACAAATCTATAACCTACGTATATTGTATACTTTAAATAATCTCTAGATTATAATAGCTAATACAATGTAAGTGCAATGTAAATAATTATTATACTGTACTGTTTAGGGAATGATGACAAGAAAAAGCCTGTACATGTTTAGTACAGATGTAACCATCATATGCCTAAGTACATAGTACATGTCAGCAACAACATAACATTTTTTTTCAAATATCTTTGACCATGTGTAGTTGACTCCATGGATGTGAAATCCAAGGATACAGAAATCCTACTGTATCACAAATAGCCAAGATAAACAGTCATATGATTGTGTTAAAACCATGTAAACTATACATAGTAGTATCTGTTTTAGTTTGTATCTGTTGTTAATTTTGATAAAGATTTTTAAAAGTAATATTTTAATATATTTTTCAATCATGAAGAGATACTCTTGCAGTAAAAAAGAATACATTTTGTCACATATCTTTAAAATATTAGAAAGCTTGAAAACATAATACAAAATAAACAAAGGCTGTGCGAAGAAATGATGGGAATGAAGGAGCAGGAAAAAAGAAAAGGGAGGTAAATTTATTGACTGTCAAGTGTATGCCAAGTGTTGACTTATGTTACCTCATTTAATACATATCACTGCTGAATATAATTTTACCAACAATAAAATTGAGCTGATATTATTAATTATTGAACTCAAGATCATTCAGCTGACAATTTTAAGAAAAAGAATGTCAACACAAGACTAAATAGCTCAAAGCCAACATATAGAATTTTCCACATATCACAGTACCTTCTCTAAGTAAGAAGTGGAAATTCCTTATCTTCCTGTCCTGTGCACTGAATCATTTTACTACTATCTATTTACTAGAATTTTTTAAAAATATGGTTTCTGTAATCTAAGAGAAATTTCATAAAAGTCTTGGGATGTAATCAAGTTTTCTTTTAACCCTTGAGTATAAAAGATCAGGTAGAGAAGGGTTAACAAAGGAGTCCCATGGAGAAGTCTGCATGGGAAAAATGGGTTGAAGTAATATCAACAGTGCATTTAAGGAAATTAAATATTTGGGAGAAAGTGAAATTCCCACACAAGATGACATAAAGGAAATGAAAGTGACCACTTAGGAAGTGTAAGACAAATAGAATGATCAGTTTTAGAGACGTGGGCCAGGCAGAGAGCTTCAGATGAGTTCCTATAAGCACTTCACTTTGAGTAGTTAGGCAGTCAATAATTACTGCTTAGCAGTTAAAAGTAAAACACTATGGCCCTATCAAAATTCAATCATGAGTACATTGACAACATGTTGAGAGTATAAGAAAGAGATGTCCAATATCCTCATGTCTTTTTCACCACATATTAGTAAGAGGTGTTAACTAAGAAGAAAAAGATGAATGAAATAAAGCTTGAGGATATTTATGCTGTACAAACAGTATTTCTATGACTCAAGTGCAGAAGCTTCCTGGGAACAAAAACAGGATTCTGTTGTCAACTCAGTAGAGAAAATAACTGTACTAAGAGCAATTTTTTTTCTACTTCTGGAGGAACAAAGTTGAATTCTCTTGTGAAATCCTTGGCAGGTAATGACTTCATTCATTCAGATCAGGAGGCATTTGGAAATGGCTTGGGAGCTCTAACTAGGCTTCATGCCACCACTCTTAAACTTCTCCAAATCTTACACAGGCTGCTAGGGAAAGAGCTTCTTACCTTATGAAGTTCTTTTTAAACCTCATCTTTCTCATAAGTCTTACTTTAGCATAAAATAACACCACCGTACAAACAAATTATCATCTGGATTTTGCTTGCCTACTCAGTCTTAGCTTCTACTTATCTATTTTTTTTTAATATCTAAAAATTTTATATCCACAAAACTGTATGCAACTTTTTCAATGGTCTATGCCATTCACTGTCTTATCTTTGTAAGCCATTCTAAATTCAGACCAGATGATTCAACGTTGGTAAACTCTCTTATGTTGTTTTTCTTTCTAAAATATTTTATTCCACTATCTTCCTTCAAAGTTCATAGATTTTCTTCAGGTTAATCATCGGAAAACTCTTTCACAGAGAAACAGTTCATTGACTATTATCTTTAAGTTCAACTTCAGTTTCAATGAATTGAATTTAAACAAAAGCTTGCACTAACTATTCACACATTGCTCTAGCTTCCAAGGATATGTAGAAGAAAGCTGCAATTCCTACCCCCAAACACCGAATACTTAATTAGGGGAAATTTAATGAAATAAACAATTACAATTATATATATTATATGTTATAGTATGACTGCCTAGTTAGCATGATAAAACCAGGAGGGCCATTAAATGCTCTGATAATTTAGGGGAGACTCTTTGGAGGAGGGAACATCTAAGCTGATGGATGAAGAAGAAACAGTAGTCAAGCAAATTAAGGACGAGAAGGCATTGGGGAGGGGAAGCACACAGGGGTGAACATGTAAAAGGCAAAAGGTGAGAGATGATAATTTAGGGGTGCAGGGGCAAAATTGCAAGACTTAATATGTCATATTAAGGATTTCCTACTTAATTTTGAGGATAATGTGAAACATATGAAAATATGTTAAGCAAAGCAGTATATGTAATCAGATGTGTATTTTAAATGATCATCATGAATAATTGAATATAATTATTCAGAAGAGCCAGTGAATAAACACAGACCACTTTAAAAGGTCTTGTAGTAATTTAGGTGTAGAAGATAATGGCCTCTACTGCATTGCAGGATGAAGACAGAGAATAGTAAACAGGTTTTGGTGGTAAAATTTGTTAACCCTAACGATTATTATATGTGAGCAATGAAGAAATGAGAAAATAAAATTACATATGTGTCAGGCTTAAGCAAACCTCTAAAAAGTTGAAAAAAAGAAGGGCTTTTATGTGATGTAGGGGCAAGTTCATTCATATAGCATGCACTGTTTTTCTGATATGATCCTGATATTCTTATCGAATTCTTCCTTAACAAAATATAAGTGAAAAACTTAACCAGAATGCCCATGTCCTGATAAAGTGTAGATGGTTTTCCAGTCTGGTGGAGAAAAAACAAAAAACAAAAAACTGCCGCATGGAGCCTGGTGGAGTAATCTATGCCTAACCCAGATAATCTTGGGGTGAGGCTGAATGTGATAATATGATAGGATTACTGAGAGATTGTTCTTGGGGAAAAGAGCATACATAAATATCTGAAAGGCTAGTGAAGCAAACTAACAGGAATTACTAATTGCTCCCCACATTCCATTGACCCCCTGTTTTTATGTGCCAGATTTTATGTGCACATGCTAACATCCTGCTAAAGATAGTATTTCCCAGTCCTCACATAGTTCAGTGAAGCCAAGTAACTAACTTTGGCAATGGAATATAATGGTAATGATGTAGGTTATTTCTGATTCATCTTACAGATAAAGTGACTTGCTTTTGCCTACATTTTCCCTTCATACTGTCTGGGAAATGGTGATAATTAGAACAAATTTGGGAATTTGATTTTGGGGATGGCAGCCCCAACATCATCCTCCCAAAGCTAAGAATCTCGTTCTGGAATTTTATATGAGTGAAAATAAACTTATATTTCAGGTACTATATTTGGTGATCTATTTGTGAGAGAGAGCAGCTTAGCCTATAGCCTACTTAATGCACTTGAAAAAGTAAATCTTTTTTACTATGCGTGTCTGGATTTCTAAATTACGTAAAACATACGTGATACAGAAATCTATTGTTCTATCTAAATATCTACATATATACTAAAAACATAAATCAATGTGGGTAATGCACATATTACATAAATCTATCTAACAATACATAGTGTATAAGAATCACTATCCATGTGACAGGTATTTCCATGTATGCACATTAGCTAAGACAGTAAAGCAATATAATGAATCAAGATACATTTTTTTTTCTTTTTGGTTATATTCAATAAAATGTTTTAGGATTATATCTCTAGTCATATGACCTGAATTTTGTTCATTTTCTAACATTTTTCTTTACCCATAAATTAAAATGAGAGTTCCATTAAGTCAAAAATTCTGTAACTGTAATTCACAAAACTTTGGTTAAATGATGAATTAATAACTATCACATACTTAAATAGTATTTATCTAACTCTTATTTCTTTCAAATAGTGAAAGAACATACCAGTGAGTTTTCATTATATTGGCGTACAATTTTAGTTGCCATGGACAAGATAATTTCTTAAAATATGTTATATTGCAAATGTAGTAACTGTTAACATTGAAAGCATAAAATTCTATTTGTAACATCCTTCTTATAAACATTCATGGTTAGGAATAAATAAATATAATTTAATGACATTTTAATATTAAATCAATAGGTTTCAAGATGCATGTCTCAATGATTTGTAAAGTATTTATTCACAGCATCGTATAGACCTGCAAGTTTCTACTTCCTTCAAATAGAGACAATATACTTGTATTTTCTAATTTTAAATGTGAAAAACCTTAGGATTTCAGTGTTCAATATGTAGAGATGCAACGGAATTCTTTTTTTTTTTTTTTTTTTTTTTTTTTTTTTAACGGAATTCTTTATAGGTTGTAAAGGCATAGTCTCCTTCTACATAATGGTGGTGGTGGAGGTAGGCCTAAAAAACGTGCATTTGGGTTGCAACTAAGGATCCTATTATTTGATTAAATTTTTACTCCTTGTGTATTTACCTTTATGTGTATGCTTTATAATGTGAGTTTTTTTCAGTAAACAATTTATCTTTTTATTATTTTAAATATAAGTGTTAATGACGTTGAGATGTAAAGTGTGAGATTGAAGCCTTTTGTAACTCTCATAGTCTATACACACACACACATATATATATATACACAGAGCACCCAACTTTTGAAGACTAGATCAGTCAATTTATTTAAATATCAGGTAAAATAGAAGCTCCTGCTTTCCATCAAACTTTCATAGTGAAAGTTGAACTTTAGTTATGGTACATTTATGCATTTCAATATCACTTCTCCTTGATTTTTCAATGTATTACTCAACTTTCATTTTTACATATTGTGGTTAAATTCATGATAGAATAATACACTATTTTTTATTAAATATTGCCACTGACACATTTTAAAATAAGGTGCCTATCACCATGCAAGGGCTAGCCTCAAAGAGAACAAATGTAAACTTCTTTCCTTTTTTGAATAAAATTTGTATTCAGAAGGAAAACCCAACACAATTTGAACATTCAGGGCAGGTCTCATACAGATTTTCTATTAACCTAGCTAGGTCTCTTGAGGTTTATATACATCATGACGAAGTGAACGAACCAGCTATTGCTGTTACCTCAACCACAAAGAAATAAAAACTGTTGAATATTTTTTCTTTTCTTTTTTTCTTACCTTTAAAGGTACCTTTCATTTTACTTTATTGCTTAGTAGTTTATGTGGCACTGACTGAAAAACCATTCAAAAATAAACCTAAAAGTGTGAAAATTAAAAAGAACCAAATTTTAAGAATTGAATTCTTCCAGTGCTACAATTAATATTACAATTAGAAAATATAAATCTTTGTTCATATTTAGAAGTATAAGTGGTATGTTTACAGAGATTTTCACATAAAAAAAAAATTATAAAATCAAAGACTAAGAGGTTTGTGCCAAATGTGGGAAGGTTAGAATAGAGAGGACAGTGTAAAGTTTATAGGTGAAGTGATGAGAAGAGTGTCTTAATGAGCAATCCCTCCAACTCTTCGTAGAGATAGGCTAGGTATGTGAAATTATACTTTTGGAAACACTGCATATAACTTCAATATATTTCAACTTTATCTGAAATGACTTGCATTTCTACAAACATGATAAGGAATGATTGTCATTCTTCTGGAAAAAATATTTTGATAGAGTTATAAAGACATAGATTTTTATGATTCTGTTTATTTTTTTTTAAATGCATGGTTGTAATATTGTCCTAAATCTAAATAAAACTATGTTCTGAGTGATTTTTTTCATAGTAGGGATATGTTTATCCATGTTAATTTTGAAAGTGTACTTGGCTCAGGAGAACTGAGAGCACTCGGAAGCATTTGGTCATCGTCCCCTGACAATGGGAAAGATGGTTCTTATGGACCATGACAAGAAATTTCCAAGTGGAGTTTGCCTTATGTATGATCATAGTGATGCAGTATTTTAAATATTACCAAGATTTAGTGTAGCTGCATGGTAGGATGATGTATTTTTTTAATTAATACACTTGATTTTAATAAACATTTTTAAGTATACAGCAAAATAGAGTGGAAAGTACAGAGAGTTCCCAGGTAGTCCCTGTCTCCCGACCTTTCAATATGCCCCACTATCAACATAACATGCCACATGGTACATTTATAATAATTCAACTAAGATTGAAAGATTATTGTCAATCAAAGTCCATAGTTTGCTCTAGGGTTCAGTTTCAGTGTTGTATATGTATGTGTTTAGACATGTATAATGGCATATACCCACCATTGTAGTCTCATACAGAATAGTTTCCCTGCCCTAAAAATCCTCTATGCTCTGTCTATTCACCTCTCCCTTCTCCATAACCACAGGCCATCTCTGATCATTTTACTCTCTCAGTAGTTTTTCCTTTTCAAAATGTCATATAGTTTGAGTTGTATAGGGTGTATCCTTTTCAGATTGGTTTCTTTCATTTAATAATATGCATTTAAGTTTCTTCCATGTATTTGCGTGGTTTGCTAGCTCATTTATTGTTAGCTCTGAAAAATAATCCTTTTTCTGGATGCAACCTTTTTTTCTTTATTCTTCTTTTTTTTTTTTTTTTTTTTTTTTTAATCCATTCACCTACTAAAGGTCATCTTGGTGCTTCCAAGATTCGGCAATTACAGATAAAGTTGCTATAAACTTTCATGTGTAGGCTTTTTTGTGGACC
The DNA here is from genome assembly GCF_057876585.1 of Rhinolophus sinicus. NCBI lineage: Eukaryota > Metazoa > Chordata > Mammalia > Chiroptera > Rhinolophidae > Rhinolophus > Rhinolophus sinicus. The sequence continues at coordinate 161,599,820 of NC_142516.1, forward strand.
TTAGTTTTAAATTCATTTGGATAAATACCAAGGAGTGCAACTGCAAGATCATGTGGTAGGGTATGTATAATTTTGTAATATGTTGCCAAATTGTCTTCCAAAGAAACTGCACCATGTTACATTCCCACCAGCAACGAATGAGAATTCTTGTTGATCTGTATCCTGGTCAGCATCTGATGTCAGTGTTCCAGATGTGGGCCATTCTAATAGATGTGCAGTGGTATCTTATTGTTAATTCTCATTGTTTAATTCTCTATGGACATATGATGTTGAATATATTTTCATATGAGATGTATATGTATATATTTGGTGAGGTATCTGTTCAGATCATTTGCTTGCTTTTTGAATTTGTTTGTTTTCTTATGGTTGAGTTTTAAAAGATATTTGTATATTTTGGATAACAGTCCTTTATCAGATGTGTCTTTTGCAAATAGTTTCTCCCAATCTGTGGCTTATCTTCCTATTTTCTTGGCATTGTCTTCTGCAGAGCAGAGGTTTTTAATTTAAATCAAGTCCAGGTTATCAATTAATTCTTTCAGGGATAGTGACTTGCTTTTGTTATGGTATCTAAAACTAATCACCATACCCAAGGTCAATTAGATTTTTTCCTAAATGTTATCTTCCAAAAATTTTATAGTTTTGTCATTTACATTTAGGTTCATGATCCATTTTGAGTTAATTTTTGTAAGTTCTGGGTCAGATTTATTGTCTGTGGAGATCCAGTTTTTCAATTTGTTGAGAAGACTATCTTCCCCCATTTTACTGTCTTTGTTCCTTTATTAAAGATCCATCAGTTGACTGTATTTCTTGTGGGCCTTTAGCAATGTGGTGGCAAGGTGTGGGGAAACGGGAAGTGTTCTCTAGTCCCATTATTAGTCTCAGTCATCTGGTGAGCCTGTGCCCCTGAACTGTGGTCTTTACCAGTGCATTTCAGATTTCCCCCCTTACGTGGGACATGATGGCTAAAAGCAGCTGGATAGGGAATTTCTCTTCCCATAGGTAGGCCTTTGCCTAAAGCCGGAGGTTTTCTGTTTTTGTTTCTTTCCTGTTTGATATTCACTGTGAGTATTTGGTAAGGCTCTTGGAAGTAAAACTCTAAAAAAGGATGCAGACACACACCCCTCCCCACCTCTTAACGAGGTCCCCTGTAGCTTTTATCGCTCAGGCTTGACAACACTGAGACTCCAGCAATTTGCCAATTACAGTTCAGGTTTTCCTACCCCTGCACTGGTTCCCATAGAGGTTTCTGCTTGTGGTTTTTGGCTCTGGTAAGTTGTGATTCTCTGTATTCACCTGTGTCTCCAATTTGGGAGGCAGTGGTTTGCCTGGTGACTTCGTTTCTCTGCCAGATCTAACACTAGTTGTTGCTTTTTCAGTTTGTTTAGCTTTTGCTTGTTGCTAGGATAAAGTGGCAACTTCTAAGCTCTATATTCCAGGCTGCAGACCTGGTTTGTGTTTTACAAAAAGCGTATCTTAGATTGTAGTGAAATTACATTACAAAATATCTTTCTCTACCTACACCCTCAAACATTAGCCATGAATTCACATAGCAAAACATACTACTGGGTTATTGTTGTTTGTTAATCCTCTCCAGCCTTTTAAAATAATTTTAGGATGTGATAATTTAAATATTATTATATAATTTTATCCACAGTAATAAACAGCCTTTATATTAAATTTTAGAAATATTATGCAATCACTTTATCAAGTCTTCTCATTATATAATTCTTTATCATTAAGTAAGAATATTTTATTACTTTACTTCAATAGTTATAAATGATATATTTGGTGTTATTTTTGTCAGTGTCTTTCATTTATTCTATTTTTGTGATTTTTTTGGGGGGTTACCATCATATTCTTTTCATTGCTATATGCTCAGTTATGTTTACATCTGTCTCGATTAATTTGGAATGCATATAATCATTTATAAAATCATCTGCAAATATATTTTAGTACACACACACACACACACACACAACTTCTTTTTAGTTGAAGAACTACAGATAGCAACCAATGGCAGGAAGTAGGGTTATTTTGAGCAAGGCTGAAAGGTCCCTGAAGAGCAATGATGGAAACATGATGAAAGCCTCAGTCCACTGGGTGTCTAGGAGGTCTTCTCTGAATTGGGCTGCTGGTCAGCTATGAGAAGTTGATGGTACGCTCTTTTTAAAGTCTCTCCTGATTCTTAAATGCAGGTTCTGTCCTTCCACTGGAGAGCTGGCCCTGTTGTGTCAAGGACACTGCCAGAATATCATCATTTTTTTGTAACCTTTCAATATCTTTAAAGCACTGAAAATAGCCATGAACTTTAGCAGCTAGAATATGCTAGCAGTATCCCTGGTGAAATGGTTTCCATCACTCTTGCGATTTCCCTGCAAAACTGGGACATTTGTGGAGAGGGAGATCGGAATGGCCCTCTGCCGCTAATGTTTAAGTTTACAGGTCATTCTTCAGTATCTTATTTCATAACTAGCACAAGGTTATAAAAATTAATAGTCTGTTACTTGTTGTTAATACTAGTGTAAAGATTTCTTCCCCCCGCCCTTTTTTTTTTTTTTGGTTGTACATTTGACAAATTAAAGGCTTAACTCAATTCTAACAAAACATGTCAACAAAATTTCCATGGAAGACTGAAAAACTAAGTTTAGCCAAGAGAATATTACAAAATAATTATTTCAGCACTTGTATTTGTGTTTGCCCTACAATGCCCCAGAACATTGTTTACAGAACTATTTGAGGCACTACATTTTAGTGATTGTCATTAATCCTATTCCATGACTCAATTTCATAAATGCTGGATTTTTATTCACCTGTAAACAAAACCAATACTTATTTTCTTCATAAAAGAAATTGCTGTAATATAACTTGTGACATCAAATGTGTTAGGATGTTTTTTTGTTTCTTGTACCTTTTTTCCCCATAAGTAATGGCTTAGAATATGTGAGAATGATTGGGTCCAGCATTTACCAATTGAGATTCTCTTTGGCAAGCCGCAGGATGCTTCATTAAGAATGATTTAAGCAGGTAAGACAGAAAAATGTCCTTTAACCATCAAGGTAAATGGAAGTAGGCAATCCAGTACACCATCATAAAGGACATTAGATCTATTGATTTCCATAGTCTGTTTGCTTTACATTGGCCTTTCATCTTCATGATTTAAACATAGCTGCAATACCTCAGGGAATCTCATGTAAATTCCAGGCAACGATAAGAGTGCAGAAGCAGGGTGAAAAGTCAGGTATAGAAAGGTGCATGTGCTATGATTCTGCACTCTTCAAAAAATTTTTTTCTGAATTTTGAATTCTGGGCTAACTAAAAGCCCCCCTGCTGCCCTAGCAACAAGAACAAGTTGGATGATCTACAAAACTATTACTGGCATGACTTCTCCTGATGTTCATATGTTTTAATGTATTTAACAATAAGATTTTATTAAGTGGGTGAATGAATAAATTATCTAATTTAGAAATATAGAAGATTGTTATAATAAGTTTCCATGGTAGACATGTACATGGGTGGACGTGTCTTATTATTTCAAAAATATTGTACAAGTTAACAGTGCCGTCATTTTCTTTTTTCTTTTTTTTTTCTTTTTGACTTATTTTAAGTTAAATTTATCAGAGTGACATTGATTTATAACATTGTATAAGTTTCAAATGTACCATTCTACAATACATTATTCGTATATTTGCATTGTGTGCTTAACCGCCCATATTCTAGTCTCCCTCTGTCACTGTATATTTGACCCCCTTTACCCTCTTCATCCTCTCACCCCCTTGCCCCTCTGGTAACCACCATTCTGTTGTCTGTGTCTGAGTTTGTTTTTCTGTTTGTTTTGCTTGTTCGTTTATTGCTTTATGTTTTATATTCCATGTATGAGTGAAATCATATGGTTTTGTCCTTTTCCTTCTCACTTCTATTTACAGTGCAACATGGTGAGTTTCTCATTTACATTAGATGTATTAAAGTATGTGACTCCATCAAATCATATATCAAAATATTTAATGACTTAAAAGTAGTAGGCTCGTTGTTGCTCTTGAATGAAATGATAATTTTCTAGATTAATAAATGGTGACAAGGAGAAATACTGAGACGAGAGAGATAGTGTCACTACTAAACACGTGTTCTGGACATCCTGTTTTTTCCCTACCACTTTTTAATTACAGTTTACTTTTGAACAACACAGGCTTGAACTGCATGGCTCCACTTATGCATGGATTTTTTTTTTTCCAGTAAATATATGGTTGTCCCTCCGTGTCTCCAGTTTCACATTCAGGGTTCAACTAACCTTGGATAGAAAACAGTAATCTAAATACATGTTTAGGACTCTGCGAATGCAGAGGGCTGGCTGCATGCATTTTTTATACACCATTTCATATGAGGGACTTGAGCATCCACAGATTTTGGTTTCCGTGGGGACTTCTGGAACCAGTTCCCCATGGATACTGAGGGATGACTGTAGTTGTTTTGGAGCAGTCAAAAGTTATACATGGATTTTTGACTCCCATGTTGTTCAAAGATTCATTGCATGTAGGGTTTGGTAAGTTGTTTACATACTTTGAAGTTTAGTTTTCTCATTCAAACCAAACTTTTTATATTACTGAGGAATTAATAAATTCACTCATTCATTTAAAATATTATTGAGCATCACCTATATGTCATTTAACGTTAAAATATCAGGCAGGTGTCAATGAAATACCTAGAATATAGACATTGAATAAATATTAGTTTTAAAGTAACAACTCCATCTGACTTCATTTATAGAAAAAAAATAACCTAGTTTATTTAATTTCAATTTGAAGTAACATATTCATTTTTTAAAACCTATATAACTGTGCTTCTTGGAATTTTGTGAGATTGATTGAAGTACAAATCATAATTTATTTTACGAGCTGAAATCTCTAAGTACCTACATGTATATTCAGTAGTAAGTTGTAAAATTTTTGATTAGATATTTAAAAAGAAAAATATAGAATATGTAATGTAGGTAGTATAAAAAGCATTCAACTTCTGTAATGCACTGCAGAGCCCAAATGTAATTGCCTTATTGACATCATGATAAATTTAGTTTAGAGAGTTCTAATAAACATCTGTTGCCTCCACTCACAAATGTGTTCAACCATTCATGCTTCAAATGCCCATCATATTTTTAAGTGAGAATAATTTATAACCCAATTATAGTTTGTGTTTTAGTCTGCTTGAATGTGGTGCTGAAAGAAAAGTTTCTTAATAAACTATAGTTTGTGGGAAAATAATTTAAATGTGACAAGAAAAATTTTAATAAGAAGAACATTTAGGTTGATAATGGCCAAATGATCTCCCATGATTCTTGCAATCTACAAACCTCTAATGGCATGAACTTAAAGTAATGTTTCTGATTTATATATCCACTACAATAAACAGATATGAAATTCACCAAGACATATCAACATTTTTTGGGAGGGAGGAAAAAAAAAGAAGTTGGAAAAGGGGTAACTGCTGGATGAAGGAAGGAGAAAGCTGCTAATTAGTACTTTCACAGAGGGAGTTATTGCCAAAAGAGGACTCATTCTTTCCAGCATATTGAGAGATGAAGGCTACTGACATGCTACGTGGGAAGAGGCTAGGAATTAGATGCAGGACTGAAAGACAGTCATTACTTTAAATATCCCTAGAGAGGAGTTAACCCCACTCCCAACCCCATTGTCCATGTAAAAGCTCTGCAGTCAGTCACATAGAAATAAAAGCTTGTATCTCTGAAGAAACTGCAAGACCCTGAGCAAATTTTCCAATGTGCTTTCCAATTTTACATGTACCCAAACACACTTTTATTTAGGTATTTTTCCAGAGTAAAGCCCCACTCCTACATGATGAATGGAAAGTAAAGCCTGTCAGTTCAAAAGCTCCATTAATAGGCACAGAACACTGAAAACACCTTCTCATTGTTGTTGTTGGTAAGTCCTTTACAATTAATTGAAAACCAATAACTACATGTACAACCTGATAGATATTGCAGTAAGGTAATGGAAAAATTGATACAAAATGAAACTGATATAATTCTATGAATAAAATGATTAAAAGTGCGTACGTAAACGCACAAGTCTACTGTTGTCCTGAAAAGAATCAAGATTATAGTACAACCATGAAAGAACATCTACTCAATATATAAAAAGTAACATATGGAAAAACCGTTAAAACAAAAGTACTGTTCATTTTAAAAATGTATTATAATGAATTAATATGTCTGATACAAGGGCAAAGAACAAGTGGAATAGAAAAGATACATAAAATCCTAAAGTAAAGAGTAAGAAAAATGTCCAAAATGGGGGAGGGGGAGGATACACAGGAGGGGAAAGTGTCCATCATTTTAAGACATGGGTTTTCACATTGATAGAGCTTGTCAAGTAATAGCCATCAAAAGACAATGACACCCAGACCTAGACAAATCATCATGAAGGTTCAGACATGAAGGATAAAAGAAAATTTTAAATTCTCTAAAGAGGACAAAAAGAATATCTTAATGGTATCAAATGGCTCTTGAGCAACACAAGGTAATAAAATATTATGTGTTCACTTCAAGTTTCTAAGAAAAAAATGTTAAAGAACAGAGTTTGAGAGCTTCTGTCTTATGTCAATATTTCATATAATACTATTTTAAATGAAAAGTTTGCTAATGGCAAAAAGGGGACACATAAATAAATTGGATATAATAGAGGGTCCAGAAGTAGATTCTCATATATATCATGGATTTATTTTCAACAAACTGTAAAATGAATTCAATAGAGAAAGGAAACTCTCTCTAACTAATATGCTGTTAGTTTAATTGAAAACTCAAATGGAAAAAATACCAACTTTTATGTGACACTATGATCAAAACTCAAAATGGATCATAGACATAATTATCAAACTACAAATATAAAGCCTCTAAAAGAAAAGATGGGAGTGTAATACAATATTTGTAAACATCAAAGAGGCAAATATTTCTTAAATATTATATAAAAACACAAACCATGGAAAAAATGATAAAGTATACTATATGAGGTTGTAGACTTTTCATCTTCAAAAGATACCACTAAATAAAAAAGAAAAAGCAAGCCACAGAGTAGGATAAAATATTTACAACACATGTAATTGACAAAGGAATTCTATCTACAATATATACATGTGTCTTAAAACTCAATAGTAAAAAGACAAATAGTTTAATTATAATATAGGCCAAAAATTTTCTTTCACAAAGAAAGGAATGTTCAACAAGCATATGAAAATATGCTCAAGATCATTAACCATCAGGCAAATGCAAGTTGAAAAGAAAACCACAATGAGATATCACTAAACACTATACATTGGCTAGAATTAAAAATAAAAGAGTGACTGTACCAAGTGATGATCGAAATGTTGGGGAACTGGAACTCTTATATACTATTCATATAACTCAGATATTTTAATTCTACAAATTACTTTTTTGAAATGACAAATATTCTCCTACCATATGACTCAGCCATTCTACTCAGAGGAATTTATCAGAGAGAAATGTAAACTTATGACTACTTAAGTGCTTTTACTCCAAAGTTCATAGCACATTAATTATTGTAACACCTGATGAGGTCATGGGGCAAAATATCCATCAAAAAGTAAATGATATAGAAATAGTGATATGTTCATATAATAGAATATTACTCAGCAATACAAACATATTTTCAAAATATGAAAATATTTCAAAAATATTATGCTAAATAAAAGAAACCAGCTTATGGCTCCGCCCCACACACAAAAAAAACACACACAAAAAAAAAACGCTGAATGATTCTGGTTATATAATATCCTAGAAGAGCAAGTTAATCTATACTGAAATGAAGTAGATCAGTAGTTCCTTAGAGACAGGTAGAGGGAGGCATAGATTAAAAGGGGGGAAGAGAAAAATTGGAAAGAATGGAAATATTTATTATCTTGTTTGTGGGGATGATTTCATGGCTATAAATATGTGTCTAAAATGATCAAATGGTACTCTTTTAGTACATGCAGTTTATTTTTCATCAATTATATACTTTAACAAAGTTGTATAAAAAGATAGTATGTATGTGCTGAACTTACTTTTGTTAAAAAATGAAATTTAATTCTCTATAATCAACTGAAAAGATGCTCACCTAAAGTTAATAATGTTGATTTTTGATTTTGAAATTGTGTGTAATTTTTGATATCATAGTTTTGTTTTATATAGTTTTACTTTCATAATGATTGTATTTAGTTTGTATTTCTAAAGTATGAAGTTTAAGAAACATTTTTACAAAAGTCTTCATAATCAGAGATAAAGAAAGTGTAGAAATTATTCCTTACATAAATCAAGAAGCTCATATAATGCAAAAACAAAAACAACCTTGAATTACTTAAGTGGTTTTAATCTTGTGTTTAAGCACTAAACATGGTACTTATTTATTATAGGCATTCATAGATGTAATGAACATACATTTATTTTTATAGTACATTAATGCTATTTAGAGTATTAAAAGATGAGATGAAAGAATTAAACTAAAATATACCTAGCTATTTTTATATGTTGGTGTTATATGTTTTATGTAATGTGGTTTAATCCCCAGGATAAATATGTGTTTGCACTTCAGGGTTAAATTTTGCACATCTAATAAAGAACAAAATATAGCAAACTCCAGTTTTCATGCCATTTACATTTTATAGAAAACTAGTAGGATAACTCGCATTATTCCCATTTGACCCACTAGGAAACTGTATTTCACAATTGGTTAGGAATTTTTGTAACCAGATGTCAGCAGAGGTATTCCCTTTTGAGCATGAAATGGAATTTCCTGCAATCTTATGCCATGTTCAATAAGAAAGAAGCAAGCCTAGTGTTTTAAAATTTGCATCTGGCTATGAGCTGCTTCTTTTGCATTAGGCAGTGAACTTCTCACACCACCAGCATTTGATTTCTGTACAGATGGCAGAATATAATGTGCTCAAATAACACTGATATGGTCATCAGCCCTTTTCCATAATTTCCGTAAACGAACAAATAAAGCAACAATACAACAACAAAATCCAAATAAATGCAAATAACTAAAATTGAATAATAAAAAAAATTACAGCTAAATAAAATTAAACTGTCTGACAATGTGAGCTCTTTCCTCTTCTCTACTTTCACTACGTTTCTGCTTTTTTCCAGCCTTCACATCCATGGGCAGGTCTGATGCAGGATGTTTTAACTATTCGCTGTATCCTGCCAAGCCATATCTCCATGTCCTATACCTGCATCAGAGGCAGGTATGTTGTTGTTTTATTAAATTTATTGGTTAGTAAAATTATATAGGCTTCAAGTGTACATTTCTATAATACATAATCTATATATTGCATTGTGTGCTCACCAGGCAAAGTCAAATCTCCTTCTGTCACCATAAATTCGACCCTTTTCCCCCTTTCTACCTTCTCCCTCTTCCCTTTCCCTCTGGTAACCACTGTACCGTTGTCTGTATCTATGAATTTTGTTTTTTCATTTTCTTTGTCTTGTTTGTTTGTTGCTTTCAATTTTATATCCCACATATGAGTGAAATCATATCGTTCTTCACTTTTTCCATCTCGCTTATTTCACTTAGCATGATACTCTCAAGGTCCATCCATGTTGTAGCAAACAACAGCATTTCATCTTTTCTTATGGCCAAGTAATATTTCATTGTATATATGTACCACATATTCTTTATCCAATCATCTATCAAATGATACTGGTTATTTCCATATCTTCGCCATTGTGAATAATGCTGCAATGAACATAGAGGTAGATACAGGGGGTGACAAACATATGTATACAAGTGGACACTTTGGTCAACGTTGCTCAAGCAGTAGTTTGCTATAATCAGAAGTGTCTGCACACTTTGAGCACCTCTTGTAATTGCAGAAGTCAAACGTGACTTGTATTCATCTTTTGTTATCGATATATATTTTTTCCTTTCTTCAAATATGTATCCATTTTTTGGCACCTTCTGTATATCTTTATGTATTAGTGTTTTCAAATTTGGAGGTTAGATACTCAGAAGAAGGATTGCTGGATCATATGGTAATTCTATTTGTAATTTTTTGAGGAACCTCCACACTGCCTTCCATAATGGCTGCACCAGTCTGCATTCCCACCAACAGTGTATGAGGGTTCCTTTTTCTCCACAGCCTCTCCAACACTTGTTGTCACTTCTCTTGTTGATAATAGCCATTCTAACAGGTGTGAGGTGATATCTCACTGTGGTTTTGATTTGTATCTTCCTCATAGTTAGTTAAGTTGAGCATTTTTTTCATATATCTGTTGGCCATTTGTATGTCTTCTTGGGAATTATTTTCATAAGCAGCCTTTTATCCAAATCATAAGTTGCCAAGAAAACATATACTTGCATAAAATCAAATATCTAGTAAATGGTGAAACCAATATTCACATGCCACCGAAGAGCATCAGCTTTTCAGTATATTGCTGCCTCAAACATATTAATGATAGCAATGAATCGTGGAGTAGATCATAGGGGAATGTCCTTTTTAGAGCATAGCTATGTGGTGGGAACAGTGCAGCACATAAGTATTCTACCTATGAAAATAATTAAAATTTATTGATTGATTACTGTTGGCCAGGCAATATGATAAAAGATGTATTCATTGTTTCCTGACCTCTGCAAAATATCCTTAAGAAAATGTGCATTTTGTTATCCTCAAATATCAGAGGACAAAGGATTGGCCCACCAAGATAGATCTGACAAATTGTGGTGGTAATATCTCAATCAAGTCTGTCTGATTCCAGAGTTTGGTGTGTTAACTAGCCATTCTACATTTGGCACATCACATAAAATATACACCAGTATTAGAGATTTTGCAGAGGCAGATAACAGGGTGTTGAGACATCAAATAACATTGCCAGAGTGACAAAACCGGTAACGATGAAATTTCTAAACATAACCTTTTTATGCGATTTCAAACACTTGCCCATTCCACCACACCATGTCAATGCCATTTCAGATTTTAGCAACCAGGGTTCATCACATCTACAAGTGCTAGTTAGATTTAGTCAGCCTCTTTCTCTGGATGAGGACATTGTACGGTGAAGCCCCAAACCCCAGTGATCTGTAAATGACATGAATTTAGGCTTGTAACGCAGCCCAAGTCTGCTATTTTTAAAAGTGTCTTCTTTTAACTTGAAATATGAACTATCAAATATTATATTAAGTTTAAAAATAATGATCTTTTAGTGTCACACAGCGGCATTACTTGATGAACCTAATTTTAGAATAAAGGAATTCCTTTCTTAAATGTAAGGAAACTTCTTCACACTTTTACTTAATATTCCACTTCTTCTTTTTTTGTTCTCTGTCATTTTATAATACATTTGGCCTTTTGACAAGCATATTTTCTGAAGACAATATACGTAATGTGCTAGAGTTTAATAACAGTAATAGATTTCTGATTTCAAATTGATACTTAAATTTCATTTTCTTACCATAAAATAGTAAATAAAGTCTCTCATCCTGAAAGTTACATTTTTGATCATTTCTTTGACATCGTATTACTCAAATGTAGATGTGAGTCAGTTCTCTAAGAAATGAATTAGCTTTTTTTTACATATTACAATGTATATACCTCACAATTTATTTTTACATATAATTAAGCCTTAATTTGTTGAATGATTTATCATGTGAAATGGATGCTAATTAAAATAATCTGTTATAATTTCTTTATAAAATAACTTCCAAAAACTTCAAAATTACCAAGATTATATGGAGTTTTCCCTACCGAAACATATTAACAAAATATTATCTAATGGAAAAATATGTTAACGAATATAATCCATTTCCATTGTGTTATATTATTTTTAACTAAACAGCAGTTTAGAGTACATATTATAAATTAGTATGCATTTGTTAATGCATACCCAAATCTATACTCAGATTATTGTACTTTTTATGAAAGCCATATATCCAAAACTACATTTCATTCAATATGAAAGCCTTCACCCCAAGATAACAAATGTTTCTCCTAAAAAAGGAAAACAATATCAGAATACTTTAAAAATTGTGGACACTCAGTGTATTCCTTTAAATTATTTAATTAAATCATGGAAGCAGTTTAAAATAGATAGCATCACCATATAAAGACTTAAACCTAAGACACTACTTTTTTTATTAAAGTATATTCGACATACAATATTATGTTAGTTTCAGGTGTACATCATAGCGATTGAACACTGATATGCCTTATGATATGATCACCACAACAAGTCTAGTAATCACCTGTCACCATACATTTATTATGATATTGACTATACTCTCTGTGCTGTACATTACACCCCATGGCTTATTTATTTTAAAACTAGAAGTTTGTGTCTTTTATTCCCCTCACTTTTTTCATCCATCTCCTACCCCTGTCCTCTCTGGAAGCCACATCAGTTTGTTTTCTGTATCTATGTGTCTGTTTGGTTTTGTTTGTTCATTTATTTATTTATTTTTTTATGTTACTCATATCAGTGAAATAAGTCAGACAAAGAAAGACAAACACCGTATGATTGCACTTAGTATAATACCTTCTATGTCCATCCACATTGTTGCAAATGTCAAGATTTCTTTATTTTTTATTGTTGAGTAATATTTCTGTGTGTGTGTGTGTGTGTGTGTGTGTGTGTGTAACATCTTCATCCACGCATCTATCAATGGACACCTAGGTTGCTTCCATATCTTTGCTACTGTTAATAATGCTGAGGTGACCATAGGGGTGCATATATTGTTTTGAATTAGTGTTTTTAGTTTCTTCGTATAGATACCAATAAGTAAATTTGTTGGAGTGTATGGTAATCCTATATTTTAATTTTTAAAGGAAGATCCATACTGTTTTCCATAGTAGCACTTAGGTTCCCTTTTCTCTACATCCTTGCCAGCACTGTTTATCTCTTTTTTCCCCCTGTTCTTGTTTTTGTTTGTTTGTTTGTTTTGCTTTGGTTTTGTTTTTTGTTTTTTTTTGTTTGTTTTTTTTTTTGGTTTGTTTGTTTTGTTTTTTTGGTATAGCTATTCTAAGAGGTATAAGATGGTATCTTATTATAGGTGTGATTTTCATTTACCTAATGATGAGTGATGCTGAATACTCTTTCATGTACCTATTGGAGAATCTTTTCATGTACCTTTTGGCCATCTGTATGTCTTTGGAAAAATGTCTACTCAGTTTGGGTATATCAGATATATGATTTGCAAATATTTTCTTCCACTCCTTAGGTTGCCTTTTCATTTTGTTGATGGTTCTCTTTGCTGTGCAGAAACTTATTAGTTGGATATAATTCAGTTTTTGTGTTTTGGTTTTTTTTTCATTTTGGTGTCAAATCCAAAAAATCATTACCAAAACTGATGTCAAAGTTTTCTTCTATGAGTTTTATGACCTCAGGTTGTACATTACAGTCTTTAATCCGAGCATAGTTGAAATTTTTATCTTACTTCTTTTGAAATGATGGGTAGAAAAATTTATATTCAGATAGACACCAATATCCTAGAACCAAGTATAAATTATCTATCAATTTGTGAAAGATTTTTTTTTATATTTTCAATCTTTTGCTATGTTTATAGATTTGTTTGTCTCCTTAAATTTACTTACCATTTATTTGAACTGCTTTGATACTATGTTGTTAACATAGTAGTAAATGCAGTTTTAAGTCCATAATTTCCTATTGACTTGGTCTTCTTCATTGTAACCTATTATTATGTAGTGCCTCAATTTATCCTTAATAATTGTTTTGCCCCTTAAAATTCCATGTTTGTGGTTTTAAAATGATGTCCTGGCTTTCTTTTGTTTTATGGTTTGTGTGTATTTCCCTTTATTACTTTTATACTTGCCTCTTTGTTTTTCAGTTTTACCACCTGAAATCCTGAATATAGTTATCCAATAATATGATATTAAAATTAATTTAAGACGAAAATCTATGTTAGGCTAGTTTTACTTACTTGTATCTAACACAGTTGTCTTTATATATTGGCTATATCTACATATCTATTTTTGTTTTATCCATTGATAATTACTTTTTAATTTCATTTTAATTTCTTCTTCTTTATCATTTTGTATTGAATTCATCAATTTTAATCCCTGTTTTCTCTGTGCATTTTAAGAATATATGTAGTCTGTTTTTTTTAATCTTTGAGCATTACTCATATACTTTAAAATGTATACCAGCATTAACAATGTTTGAAATCTATCAGTTGTCTACTGTCTCAAAATTACATAAGGAACTCAAAAGGGAGCCTAGAGCTTACATTTTTACCAATGTTGTTGATCCCAATGGTTCCAAATGTTCTCCCCAAAGAAATCAGTTTTACAATTATTTTGTCAGCAAGCGTTTTTGATGTGGTAATATTTTAGTCTCCAATTTTTTTCTTCCTTCAATTGGATATTATATCTCCATAGAAAAATGTAAGTTAACTGACTTATAAAAAATTTGATAAAAATGGATAAATATAAATATGCATTGGTTATAACAATAAAATAATAGAGAACTAAAATAATAGTGAATTATGTGAAATACAGCATATGGTCGGGGATCATTAGTGTTATATCTGAGCAATGTGTGTTATTATTTGATTAATTTGTAAATAAATTATAGACTTGTTTGTGTTCTGGCTTCTAATAATGATCGTTCTAATTCTGCAGGCAGAATTCTAATTGTTTTTCTCTGCACATAATTATTAGTTCTTTTTAAGTCACTCTCTATTTGGTATATTAGAGAGTCAATTATGTGCCTAATATTATATTATTAGTTTTGATTTATTGTGTTCTGACCTCTACATTTTTCAGGTTTAGGACTTATATCTTTCGTCATTTCTCATGAGTTTTTAGAAAATATCACTTCAAATATGGAATCTTTATATTTCACTTTTTATCCTTAATTATTTACTTAGTTACATGCAGATTGCACATGTATAAAATATATCTTTGTCTCATAACCTCTCTAATATTTTCATTGCTTTATATATTTCTGATACATTCCAAGAAAATTCCTCAGATGTTTCAGTTTATTGATTCTGTATTGAACTATATCTAATCTAATACTTAATCTATTAAAATTTTAATTACAATAAAGTATTTCTTATGGTCATTTGATCCTTTTCAAATAGATCTATGCTGGTTTCATGGTGCATAAGTTTTTAATTATTTCCATTCATTACTTCATCATTTTAATTATTTACACCACATTTATTTTACATTTCTTTTTTGAGTTTTTACTCTTAAGTTCTGAGAATATTAATCATACTACTTTGGTCCAAAGACTCTTCCCCATAATAGATTATTTCCTACGTTATTTTACATTTTATTGTAAGCTCAACTTCCGAAGAAACTCTATCTTTATGTATATCCTGAGTTGTAGACATATTCTCAAAGTAAAGTTTAGATTTCCCTATGGTCAGTTTCCTGAGAGCTTTCTCCATCCTATGTCTATATCATCTATATCTATTTCTTTCTCTCTCTCTCTCTCTCTCTCTCTCTCTCTCTATATATATATATATATATATATATATATATATATATATATATACATATATATATATGTATATATATATATATGTGTGTGTATATATATATATATTGTCTTTATATATATATATATTGTCTATATATATATATATATATATATATATATATATATATATATATATATATAAATTGTCTTCTTGGATTTTCTTACCCACCTAACTAAGATAAAGTATTTACATTATGCTATGATTAACATAATCTTGGATTTCGATTTTTAAAGGATTACTTTTTTCCTGCTTAAATGCTGGGACAGATTTATGGCGACATACTGCCAATTTGGTATGGCTGGAATATTGCTTGTTTGTTCTAATATAGTAGTTCTCAACTAGGGAAAATCTCTCTTCCTATTCCACTCCTGCAGACATTTGACAATATCTGTAAACATTTTTAGTTGTGTCCAAAAATGGGGGTGGGTTTTTACTACTGGCAACTAGTAGGAAGCGGACAGTGATACTGCTAAACATCACATCATAAAAAACATTGTCACCACAACAAATGATTATCCAGCCATAATGTCGACAATGTCAGGTTGAGAAATTAATACAACTAATTTCTATTAAAACCTAATTAAATCCTAAACTTTATTTTATTGAGAAGCCAGAGGCTATATATATATATATATATATATATATATATATATATATATTTTTTTTTTTTTTTTTTTTTTTTTTTTTTTTTTTTACTATCTTAGGTTTTTCTGTCCCTTCATCAATTTTAAATCTTTAAACATCGTTGCAGACAATATGCTAATACATTAGGGAAAAATCATAGACCCTTTTTCTCAAAACTGATTCTCCTAGTGAAATTTTTCCCAGGTTAATTGATTTTCTTTTTTTTTTTTTTTTCTCACTAAAATTTGCTTAGGAAAATACTCATTTTTCTAAATTACATTGAGTAGAATTGGCAACTTTCACAAATTATGTTACAATTCAATATTTTGTGCAGTGCTAACCTGAAAAACCAATAAATCTAATTATCTTTAATGGACTTGCTATTTTTAGAATTTGCTAACAATGAGGACCTTGAACTTTTAAGTCACTATGTGTAGGCTACTTTCTAATGGATTTAGATTTTACTTTTCTTTTAGAAAGATAGATTATCAAAAAATATATAATTCCCAAAATATTCTAGTTCTATGTCTTACCTTATTCATACTATATACAATAACATTAAGTTCTTGCTAAAATAGGGTCCTACTTAATTATTATTTTTGTTCTTTAGTTGATAGACATGTAGAAGATTTAATTCTGTGATTTATCTTTTTTAAATTAACATAATAATTATTCTCTGTATAAATGGCAACTGTCAAGAAAAATAATCAAAACTCTTTGAGACTGAGGTCAATTCCTTAAGTAATACATCAGGATGATTCAAATCCCTCCATTGTATGCCTGTGTAGTAGACAAGATGATTTTGCAATCCCCATTATCTGGGAACACTGCCAAAAATTGGATCGTGTGCTACGTTAATGTAATGGAGAGAGACTCACTCTTAAATTACATTTATGTTCTATTGGATTTAAAACAAACAAAAAAAGGAAACACCAAACAAACAAAAAAAACACCTCACTATAAACTTGACTAATCATTAAGTAGAAAACCCTGATTTTAAAGTTAAGGCAAAATTAAATCATACACATAATATTTCAGATACTATACTAAAAATCATGTAATAAACAAATCTTATAATAGTAATATTAGTGATAAGCAGATATTATAATAAATGTATTATTAATTCATATACACGTGCACCAAATTTATATTCAGGTCATACTGTATACTATGCATTCTTCTAGGTAAACACCTAGTAAAAACAACAAGAGCAAAAACAGATGAGGTCACTACCTCATGGAATTTATTCTTTATTTGGGGAAGACATACCATTAACTAACTAAATATACAAAATCAAGTAATGGCAAGTATTATGATAAAAAGTAGATACTGCATTATAAGAGTGAGTTTCACATGATTGAAACACACTCACAGGCGGTGATATTATTGGATTGAATTTTATCCTCCAAAAAGATATGTTAAAGCCCTAATCCCTGCAACTATGAATATGACCTTTTTGGAAAAGAGGGTCTTTGCAGGTGTTATCAAGTTAAGATGAGGCCAATAGGGTGGTCCCTAATCCAATATGACTGCTGTCCTTAAACTAAAAAGAAAATATAGACTAGAGTCACACAGAAAGAATACCATGTGGAGACAGAGGCAGAGATTGTAGTGATGCACCTACAAAGGCAGAAATGCCAAGGTTTTCCAGCTATCACCAGAATCTAGGAGAGGGGCATGGGATACATTCTCCTTCACAGCCCTCTGAAGGAACCAACCCTGCCAACACCTTGATTTTGGACTTCTAGAGTCCAGGACTGTGAGGCAAAAAACACACAAAAAAAACTGCTATTATTTTAAGCCACCCATTTTGTGGTACTTTGTAATGACAGCCCTAGATACCTAATATGCTTGATATTGAAGTTCAGACCTAATTTATGGCATGGGGTAACTACATGAAGAATTGGGAAGATCATTCCATCTGTGGAGTAAAGAATAGATTTAAAGGCAGCATTAGTAATCCCCTACAAGGTGTCATTTATGTTTCTTTAGTCATTAGCTTAATAATAACCTCAAATATGATCTCTAAAGAAGATCGCCATTTGGTTAAGGTACCTAGAGCAATCTTGGTTTACCCTGTGTTTTGTCTTAACTATTAAATGTATACCCTTTCATCCTCAAAAAGTTCCAAGTCAATGATATGTTGGTAAATGTTCAAAAACACTGGGGAAGGACAGGTCTTGATTTATAGCGTTAGCTGATTTCCATAGTGAAAATAACACCATTATGGTGACTAGTTTCAAGCTGTTTTTAACAACTTGCTTGTAAAATTTCTTTTTAAACACCAGCTCATCCAAGCCAGTAAAAGTCAGTTCCAGTTTACCATTGGTTTCAATTTTGATGATAACTTACTATGTATTCCTACCACTTTTTCACATTCAAATGAGTTTTGGTTTTGATTATAAATCAGTCACCTTGCTTAAAATGGAAGGGTATTAATGGAATACATTCATGTAAATGTATTAAATATTCACTTGTGCCATGCTTTGTAAATGGAATCAAATTACATTACACAAAAAAATGAAATATTTGATAAAGCAAACAATCTAAATAATCCTCCTAGAATAAAAAATAATTTATTAGATCAATAATTTTATAGTTTTCTATAGTACTTTACTTATGCAGATTCCATAAGCATAAATGTTATTTTAAAGACATTTTCTACTTATATAAAAGTATTTATGCACAATCTTTACAAAAATCTCCTAAAGTTTACTTTGGAATATTTTAAAACAAATATATTACCTTTGTTTATAGATTTTTGTTGACAAATTGAATAGCTTATATTATTATTTGATATAATTATTAATGAATTGCTTAATAAAATTTGAAACAATAGAAATTCTTCCTATCAGATTATTATGAGTTTTAATTAGGGCCTAGATATTCCTTTAATTACTAAGTAACAGAAAAAATATGATAAAATGTAAATTAAAATTATTAATAAGAACAATAATTCACCATGTAAGAAATTAGCTGCAACAACATCACCAAGTAACATCAAGTAATTGACCTAAATGGTAAGTTGGCTTTACATCATACAACTCCTTACATGTCAAGTACTTTAGTCTGATTTACATCTAAAAACATATTATTGTTAACCAAAAAAACAAACAAACAACAACAACAACTAAAAACAAGTCAGCAGTAACAAGTATTTATTTAAGGTCAAGAATATTATTCAGGAAGTACCGATTCAGACAAAACCCAAATTGTGGACAGATTATAGGGTGAAGGCAAGGGGTTTTTATGATAAAGAGAAGGAAAATAATTACATCAATATAAGGAAGGAATTACTCTACTTGATAATAAACTAAGTTATTCCTTAGCTATAAGTGGTGGTACTCATTCTAAACAATGTCCTTACTTTTCAGTCATGTTGTCAGGAGGTCTGCTTCCCTGTTAGCTTTGCAAATAAGTTTTTGGGAAGACAATGCTCTATAGGTCAATCCAAAGGTTGTTTTGCAGAGTTGAAACTTTACAAATGTTCCGGGATTAATACATGCAATGCCATTCTTCAGGGAAGACGGCCATGACTCCATTTTAAAATGGCTCCACTTATGCAAACTTTTCACAGTATACATTTTCAATGTTAAAAAATGTTCAATATTAGTAGTACTGGCTAGCCAGGTGCAATTCATAAAATCTGTTTTGATCAAGATGTGTGTCAAATGACAATGCAAATTAGGACTAATTTACAAAAACATGATAATGGTTTGCAAAAGTCTAAAGCAATTCATACTTAGATGTAATAGCAAATTCTGTTAGGATGTTTATTTAAGAATTTTTCCTGAAGAAAAAAATCAGAATAAAGCCTAAAACTTCTGCTGCGCATTTAGCACCCATAATTTGTACAATTCATTCAGGATCTGGCTTATAAATGGTTGTTGCAAATGTCAGAATTCTCCATATTAAGGAGAGTGTTCAAGGGTATTCTATGGGGGAAGGAGAATTTAGTTTTAATGAGTCAATCTCTCTGTTTGGTGTACTTCAGCTTCTCTGTTCTGAGTCTTAATGGTTATTGCTGGAGTGGTCTCACTTGGCACATTTCATTTAGATGGATCGTTATTTGCTCACAGGAAAAGTTTTGTAACTGACTAATTATGTAACCCCTTACAATGTTTTCCTCTCATCTCAAAAAATACAATCTGGATAAAGACTCTATGTTGTTGATCTTGTTGTTTCATATAATTTCATCTTGATTTAAGTTAAGTAAATACAAGATACAACAAAATTGTCACAGAGAAAAACATCCACTTACATATCTAGAGTAAATAATGTATACACCATCAACTAGACTATCAGAAGATAATGAAAACCTCATGACTTCACTAAGAAATACTAACAACTATGCTTCATTGTTAAAACTTCATTATGAAACATATATGTTAGTTATCTATAATGTTTCATCTTGAGATGTTTCTTAAAAAGACAGGAAAGTTAAAAAAAAAAAAAAAAAAGAGACAGGAATGTGACCCAATCTTATAATCAAGGATTTTATAATCTCACAGGGCACTGACTTTTAAAATGAATATTAAAAGGCAAGTGTAAATATCTTCAATATAAAAAGTAATTTCAAAGATTTGTCCCTTGTAGTGTAAACCCTTAAAGTTGTGTTGTTTGTTTGTTTCTTTGTTTGTTTTTTTCTCTGTTTTGTAATGGAATTGCCTGCCTGCCTTAAACTTTGATTGCCTAGTCATACAGTTCAAAGATGGCTCTTTCTTAAACACATTGCCAGCCACAGCACTAGGTAAAGAACTAGGCAGCTCCCCACTCCAGGCTCTTTGACATTTTGGGTCACTTGTTTTTTTTTTTCTCTTTTCATGCTCCTACTCTCAACCCCAGTAAAAGCAGAACCTCAGGATCTCTTTCTCTCTCTTCCTCTCCCTTTCTCTCTCTTTCCTTCCCTGCCACCGTGCTGTATGGTTATTGCTGAGGGAAACTTGCAATCATAACAACCACAGGGCTACACCCATAACATTAGTTATCCCATAGGCTGAGAGTCACACACAATACCCCCCACCCAATAGAAAAACAAAAAGGAAAAATAGTACTTTATGTCTCTATAAAAGTAATTGAGTTTACATCTTTCCAACTATTGTAAAATGCACGCTTTGGGTAATAGAATTATTTGCATTCTTTTATTTCCCTATTCCCTGATGAAGAGGCAGACTGGAAATGTTTCGTTGGGACAATTCTGTTACCAATAGTAATGAAAAGACATTTGCCTTACTTCATCTACCTCTCCCCACCCCCCAGCTGCCTACATAACCACACTTCACTTCATGGACTGTTTAGATGGTTGACCACTGTGCTATACACCTGAAGCTTAAACTAATAATATTGAATGTCAACTATAATTGAAGATGAGAGAGCGAGAGAGACAGAGAGTGAGAGAGAGAGAGAGAGAGAGAGAGAGAGAGAGATACTCAAAGGATGTGGAGTACAGCATAGGGAATAGAGTCAGTGGAACCATAACAGCTATATATGATGTCAGAGGGGTAGTAGATTGGGAGAGGAGGTTATCACTTTATGAGGAGTCTAAATGTCTAACTATTACATTGTTTTATAGACCTGAAACAAACAAAAACATACTCTCCACATATTTCCTGTTTTCTTTCAAACAGATTTGCAGCAGTTCTAGATATAGTTACCACTAGTTTAAAAGACACTCTTTAAAATATCCCAAAGTATTTCCCTATAGACACCAGAT
Source organism: Rhinolophus sinicus (assembly GCF_057876585.1). Classification (NCBI taxonomy): domain Eukaryota; kingdom Metazoa; phylum Chordata; class Mammalia; order Chiroptera; family Rhinolophidae; genus Rhinolophus; species Rhinolophus sinicus. Next base: position 161,621,660 of record NC_142516.1, read on the forward strand.
AGGTACCAGTTAAATTGAGCCATGGCTATCACTCAAAAGATCCTAACCTCACAGCCTGTATTAGTTTCCCCAGATAACTGATTAGTCTGCCAATCTCCTATGGTGCTTTTGAGAATCAAGTGTTAGTTTTATTTACTTTTCTATCTTTTATTTGGAGAGCTCTGAAATCCACACACACTGGCTTGCTTTTTAACTGAAGCAGGAAAATTTATCGTACTAAATACTGCAGTCATTAACAGAGACAAATGAACAATTAATATGTTATCAAATTTGGCTTGATAATTATATTTCAAATGAGAAGTTTTAATATTTTATTAAAATATAACTTTATTATTATAACTCTATTAAGTAAGGATATGATATAGAAATATTAAAATTTACCATTTATATGGATTTCATGGAACATAGGTCTAATAAATTCATGTAATCATCTCAATAAATTTCTCCTGAATAGGATATATAAGATTGTTCCGTTAAAAATTTAATCCATGTAAGTTTTTTCTAGAATGTTTTTTAAAAGCTAACTATTGTAATGACATTATGTTTAGAAGCATGTTTCATTGATGTGGATTCTACGAATATCACTATTGACTATTCATGCAGCCAAAATATAATAACTGATTATAACCTAATATGAAAGTCAATAACAAAGACAAGTAAATTGCTATGTGTGTTTGTGTGATAAATAAAATCTACTAGTTGGGGTGGTCCTTTCTTTTTAGGGTGAAGAAATATTTTATCAGTAAAATACAAGAATTTTAGTCCATTAATTTTCCGAAAACGTCACAAGTATAAATGAGCATTTAAAAAATTTTATTATTTCCCCATTCGTTAACTGTGTCCAGCTGTGTTTTGAGTTGGCAAGTAAGTGAACTCCAGACTATTGCAATATTATATATTGCTTTTATTCATGAAAGATTGAAACCACAGTTGATGCTTTTACTTTTCTGGTTTCCAAAAGGCTATTGGTAAACATGTCTGCTGTTCTTTGCTTCAAAGTTTTGCATATTCTCAAAATGAAAGACTCATTCTAGAGATCTATTGATCATCAGTTCAGTTCATTCAGTGTTCATTACAAGTCGGGGATGAGATACAGAATAACGTAGAGTGACTAGCAGAAAAACAAAAAGAAAAGGAGGGATGGACAGAGGAGAGATACAGAAGTATTGGACTGTAGTAGTTAAGAAATAGGTCACCAGATTTAGAAAGAATGAGTTTATGATTTTTACCGTGGAATTTTTCAGCTTTTTGATAGTTGTCAAATAACTTCATCCTCTGAAATTCTGATTTCCTTTTATAAAATTGGTATAATACATTTTCTTACTTTACAGATTTTTTTGTGTAATAATCAAATGGATTAATTCATGTGCAGCACTAGCCACAGTGCCTGTCACAAAACACGTAGTTGATAAATGGTAGCCATTATTATTATATATGATTGTGGAATACAAAATTGATACAATGACAATATGCTTCCAATGTGTAAAATTGTTACTGGTCCTTAGATGGAAAGAAAAAGGGTAAAGTACTTGTAGATGAGACTTAATCTATCATTTCTAGTTTAATGCAAAATACGCTTGTAGGAGTTCCTAATATGTGCTAGGCACACTGCTAGGCAGTAGATTTTTGAGATACAAAGAGGGATTACAATTAATTTGGAAGAGAGCGATCATTACAATTTAATATGCTAATGTACTGTGACGAAGGAGTGCAAAAGAAACGATGGAAGCACATAGAAAGAATGACTATGCTTAACATTGGCATTAGGAGGTGGTTTCTTTGAGATAATCCCTGCAAACTGACAGAGTTGTTTGTACACAACTCTGTAAGGACATAGGAAATATTACAGCAATGTGAAGTCAACAGATCTAAATAATGTCATCACATTTGCAAAGTCCTTGATATGTGTCGAAACATAGCATTTTGATGACTGCAAGGAATTCATCCCTGGATTCAGGATAAAATAAAAAGATGGGAACGAGACAAATTATTTTACTTCCAATAAAATATTTCCGGTAAATCATCTGTATATTTCACTGAAAGTAAGTGTCTATGACATAAAATGCCTACATACTCCCCATAAATTTCCACATTGCATCACTTTAGACCACTCTGTTTTACTGGACTAGCACTAAATTTTCTGATGAATCTTAATGGAGTGTGTTACATAGTAAATAGTTTATTACTTCCCAGATGTCTTGCCAATGGTTATTTATTTGAAATGAAATTATATATTGGAAACTTCAACATAGCATTCTTTAAACAGGGTGCAACTTAGTAAAGTATAGCTTAAATAACCAGTTTATTATTAACACACAGATTATTTGTAAAATTTTGATTGAAATCATGTCATATTAAACATATTTTGTTCTTGGATGATTTATCCTGGCCAGAGTGAGAACAGAGCTTATTTATGTAAGTATAGTTACTTGGACTCTGAACTGCAGGTAGATCCCAAAAGTAAAAGCTGTTCTGTTACCCACTTTCTACATGACATGTAGCTGCATCTGTAATGGTGATGGTATTGCTGTCTTCTGTTTTCACTCAAATGCACACATTACTGAAACAAAACAATCTTAATATTTTAGGTACTGTATTATGGTTGGTCCATCCTTAATATGTAACCTTTCTTTCTTGCAGTAAGCATATGTTGATCGATATCCTTTAATACTAGAATACTCTATGACAAAATAGGTGCTGATTTTACAAAGAAAAATAACAACTTTTCAAAGAGTATCATTTTGTTGGAACCTAATAGAGTCTTATTTTACTTAATTTTTTTTTCCAATTAGTAGATTTCAGCAACATTTCTTCAGAAGCCATAAATTTTTCCCTGGTTAATGAATATTTCTCAGCATGTGTGCAGGGTATTCTGAAACAGTGACTAACATTATGAAAAAAATAATCAATTATGCATGACTGAAAGGAATAACTACTATGCAACTTAAGCATTAAAAAGCCATTCTGATCTAAGTAAATTTAATGGAATGAAAATCCAATTCTTGATTGATTTGCTGATTAAAAAAGGAAGTGGCCAATGCTACAAATTAGGGAGGATTTTCATACTGAAGGTGTAGCAAATCAGCAAATAAATGTTCATGTAGAATTAGTTACCTATAAAATAAACATCTGTATGCTCTCTTTTCTGAGTAACATTTTCATTTTATTCCCCAACACTTGAGCCACAAATGAACAGAAAGATCACATCAAACTTAAATGCAGCTTTAAAATATAAATAGAGCCAAAAAGAAATCGATGAAGCATGTTTTGGCTTTCTTTTCCTATTCCAATTTTCTGAACCTCTAATTTCCTTGTTTATTTTTATCTTGTAGTAGTTTGTATATCTTTCCAAACCACTTCAAATATGTTCTTTATATTTTCTACTTGGGGTTAAAATGTTAAAATATAGTGTTATGTATGTTTGAAGCTGTAATAAAAGTATCAATTCAATAAATAGTCATTTTGCATTTAAAATAGCATATTTTTGTGAAGACCTGAGCACATTAAAGCAATATTTACATACATTATTTTATTTAGTTCTAACCTTCAAAATATAGTAACAATCTAAATATGCACTATGCATATTAAATAACATTTACATAATACTAATAACTTAATATCTGGGTTATAATTATTTATTGATACATATTAGTGTCCATAGTTAAAATATTAGTGTCCATTAATGTCCATACTATTTGTGGAATAATAACAGGAAGAAAAGTAAAAATGTGTGTTTAAGAATCGAAAATATAAATTCAAAGGAGAAAATAAGAAGGAAACAAAATTTAGAAGATATGCTTTAAAAATAAATTACATTATGACCACCAAAGCCATATTTTTAACTAAAGAATTACAGTTATTAATATACTTATATATTATAATGACAATATAATGGCCTAAATCAAATAAACAGAGAAGAATGGCTAGAGAAAATATTGCGATAGAGTTTTCCTTGATTGTAAAGACGCCTTTAGATAATTTATCTTGAACTTGAATTCTCATCTCTATTTTGAGAGAATATTCAGAGATATCAAAGAGGAAAATGATATTCTGGAAATGCAAAAAACGAAAGAAGGAAACATATGAGATAAGCCCCACCCTCACCCTTTCTCTCTACCTAGAGATAATTTATCAAATTTGACTCAGGGAAGTAAAGCCTAAGGAGAAGACAGGGAGCAGAGTTGTAGAATACTATTACAGGTGGGACTTGCAGACAGTGCATGAGAAGGAGGGAACTGTGTGGGGTTGGGTTGCTCCAAGGGTCCTTGACCGAGGACTGCTCTCTTCACACTGAGTGAAACCTCGGTCTGGCAAAGCCAGACAGAAAGCAGCTGCTACAGAATGAAGAGATCACACTGAGCTGGAGATGTTGACATTCTGATCCACTCATCTAAGAGGAGAGATTTCATAATACCAAGCATTCTGCTGAGACAAGAGGTAGACCACACCTTAAAACTAAGGACCCCATCACAAAGTAAGAACTTCTCTAAACCATCTCCCACAAGGACTAACTAAATTGAAGCCTCAAAATGGGCAAGAAAAGCTGCCATACATAAACTGATTGTTAGAACAAAAATAAGCAATCTTTAAAGAAAGACAACATAATTCAAGTCCCTGCATTAAAAATAACAAAGAGCTTGAAGATATTATAAATATTTTTAAGAACTTAATAGAACAGATGGTCTAAAGAAGTAAAGATGAGGACTCATAGGAGAAAAATGGAAGTGGTAAAAAGCCAAATGAAAACTCTATTAGTGAAAACAATAATACTTGAAAATTTTATCACATGCATTTATTAAGATACTGGACACTGTGGAAGAAAAGATCAGCAAACATGAAAAATTTATTAATAGAAACTATCCAAACAGAAACACAAGAGAAAAAAAAAAGATTTAAAAATAAAATGATAATTTTAGTGAATTATATATAAAAATGTCAGGAATTATCAGGACGTTTCTAGTGCTATAATAAATATGCATCTGGAATCCAAGAAAAAGAGAGAAAGCAACTAACAAATTGAAAAAGTAGTGATTTCAAATTTCCCTAATTTGTTGAAAATGTAATGATGCATATTACAACCTTGAGAGCAAACACTAAAGCTATCTGAAGAGAATAATAGTAAAAAAAGAAAAATTATATATATGGAGGAAGCAAGTTGAGTAATAAAAAAAAGAAAAAAGTAGGTTAATTTTTTTCTACATTCTCACCAACCCAGAAGTAGGTTTGCTGGATAATGTGGTAGTTTTATTTTTAAATTTCTGAGGAACCTTCAATACTCTTTTCCATAGGAGCTACACCAATTTACATTCCTATGAAGAGTTTACAATAGTTCCCTTTTCTTCATGTCCTTGCCAGCACTTGTTATCTCTTGTCTTTTTTAACAGCCATTCTACTAGGCATAAAGTAATATCTCAATGTGGTTTTCATTTGAATTTCCCTGATGATTAGTGACGTTGATCACCTTTTCATGTGATTGTTGGCCATTTGTATGTCTTCTTTAGGAAACATTTATTCAAGGCCTTTGCCCACTTGATTAAAATTGGGTTGTTTTTGTTTTTGTTTTCTATTGACTTGTGGGAGTTTCTTATATAATTTGGATATTAACCTCTTATTGGATATATGGTTCAAAAATGTTTTTCTCCCATTCCATAGATTTCCTTTCATTGTGTTGATTATTTCCTTTTTTGTTGTTTAGTTTTAGATAGTCCCACTTATGTATTTTTGCTTTTCTTGCCTGAGCCTTTGATATCATGTCCAAGAAATCATTGCCAAGACTAAAATCAAGAAGCATTCCCCCTACATTTTCTTCTAGGAATTTTACAGTTTCAAGACTTACACTTAAGTTTTATATCCATTTTGAGTTGATTTTTGTGCATGATATATGATAAGGGTCAAATTTCATTCTTTTGCAAGTGGATATTCAGTTTTCTCAACCTAATTTATTGAAGGGACTATCATTTCCCTATTTTGTATTCTTGGCACCCTTGCTGAATATCGGTTAACTGTATATGTGTGGGTTTATTTCTGGGATTTCTATTATGTTCCCCTGATCTAAATGTGTGTCTTTATGCAAGTACAGTAGATACCCTTATCTGCAGAGGATAAGTTCAGCACCCCAAGTGTAAGCCTGAAACCATGGATGGTACCAAATATGATATATACTTCATTTTTTTTTCTAAACATACATACCTATGATAAAGTTTAATTTATAAATTAGACACAGTAAGAGATTAACAAATTAATAATAAAATAGAACAATTACAGTGATATACTATAATAAAAGTTAGGTAAATGTAGCATTATTAAGTAAACTAAATGTTACTTGAGCAGAAACTCTACAAAACATTGACAGTTGTTCTGATAAACAAGATGGCTACTAAGTGACTAATGAGCAGTCTATAGAGTGTGGAACCCAGGACAAAGGGATGATTCATGGCCCTGGGAAGAAAGGGTTCGTCAGCATGAGATTTCATCATGTTACTCAGAATGGTATATAATTTAAAACTAGTAAATTATTTATTTCTGGAATTTTCTGACTATATTTGACTGCAAGTAACTAAAACCTTATAAAGTGATACAATGGATAAGGGGGAGACAACTGCACCATACTGTTTTGATTATGGTAGCTTTGACATATATTGTAAAATTAAGATGTGAGATACCTGCAGCTTTTGTTCTTCTTTCTCAAGATTACTTTGCCTGAGGTCTTTTTGGGTACTATATGAATTTTAGCATTTTTAAAAAATTTTCTGTAAAAATGTCAGTGGGATTTTGAGAGTGCGAGCATATGTTCCCCCATCTTGAAAAAATTAAGCCCAAAACGAAAATACAGAAAAAGAGAAACAGTTTTTTAAAAGCATAGAAAACAAATAGAAAAATGTGTATGTAAACACAAGCATATCAATAATTACATTAAATATGAATGAACTACATGATACAATAAAAGGAAATAATTTTCATACTAGATCAAAAAGAATACAACTATATTCTATCTATAGGAAACACAGTTTATATATATAAAATCATAGATAGGTTGAAAGTAAAAGGATAAAAAAAAATGCACAATGAAATTTGAATCAAAAGAAAGCTTTGGAGTTCTTTTTTAATTAAAAAAAAATTAGATTTCACCACAAGGTAAAGAGAGTAACATTTCATAATGATGAATGAGTCAGTTGAACACAAAGCTGTAACGATCATAAATGCATATGTCCCCAATAAGAGAGCATCAATATAAATAAAGCAAAATCAGGCAGAACTAAAGAGAGAAGAGATCAACCCACAATCATCGTTAAGGATTTTACCATTCATCTCTGGGAAATTGAGATAAAACAAGTACACAAGAAATCAGAAAGGACATTATCTGAATAATGCTATTCATTGCTTTGACTTTATTTGCTTGTATAGAACACTACACCCAATGGTACTATATATACAGTCTTTAAATGGATCATGAACTATTCACTAAGGTAATTCATATGCAGGACCATAAAACAAATCTCAATACAATCAAAAATACTGAAATTTTGCACAGTATTTTTTTTCTTACTGCAAGAAAATTAAATTGGAAATCAATAATATATACAATGTTTATGTATAATGAATTACAATAATTATATATTATACATATTTACGTCTTCTATCTACACACATATATCTCCTTTCTACTTATTAAAGCACATATACATATATATATATATATATATATATATATATATATGCTTTCCTTTGTAAATCCCAGAATGTTTCACTTTTTGATAAATATATGTATGTATGTGTGTGTGTGTGTGTGTGTGTGTATATATATATATATATATATATATATATATATATATATATATCCTTTCTACTAATTAAAGCCAATATACACAGATAGAGGTAAGGAGCCTAGTTTTGATATAGTAAAATACAGGTTTTTCTACACATATTTCATTTTTTAAAAAGTTGTTACATAGAGTTCAAGAGTTACATAGCTTTCAATGCTTAAGCAGGTGGTTTTCAGAGAGTGAACTCTGGACCAGCAACAGGTACATTTCCTGGAGGCTTATGAGAAATGCAAATTCTTGGTACTCATCTTGAAATATTAAAATGAAAACTCAGGAGTTGAGACCTAGCAAATTGTGTTTTTATCAAGCTCTCCAGTTGCTTGTAATGCATAATTAAGTCTGAAAAGCCTTGATTTTAAGGCATTTCACTTACTTCCTGTCAGAGAAATGCATGCTCAATGTTGTCAGGGATGGTGAACGGTGATTTTCCTGCATTACCATTTCCTGAACAATCCTTAAAAAGTAGACAAATGAAATGGCAGATTCACGAATGTGTACTTATCTCCAAATTCATCAAGTTAAATATGTTGCATCGATGCATTAAATATGTACATTTTCTTGTATGTCAATCATATCTCAATAAAGTGGTTACAAAAAAAGCCAACCAACAAACAAACCAGGATAATTACTTTTGAAATATCCTCACTGTATTTCAGCTTAATAATCTTCAATAATTAACGTAAAATAAACATTAGCTTCTCAGAAAAATCCTTCAAAAATTGTATTGCTTGGAAATCAAAAATATAACTTGAAAACTACTTCTAGTCTGTGTCTCCATGGAGCTATTTGATCATTTGCTTAAAATTTAAAAACAAATAATTCAGCTAAAATATTAATTTCCCAAACTGTGACTTTGATTGCTGTTGGAACTTCTTGAACATTTGAATCAACTGGTTAATTTGGTCTGGTTATTCAAACCAGTTATATAGAAGTATTTCGGGATGGCATAGCAGATATAATATGAAGAAGGCCAATATATTCAAATGCCCTCATTAAAATTCTAAGCTCTTTGAATTATTCTTTTTTTTTTTCTTTAGGTCTCATAGATTTATAAAATTTAATTCAAGCTCTGAATTTCTGAAGTACAAACATCCATACTAATTAAAATTCAGTCACAACAGACAAGGTTAATTGGGACCAAAAAGCTCCTAGAAAATTACAGTATGTTATTTCAAGTCTGAGTGTTTCAAGAACTTCTTTGTTATGCCAAGACCCAGTTATTGAGATTCCTCTGTCCTTTCATGGTTTCCTCATAATAAATTTTACTTTCTAGGCAGTTTCATAAATGAATAACTGGAATACTACTTGTAGTTCTCTGAAGAACTTAGTAATGATGAGCAAAATTACTTTGATTTATGTTGTGTTATGTAGATGCTACAGCAGAAATAAAAGGAAGCCATGTGTTAATTATAACCATAGTGACAGGATCATCTTAACACGTATAGAAATATTAGCGGCAAAGAGGTTTTTTGACAGTTTTACTGTTTTACTCTTGTCAGCACAAACACTCATTTAAGTAATTTTATAATATTTAATATAAACTAATCAGTCATGTCTTTATTTCATGTGTAAATTGGCAATCAGGAAAGACAAAAATCAAAATTATAGATTTTAAATTGCATTTATAATTTTCTAATTTTGCTTATGAAAATCTGAACCCTCTGACATAATGATACATATTTATATGTCAATCCCCAAGTTAGGAAAGTTAGGGCATAATAATAAATACCACAAAATGTCAAATAGCCCCAACACAGTAGTTTATTTCTCAGTCACATAATAGTCCAGTGTAGTTTTCCTGATCAGTAGGTATCTTTCCTTTACATACTGAATTAGAAGTCCAAGCCCTTTCAATTATTTAGCTCTCTTATCCCCAGGGGCCTTGTTATTACAAGAATCCAGCTGGAATAATGAGAGAAACCATCTGGGGAGGAAAACACTTACTAAGCTTAGTCTCAAAATAGAGCCTGTCACTTACCTCGTGTAGCACTTGTCTAGTCTAGAAGGCAGTCATATGCTTCTATCTAAATGCAGGGGAGGTTGGGAGATGTAAATAGCTGTGGGCTGAAGAAGAGAAAATAAATTTCTGGTAAACTGGTAACAGTCTTTGCTGCATTCAGTTAAAATAATTGAATATTAATTTAATATTTTTTTGAAAACTTAATTTGTAGAGGCAAACTGAAATGATACTGCCATAGTTTAAATTTTGCCCACGGCAGAAATATATGGATGATCTAAGTGTCAATGAAGAGATGAGGAGACCCTAAAAAACATTTTATAAAACGACACCAAAATCATAAACCTAAAACATAGGGCTGTGTGTGAGAATAAAAGCTATTCTTCTGTATAACTTCATTAGCATTATCACAAGTAGAATAGAAGAGTCCCATAATGCTATTGAATATTTAGTTCATATGTAAAGTTCTCTTAATAATCCCCCAAATCTTTTTTATGGATTTTTTCAAAATATTCAATCAAATCTCAGACACTAACTTTTGTTGTTATATTATGTTTTTAGTCTCCTTCTGTTTAGAACACTCTCCCAACCTTGTTTTTTTGTTTGTTTGTTTGCTTGTTTTTTATAATGTATACTTTTAGAAAAATTTAATCAGTTGTCTGGAAGAACACTCCGTCTTTCTGGATATCTCTAAGTGCATTCTCATGGTGGCATTTAACTTGTTCCATTATCTATCTAATGTATTTCTTCTGGGATTTACACCTAAAAGCTTTATTTGTTTAAGTTGAACATTATTGGCAAGAATCCTTCATAGGTGATATTGTGTACTTCATATTGCATCACATCAGTAGCAATATTGTCAAGTTGCCCCACTATTAGTTTTGCTAAGTTTGATCATTTGGTTAAAATAGCGTTCACAAAGTTTTCATTTTAGAGGCTTTTGTCCCCCCTGATTAGTAAAGTAGTCTGTGGGGTGATAATTTGGAAAATGCAACTATTATGTTTTCCAGTGTACTTCACCCAATAATTATTTTCCTAATAAATTATTATACTTGAAGTTG